>NW_020897732.1:8322271-8477271 GCF_003984885.1 Neopelma chrysocephalum | reverse complement strand
AGCAGTCCCAGGGAGCCTCTTCCCAAAGAACACGCAAATCCAGCTGGTGAGGAACAGAGTGCCAGTGCATTACACTCTGACATCCAGAGTAATTCCCAATAGTCCTGGAGCTGACTTCTGCCTCTCTAAGAACTTTTTTCCTGCTATTTCTCCATTTTTGGAGGGCTTGTAATTATATCTACAAACCTCAGCCTGACTTAGGACTGCTTTGCCTGCTCTGTGTTTCACTGAACATGAAAAGCTGAGGAATATCTTGCCTGGAGGTGGGGAACAAACTGCAGCAGCCCCTGCCTGGTTTCATTTCTCTCCAGTCACAGTTATTCCTAATTCCTTCCAATGTTACTATCAGGCCAGCTTCGGTGGTGTTAACAGAGAGGCGAGGAGTGCCACGGACAGCACCTTTCATGTCACATCAGACAAATTAACCACCCACTTCAAAAGCTTTCGGTGAGTCTCCCTTCCTCAGTGCCTATAAAGTACCACGACTCCAGGACTCGAATCTACAAACAGTGAGAGTTATTATTTATTTACCGAGTGTAAAAATCCCCCGTCTCCTGCTTTCAGACTAACCCCGTAGCCTGAACTTCCAGAAATCAATTTACATTTTTAAATTCCTTTATGAGTACTCGGTATTTGACAGCATTCTCTTTGCTCACAGGGATCTGACAGGCTTTGTTCCAAGATATTTTCAATATTTAGAACTTCGAAGAGATATTTAAAATATCAATTATCTTGTTTGGATAAGTAGCCGTAAAACATGCAGAATAACTTGCTTGAACTGCAAGTCTGCAGGCTAAAAGCGCCTTGCATTTTATATGACATTCTTCATATGCTTTTCAAATCATTTTACAAGTACTAATGAATAAAGTTTATTAACAATCCAGTGAAGGAGACAAGAACTGTTATCCTCTTTCCATGCCATGGAAATTGGGAGATATTTGTGTGTAATCTCGTTTGTGCTCACTAGATGCCAAATGAACTCAAGTTCCTTTGCACCTCTCCAGCACTCTAAAAATTCATTAAAGTCATCTAATACATACTTTAAATTCTGCCCCGATGAAACCCTCTGTAAATGTGAATCAGATCCAACATCAAGTTCTGGCATCACTGTGACAGCCAGTCTGCAGTCACATTAATGACATGAGTATTGACCTCAGGCCCAGATTCCATCATATTTGGAAACAACAGAAAAAAGGCCACAATTTTGACTCAGAAAGACTTGTAATTTTTTGATCTAGTGGTTTTTCAAACTTTTATTTTCTGGATTTTGAGCACATTCAAGCTGTGTGTTTTTATGCTCCTTATCTGATCCAGGTAATCAGGGGCTTGAAGCATTGCAAAATTGTTAAGATTGGAAAAAAAACCCTCTAAGGACCATTCTTGTCATCTTTAACTGAAATGCTGCAGTCCAGCATCTGCAAAAACCTCCATGTGAGCAAGGGGAGGCATTTCAGCACTTACTGAATCAGTAAAAAAGACAATAGGAGGAGAGGGGTGTACCCTTCTTACCTGTAGGGTATGAATTTACCCTGCCCCAGGAAAATTCTTACCCAAACCCCAAACTGGCAGACTGAGTCAGAGTTTCAAGTGATTATCCAACTTTAAAGTGTTCATCACAGTGATGTCTTTTCTTCCTCAGAAGCACACGTATTTCTGTTGCTAATTGTAGCCCCAATTATTCTCTCTCATCCCATGGGGGAATAAACCAGCAAAGCAGTTGACCTACTAGTACATACACCCGGGAGGACCTTTGCCGCGCAGGGTCTCCTCTAGTTTGGGATTAGGGGGGGACACTCAGGTCCCCACAGACATTAACAGCTCCCCAGGGGTCTATTCTTGCAGTGCTCCAGCCGAGGGAGTTACATTCCGCACGTCAGTAGGTGCAGGATTCGTCTCATGTGAAGGACAACTGTCACTTTATTAAATAGTGACATCAATGATCCTCTGCCTGGCAATAGCTGTGCCTCGGTTCACAGCTCTGCACTCAGGAACCAGAGCATCTTCTGATCGAAAAGACCACTTCTTATAACCTCATCCCACACGGTTTTGCATGCGGTAATACATCCCAGGGAGACTATTAGACAAATAGGGTCTTAAAATCTTATCTCAGATCTCGCTCAAACATGAGATTTTTGTAATCATAAATGCTAAAAATACCGCTCGCGTGTAAGAGTGATAACGGCAGGCAGGATTCAGGCTTGCCTGACATTGCTGCAGTCCAGGCAGTTCACAGTTAATACATAACTCTCCTGACAAACAGCTCAGATGACAACATACCTATAATTATAGTTATATCTGATCATGTCGCCTGGGGAAACAGGAAGGTGATACTGCAAACGCAGAGGGGCTGCCTCCTAGTCTCTATCTCCCAGGCAATGCTCCAGACTCCCTTGGACCTCTCCAGGAGTTACTGCTGGCTAGTCCATCCTGGGAAGGGATCTGCTAGAGATGCCGTGCACTCACCTGTGCATCCCTAATTTTGTGAGCTGTGCAGTGCCCACTTAACATGACGCTGGCAAATTAGAGCAGCCTAAAAACGCAGGCAGGTAATAGAAGCAGGGTAGGTTTGAGCTTGCGTCTTCTATCCCTGGGAGGTTTGCAGGGCTGGCAGATGGGAAGCCAAGCGCTTGCACCGTCGTCATTACTAGCATGGTGTCGCTTGTATGCCAGCTCCCCGGGGTGTGAGCCAGCTACCTTGGCTGTGCAAGGGACAAAAAGGCCAATGCATGACAAGGGGGATGAAGAGAGGCCACAGGGCTGGGGAGGCAGAGGGGTTTGTGTCCTGCATCCTTGGGGTTCATCCTGCCAAGAGCCCACCTTCCTGTGGAGTTGCTACATGGGCATCAGCCTGGGCCACCTCTCGGCTAGCCAGCAGAGCTAATGCCCTTCGAGATTTACCCAGTCTTCAGTTTGGCAATCCCTTTGCACCTTATGTGCAATCCTAAGTATGAAAGAAACCTCAACACAACTGGCTCAGGTTCCTGTCTGTACCCTTTTTCTCCAGGATGTGGACTTATCCCTATCAAGCAAAACCCCGTTACATGCCCACTCTTTTAGGATGACCACTCTCTCTAGCTCAGAGTGAGCAGTGATACTCTGTATTTACATTGTTAGTAGAGATACGAGGCTGTCCTTCTCCTTACATTTGCTCTAAACACTCAATAGATCCCCAGGACTAATAGTTCCAGGATGAATATTCTCATATGATTTTGCAACTTTCTTTCTTTGTTGGCTGAGACAGCAGCATTTCCTAATGTGTAAATTTTCCTGTTTTTTCCCTATGCATAAACCTTAAACTCTATCAATAACTAATTGTTTCATGTGTCTCAGACAAAGTGTAATCAACGGAGAGGATGGTGGAGAAGTGTGAAATGACAGAGTGACATTCTATGCTTAAATAAGCAAACTACACCCAAATCGAACAATGGCTTGAAAATGTTTCCATAATAAGGGTGCATAAATTACCTCCATTACTTGGAAAGCTCTTACTTGCATCTTACCAGCCACATTTCTAGTATTCACAAGAGCTGATACACTCTGATCATGATAGACATGCCTCTGTTACAGTAATTATAAAATGCTTTGTGAAAATATCATTGTGTTTACAGAGCTACTGAAGTTGTACCGTCTCCTTGGTATTTGTTTATTGCCTCTGTGAATTTAAAAAATATAATTAAAAAGAGGAAAAATAAATACATTTGGAAAAAAGATAGACCACTTTTTGATATTTATTCTCTGTGAGGAATAAAAAAGGAAATATATCTCAGGTTGTGCCAATACATGATATGCACCAGCTGCAAAATGTAAAGGAGGGATGATTCATTGAAAAAACATGAGTAATAAATCCTGATCGGAGGGAAACATTTAGAGAAGATACACTGATGGTTTCCCATGTGTGATCTCTATCACATATGCATGTGTACCTACGTACCAGGAGGGTTTGGGAGCGGGAAGCCTTTATTCTGAGAGGGCCAAAGCCACCTAGAGCTGGGTAGTGCTGCTCCTGGCTCCATGCAGCTCCTCCGGACCCCACAGAGGGTGAGCAAATCACTCCTCTCTCTTCCTCTCATCTTACAGTTTGAAAAGGAATTGCTACTCAGTGCACAAGTGTCTTTTTCATTTTTGGGGTCCTACGACTTGAAAAATAGTAACTTTTTTTTTTTAAAGGAGAATCCTGTACAGTTCAACCAAAAATAGAGCCCTTACACTTACTTATTCAGAGAGTACAAATCCCATAATTTTATATGTTTCTTCCTCTCAAATGTTTTGAGTCGAGTACATGTAATAATGTAAAGCTATAAAAAGTCGATTTAAAATTCTTTTAGGATTACTGAAAATCTGGAAAATAATTATAATAAAAAATAAAAAATAAAACACAGCAATAAATGAGGTATGATTTGCTTTTAATTTCGTGTTTGGATTTATCATTACACGGAGGTAATATCAAGTATCTGACCTGAACATGATTTTGGTCCTCATTACAATTGCTGGATTCATTAAAAAGATCATGTTAACTTTATTTTAATAGTACAAGAATCTTGAAGTATAAGTATTTTCAAAATTAAAATCAGTCTACATAAGTAAAAGCCTTGAACAAATATGAAATGCCTTAAAGGATTGTTCTGAATTAGTTTTAACACACAGTGTAAGAGGAAAATGTACTTACATCCTACAATTTTTATTATAAAAGTGTATGTGGAGGAAGTTTGAAGAGGAATTGTCCACAAGCAGTGAAGTGCAAAGTGTGAAATAATAAATATACTCAGGTTTTTTTTAAAAAATTGCCTGGTTTTAACAAGCCAACAGGGTATGAATGCATGAACAGCATTGCCTGTATTTCAAATTAACCATAGCAAGCCCTTCCACTTACCTGGAAAACCTGATCCGTACGCTAAGATTTTGTATGTTAATTTATACTGCAGAGTTCTTAACATCTGACATCGGCTGTAACATTACAAGTTGTGCTATGACTTTATTAAGGGATGATTTCCAAAGCCCTAAAGAATACTTATTATGTTGTAATATATATTTCTGAAGAGGATTAGGTCTTTGATGCTAAAACCTAGACATTTTAAAGGCGAGTTTACTGAAATGAGAAAGATTACATACATGCCTTTTGTGTTGCACCAGGTAGAGCTTTTCCACCTTCATTTCAACTTCGTTTCACAAACCTCAGTGGTATCACGACCGAGAAATGCATTTAAAATCCCTCAGAGTTTCATTACTGAAATGGGATATTCCAGAAAAGGACCTGGGGCTTGCGCTGAACCACAAACTGAATAGGTAACAATGGGAAAAAAACTGGAAAAATACGAAAAAAAACCCAGGATACATCCCTTCCTGCAATGTGTTAATGTTAATATCAGACTGAGCAGCAGCTGGATTTCAAGGATTGCGTCTGGTTTTGGATGCCAGTCTTTTAAAAGGATTGAAAAAGTTGAAAGAAGAGCAAGAACAATGAAAAAGTTTAGAAAACTTGACCTGTGAGAAAAGACTGATGAAACTGGGTTTGTTTAATTTAGGAGAGAGAGGACGGGTAATGGTTTTCCAGGATGTAAAAAGGTTGTTGCAGAGAAAAACACCATCAGTTGTTCTCCAGATCCACTGGGGGTAGAACAAGAAATAATCAGCTTAATTTGCAGAAAAAAAAATGTAGGTTAGATATTAGCTAAAATGTCAAACTATAAAGATAGTTAAGCACTGGGAGAGGTTACCTGGGAGTACTGTAAAAAATCTGGCGCTGGAGGTTTTTGAGGCTGGGTTAGAGGAGCAGTGGGGATGCTCCAGGTACAGGAGTTGCCTCGGGCATGGGACACAGCATGTCCTTCAGGGCTCACCCAACACCACAGCACCACATCTTTGCCTCTGCAGAAATCAGACAATTCAACATTATTGCAGAATGATCTGGTCAGGTTGGGATTTTCAGACAAGGGCATTTTGTCATTTTGCTCGAAATAGCCCATTTGTCTGTTCTCAGCATCAGGAGAAATACTTTCCTTTTGGCATTCTCCCCACACTTTATTGATATTTCAGCTCTTAGGTCAGTCCCTATTTTAATATATATATAAATACACACACATACATATGCATTTTAGGTAGGAAAATAGTTTGATTACCTTAATTGAAGAGAGTTTACATTATATATGTGCAAAAGCAAAACGCTTTTTGTTTTTTCACTCCCTCCAACCTTTGCCAGCCTCATCTCCAGTACATGTTCCCAAGAGCCCAGTAGCCAACCCAAACTTTCCTTTCCCTGTGGGACGGCTCATAAATCCCTTGGTCCTCAGCACCCAAGAGTACTGTATCCCCAAGGTCACTTTGCACTCTCAGATGAGGAGATATTGGATATTGGTCGATACTGCCTTCCTCCTGCACGGAAAATGCAACCATTTGTTATTACAGTAAAATTTATTTGCTCAGAAGGGAACTTTCTCAGACACTCTTTGAAATGGTGCCATGAGTATGAGTTCCTTTAGGAGATGTGGAGCACTGAAAACCCCACCACACCTGGGGTTTTGAAGCAAAAAGGAGTGAAATCTTATTTTTTCTTTTGTAAACTGGGGAAGGGAAGGGAAGGGAAGGGAAGGGAAGGGAAGGGAAGGGAAGGGAAAGGAAAGCTTTCTTTTTGTTGGGAATGTGTAAAAAAATGTAGATCACACACAGACAACAGAAATATTTATTAATGTACACTACAAAGGCACTAAGCACTGCTATCAATAAAAGACTATAAGAAATTAATAATGAGACTTCCACTTCCAGGCTCAGCCTGACCCTGCAGACAGTAGCTGTCATGCTCTTCCCTCTCTGCTGTGATCCTGCTCACTCTCACATCTGGGTTTGCACTGAGATTTGTGTCCTGCCACATGAATTCCCATCTTCCCTGCTTGTGGGCAATGGAGCTGGTGAAGGGCCCAGAGCACAAGTCTCATGAGAAGCAGCTGAGGAAGCTGAGGGTGTTTAGCCTGGAGAAGAGGAGGCTCAAGGTGACCTTATCACTCTCTACAACCACCTGAAATGAAGTTGTAGCCAGGTGGGAGTTTGTTTCATCTCCCAAGTAAGAAGCAATAGGAAAAGGGGAAGCAGCCTCAAGCTATGCCAGAGGAGGTTTAGACTGGATATTGGGAAAAATTTCCTCACTGAAAGGATTGTCAAGAATCGAACAATCCGCCCAGGAAACGAGGTGGAGTCACCACCTGTGGAGGTATTTAAAAGACATGCAGATATGGCACTTGGAGACATGGTTTAGTGGTGGACTTGGCAGTGCTGGGGTAATGGTTTGACTCAATGATCTTAGATGTTTTTTCCAACCTAAACCACTCTATGATTCTATTTTTTCTCTAAGTCAGTGTAATGAGCACCAGACTTTGTGGATGGCTGGAGCAGGAGCACAGGGCCTTGATGGGGGGGATGCTCATGAGCTCATAGTCCAGTGCGGGCTCAGCCTCCAGCCCTATATTGTAAACAGTTAGTTCCTGTTACAGGGGCAAATGTCTTTGTCTTTATCAGGGCTGCTGGAAACCTGTACAAATCTTAAATGTGTTTTAAATTTATGAGATGAAAAAAAAAGGAGGGGGGGATGTGAGCGGAGCACATTTGCACAGTAGCTCAACTTGAGAAGAAGTGTGTAAATCTGCACTCTTTTCATCCAGCTCTGTTCTCTTCTCAAAGAAAATCCCCAGTGAAATACTATTCAGAAAAGAGTCACTTTCAAATACGGGAAATGACAGTGCTTTTAAAGTGGCATCTACATGGCCCAAATCCAGGGAAATCTTAAAGACACAGCATGAATCTGTGCTCAGGTGCTGATGCCATCATACTTTCAGACATGGAATAAAACTACATGTGATAAAAAAGTTACTTGGCAGGGTCTGTGTGTCAAACTGCATCCTGACTGTATCCTCTCTATTAAACCAAACACTGCTCTTACACAGTAAAACAAGAACATAAGTCTGCAAGAACCGAGTTACACTGAAACAAACACCCGTAGGTTCCATGGGGAAACGAGGGTGCTGTGTTTAAGTGAGGTGCTATCAGCTCACAGCCAGGTAATCTGAAGACACACAACACCGTCAGGTTCCTCACCAGCACAGGGTAGCTTGTTTCTGTTCAAAAGATAGTTACCTGCTACTCATACCTTTAAATTGTGCTTTTCACCATTTCACCATGTTGACAAGGTTCATCAAAGGATGATTTAGGATATTAAGAAGGTTTTGGAAAGGAGCATCCCCATTTGCCCCAGTAGCAGAAAGGCCCTGTTCAGAACTGCACCTCACTACTTTGTCTTATTGGTCCCCAATGTTGCCAATATTTGCTAAAATTCTGTACCAGATGTTCTCTCACTGTAACAAGGAGCTCTCAACACAGCTTTTCCTTACTTAGTATTTCTTCACAGCAAATTCTTTTCTTTTTAGAAAGAAAATTAAAAAAGGCTCCTCTTACCCTCTCCAAACCTTTGTATCAACTCCCAAAGACTCTTCCACATACCTAGGCTCCTTGGCCTGGCTCCTTTTCCTGTCCTCCACCTTCTGTGAAGCACCTTCTCTCCACTTTCTCCCATCTCGACAAATACACATGTTCCCTACCAGGGAAAAAAAAATAAAGAAAAAAGAAAGAAATAAGAAAATTCAAACAGACACAAGAGCATAATTTTTTCAGATTTTCAGTTGGGTTGGTACTGGACCCGCAAAGATTCTTGTTTTCCATCCCTCTATCCTCAGCCTTTCCTTCCCTGAGCATCCCTCGGTCCTGCTGTTTGTATGGTGCCTTTCCCATTCTCATTTCCATCTTTTTCTTTGACTTGCTGTTACCCAGGAGCTTCCACCCACCTCTCCATGATAGCTCACAGACTGATCAGCCACATGGGAAAAGGTTTGGATGTGCCAAAGCCGCATGTTCATCCTGTGACTCTGCTGCCTCCTTCCTTCCCTGGGCTGGAGACAGAGCTGGAGCTACACAAGGAGTGTTCTCCAAGATATGGCCTGGGTTTCAATCTCCCTACCCTGGGGTATTTGTTGCCACCTGACTTAGTACCCCAAAATAGGGACTTCAGAGGAGAGAGTGATATGAACCTCAACTCCAATATTTGATTTTTTTCTTTTTCTCTTTTCTGTTCCTGTCTCTCAATGCACATCTCAAACGGGTCCAGCAGCCACGTGCTCCTGCAGCCACTTTGTTGCCTGCCCACTCCCTCATCACCTGCTGGTGCTGTTGTGGACCATGAACACACCAATTTGGTTATGAAACAAACAAGGAAGAAATGGTGAAAGACAGACCCAGCTTTGCCATCACGTGCTCCTGCTTGTCGGGATAAGCACCTTCTGGCGTGGACTCTGCGTCCGTATTACTCTGCCTTTTCATAACTCAATCCTGCCAGCCTCTGAACTATTTTTATTGCTCTCCTCTGAATAATTTTCAATCTGTCACTATCTTTCAGGTAATGTGGTGCCCATAATTAAATACTGCAGGCGCTACCGCACCAGAGCCATATGCAGACGGGCTATTACCTTCTTGCACTGTGATGTCTTCAGCCCCAAATCAAATTGGCCTTTTTTTGCTGCCATATCTCAAGGCAAACTCATGTCTAATTTACTCCACACTATCATCTCTAGATCTCTTGCAGCATTACTGCTTCTCGGGTTTTTATCACTGATTGAATATCTGGGGTTTAGATTATTTTTCCACAAATGCCGTAGCTTCTATTTTCTCTGTTGAATCTCATTTTATTCTCTACTCATTTTTCCTGCCTTTTTGGATTCCTTTACATTATTTTGCCTTCATCTTTGGGATTTTCAAATACACCCAGCTTAGTTTAATTTGCATATTACATCCACAAAGCATTCACTTCTTTAAGATCACTAAAACAGCTGGTAAACAAGCTCCTCATTCAGTGAATCATTTCAGCACAGGCTTATAACCTCTATGAGTCAATAGTGCCCAGTTATGTGATGAAGCTCGTGTTGGCACACTCATTAGTTTGGTTCTAATAGGGAGGGCATCCTTCATGTTTGAAGTGCAGCAGGTGTCTGCAGTGGGGCTGTAGTGAGGAGGGACAGGTGATGTGGGGCAAAGGATGCACTGAGTATCACTAGGGAAGCAAACCCATCACAGGCTGCCAAGTGCATCCACACATCCTCACCTGCACAGCCAGAGCTTGCATTAGGGTTTTGCCCTGTTGAGATGCCACCAGAGGCTCCCCCAGATCAGCTTGTTGCCATTCTTCTGTTCTTTCTGCTGAGACACGTTCGAAACCACGTCAATCTGAATTAATGTTGGGAGTAAGACGCTGGGTGACAGCAGTGACTGTTTTATTAAAATCCGAGGACCCAACTGAGCAGTCCTGAACTGTGCTCACATGGATAATCCCACGTATTTCGAACATCAGACCTGAATTCACAAATTTTCTATTTCTATAAAAAGGAACTCAGTGTTTGGCGGTCAAAAGGTACTTTACATAAATCGATGCTGTTTCTTTGTTTACCTCTAAGTGCCCAATCCCACCAAAGTCAATGGAAAGATGCACTTTGCCTCCCGACATCTTCAGATCTGGCTTCAAGGATTTATCTATCTGGAGAAAAATATCTGGAATATCGACAGTGAAACAAAATCAGTCCCACCAGCTGAAATACATTATTTGGATAATCTGTTCTAAAGTCAAAAGCATTTGGTTTTGGAAAACTCCACTCAGAAAAGACAGTGATTATTTGGAACCAAACCCTCATTTATCTGGGGGTATTGCCCATGTAAGGAGGTGCTCCAGTGCAGCTATTTTTCAGTCTGCCTTTTTTTATTTGGGGGGGGGGGGGGGGGTGGGGGGGTGGGCTGGAGTGGTAGCAGAATGGCTGATATTGGCCAAATTCTCTACACAGACAAGCTCAAGCTCATGTTTCTTTTATAATGTTTGTTCTTTTAGTTGAATTGGTACAGGAGATCTGTTATTCTTACTAGCAAAACAGGACCAGCTTTTTTCTGGCATCATAACATTTTCATCCTAATTTTCCTACGGCTCTTCAGCTTTTCATTAAGAAAAGAAAATAAAGTGGCAGTACTTTAGGAAATTTGTTAGCTAATTCCCTTAGCGGTGAAGAAATCCAGGTTAGGTAATTTTTATATTGTCACATTTTGTAGAATCAAACTGAATTGCCTTTTTTATTCTGCTTGTCCTTAAGAAATTCCATTTCAGAGCCTGTAAATACTTGGGTAAACAGGTTTGTTGTAGGACTACTTGCGAAAAGCCAGTTTTAAGTAATATGTAAGAATACTGAGGAAAAAAAATGTGATGATATGATGCTGGAGAAGGCTGGCTGGTGGCAAGCTGGGTCCTCAAGAGGCTTTGACCCTCTTGCTTAGGCGAGGGCAATACAGACTTTGACCTCTCTGTCCACTCAGATGAACTCACTCAGCCTCAGGTTTGAGGAGCAAATGCAAACAACTTGGCATCAACACACTTCACAAATAGTTTACAGAAAACACTGTGCAAGAGTGTTTAATAAGTGACATCTCAGAAACCTGTAATACCCTTCCAGACAGTCTGTGATCCAAAAGCAGGAAAAAAATCGAACAGATAATTTGTTATACATTTTTACCTTTGCTCGCTTATTTATTTTACAAAGTTTTCTGACCTCCCTACAGAAATTGCCTCAATTTTTTTTATTGTTATTAAGAATAATTTTTTTTTTAAAAAGTCCATCAGTCCACCCATTTTTTGATTCACCAGTAATTTAACCCCCTTCTAATTAATTAATGGGCCTACTGTCTCTCCAGAATGTCTTTTCCCTTTGATATAGGTTGCAATGCCCTTTTAAAGTTCTTTGGTTGGCTTTAAATTCTTTTTTTCCCCCCTTATCCTTATTATTTCCCCTATAATCCCTAACTGAATTTGAGTATGCTTGTTTGATTCCTTCCCCTGCCCCCTCTTGCTTTCTAATTTTGACTACAGTTTTTTTTCTTTTTTTTTTAATTAAAAAAATTAAAGCCTCAGATCTTTGCACAGTCCCTTATGAAGCCACATTGGCCGCTTCTTGTTCTCTCTGTTCTTCATTTTGAGAGAAGCAGGAGTCTCTTGCAGCTTAATTATGGTTTCTTGCAGGAGTCCCCCTGCTTCCCCTCACGCTGGTGGCTGTACAGTATTCCTCCTCCTCCTCCTCCTCCTCCTCCTTCTCCTTCTCCTCTGCAGACTTTTGTTAAATACAGTATGCACGGCGCATAACAGCCTTTTAGATCTACCAGATTTCTCCCTTACTGATTTATAAAAATACCTGCCTAAGGACTTTTCATCCAGGCAGGCTTTTTCCTGCCCCTTGCCTTCTTTCTGGAATTAAATCCACTTCCAGAAGGACCAGGGGTTGCCTCTCCTTTTGTTAGATTTAGCGTCCATTTTTAAAATTGTTTTCCAGCAATCACAGCTACAAGGTTGCAATCGATCCATGGCCAATGTTTTGGCACATTTTATATATTTCACCTGAACATAGCTGAAACCAAGGCCAGATCCTGCATAGGGGTAAATCTCAGCATCCTTTTACTCCCTTAGACCTGCTTTCTGCAGGCAACGGATGTGGCTCAAAGTTCCTTAAGACACTTGGGAGCGGTTTCAAAGCCCTTCTAATTTTCCTGATAATATTGGCACTCCTGGGTGCTAGTTTCCTGGTAGCTTAATTTTTTTTTCCCTATATATATATAAACCCACAAATGTTGATAGCTTGAATTTCTGGAATCAACTCTCAGCCCTCAAGAAGTTATTTTAATTAGAATGGGAGGGCTCTGTTAACTAAAAGTGGAAGAAATATTGATATGAGGATGCTCTGAATTGTGCTTAGCCTAGTGAGCATCTTGTAATTCCTTGTGAATGTTGAACTATAAGAAATTTTAGGTAGAACTGGGGTGACTTTTTTATCTCTCTCTTTTTTTTTTACTCTTTTTTTCTCTGTTTTTTCCTCTCTTTCTTTCTCTTCCTCCACCCCTTTTTCCCCCCCCATCATCTACTATTACGACCTAAAATCTTTTGTTCTCACATCTGTAAAACATCACATTCCCGGCCACCCTTTTCAGAGCACGCATTGACACTCAGAAGATCTATAATATCTTCCTGTCCTCTTAAACCACTACCCTTCCCCAGCCCTAAGCCCACGACGCCTTACAGTCCTGTCTTATTTGTTTACATCCACTTGGTTTTAGTTCCTCGCTCTTTTTCTCTGCGGAGCCTTCTATCCCCCGGTTTCCTCTGAGCTGCCTTTCATGCCAGCGGAGCCTGGCCGGTTAATTGTCCATCCGGGATCGGCGAGGTTGAGCCGGGCTGAGACGCGTTTCCTCTTGTCGTGACAATTGTTCGGACTGTTCGCCACTTCACGCTCCGATGAGTTTTCCCCTCTCCACTGTCCGCACGGCCTCGGTTGGCTCTCCCGCGCCTCCTGGGCGCAGACACATCCCAACACGCTTCCCCTTCAGGGAGACTTTTCCTCTGCCTCTGCAGCGAATTTTTGGCCATTTGGGGTTGGGATTTTTGCCATGTCCTGCCAGGGCTGGCGGTTTTGTCCCGCAGTCAGCCTTGTGCAGGCTGCCCCAATGTTGACTCCCAGTCCTTCTGGACTTTTATTTTATTTCATTCAATGTTGGCACCATATGGCAACTATGGCAACTGAATATATAACCCTATTCAGTTCCTGACTCCAGTCTGGCCTGTTAAAGGGCTCCATGTTCTGGTCTGGAGGAAAAAAAAGTGATTCCTATAGGACATAGCTGTAGAGAAGTTCAAATAAGACTTTGCTGCCTTTAAAATTCCCCTTTTTTGTTATGACAAACAAACAAAAAATAGAGAAGGTAAATATATTTGGAATAGTTTACATAGGGCAAACATATGTGATGTTGAAAGAGTAACAGGTTAGTTTGAATTAATAATTATTGTATATATAAAATCACACTGTGTGTAAAGCCCATGAGCAACACATTTCTGTTTATTTTTATTTCATTTTATTTTCAAAGAAAGCTGTAACCCACTGCTTCTCAGGAAGCCAACTGCTAATAAAGCAGCTAATAAAGCAGCTGGCTAATAAAGGGTAGAGATAAATGTCTGAGGGAAATATTTAAAAGCATCCCGGTGACCTAGGGACATGTGTCAGTTGGGACACATCATTTATTTAGGCATTTTCAGAAATTACAAGTGGAGCACGCACTTGCTCACATGAGTAGTTTCACTTGTGCACTGCCTTTGAATTCAAGTTAAGGTTACTCATGTGCACAACTCTCCTCAGGACTGGGCCCTACGGCTGTTTCTTCCTCCTGAAAAGATACTGAGGGAACTAATTTTTCTGATGATTAATCTTGAACGCTGCACCTGCAGTGCCTGCTTTCACTTGAATGAGAAGAGATTGATTTATCTAGCTATCTTACTGTCTGTCTCATTATCCATCTCCTGTAGCATCACAGTACCTCAGAAAGTGATGACGAACTTATCTTCCCAACAGCCATGTGGGGCAGGACAGTATTATCTCCACTTGCCAGATGGGGAGATCAAGGTAGGAATCAGCAAAGTGACATGCCCGAGGTCGTGTAAGAAGTTAGTGTCAGAACCAGGCTGTGCAAAGAGCTTTCTGGATTCCCAGAACCCATGCCATGATTCCAGTGCCATCCAGCTGCTTTTCAAATTCTTTGCAAAGGATTAATAAATCCTGCTGCTCAAACCTGAGCTCCAGTTCATGGAGGAGCAAAACCTTGCTGTGGTCCAGCACAGTGATTTCCTGCACTGGTACCTGAGCAGAGAGCTGCAGAACACACGTGTCCTGGCAAGGGAGTTGCGAGGGGCTGGGGGAAAGGAGCAGATTCTCTTATGCTTTAAGAATAGGAAAAATATCACTATCAAAGTAGGACAAAAAGTAGATATCTCCTGAGGTTCTCTCTGTGGTCCCTGAGGTGTAGCACTTTAGTTAGGCCGGAGCAGCAGCGGGGAGGGTGAGCATGGGGGGCTGCCTGGGGTGTCCCCAACATGGCATGGGCAGAATAGGGTTCTCATCCAAAGGGGTCTCCTTTGGATGGGTGAATATGTGAGGGGCCAGCTGGGTGTTCCCACGACCTGGCACAGTGGCAGCCCCAGCCTGGCACACAGAGAGCTGAAGGAAAGTGTTCAGTGACCATGTCTCCAGTGGCTGAAAAGCAATCCAGTCCTGGCCATGCTGTGTGGAAAGCCCTTGTGGTAACCTTGACAAAAGGCTTTTGTGTGAATGTTTCCATGCTCATGGGTGCAATTCCCTACCAGCACTGAGGGTTTTTCCCACAGGGTTGCAATCCCATTCATTTTCCAAGGTGAACTAACAGAGAGCAGCTCCAAGGATACCCCAATATGTGATACACCTGGAGCAACCTGCGTTTCTTGCCTGACTCCAAATCAGAGGTTGAATCCAGGCTCCTTCTAGTACCTAGGCATGACCCAGACCCCAACCACCTCTGTTGCTTCCCTCCCTGCTCATCCAGCCCTGAACAGCTGGAGTGCAGATCTGACCTGCTCCAGATAGGACCTGGATTCATGGTAATCCCACCAGGAGCATGCCATGAGACAAGTTATCTGGTAAACTCTCAGGTATCCCGTGGTCAGAGGGGACTTTTTTTCAGATGTTGGTAAAGGCGGGCACCAGCCAGAGCACTGGGCCTGGAGCAGGGACACTGAAGTTCCAAGCTTGCCGAGATCAACTCCTAAAGCAAAAGGGCAGACAGCATTAATTAAATTCCGAAAGCACCAGCTTTAATTAACTTTTATCCTCTCCCAGCGCCCAGTAGCACCTCGTACCCCCGGCACCAGGAGGATCACGCTGCAGTGCCCACCAGCTGATGGAGGTGGCACTGTGATGCCTGGGCATGACCTGGCCAGGTGCCAATGAGTCTGCTGGGGATGGCAGAGCCCACAACAAAGCCGGCTTCATTCTCTTATCCCAGCCCCAGCCAGTTCCCGGGGGATATCCCCACTGAAGGCACTGCAGGTTAACTTTTCCGGGCATGTCAGCTCCATTGCTTTCAACAGGGCTACAAGCACGGAGAACCTCACCTTTCTTTTTTCCTAATGTGTGTCTTAATGTGCAGTCGATGGGGCTAGTTATCTTGTCAGGGGCCTGGGGTGAGCGGGGGCTGATGGGCGATGGCAGCCAGCAATAGTTCTTCGCACGCCGCTTTGTAGTGTGCACCCAAGTATCACAAGCCTGGGCCCAATACAAATAAATAATTAAGCGCATTTCCCGGGGCAAGAAAATGAAGGCTTGGAGCTGTGGCAAGAATGAATAAGTACGAGACCTCTAGACCTGCAGTGCACGCACACGGCATGTGACTGACAGTGGGTTTCTTGCAGCCATCACATCAAAGGCTCCAGAAAACCGCTGTGCCGGGTGTCGCCGAGAGGAGAGGGCCTGGCCCTGCCAGAGGGGGGGACCCAGCGTGCAGGGTGGGGTCTGTAATGCAATCCGAGGTGCTCCGGATTTTGAGCACCCCTAGGAAAATTTGCTGCTCTTCAGACGGCATCGTCATTTCCAGCACGGCGGCGTTCGAGTGCAGAGGAGGATAAAGGCCTTCCTCTCCCTAGCCTCAAGGTTGAGGGTGGGCAGCATGTGAACCTCCAGATGGACCCCAAGGGACAAGTGAGTTGTCACCTGTGTCCTCACTTGGCTCCTGGCTCCTTCCAGAGCTGGCTCTCCCCCCATCTCCCACCTCCCACCCAAGCCCACCTACTCGTCCTGTCTCACTTCTGGCAGTACTCAGGGCATTATTATCTCCTCAGAAACATTGTCACAAGTCTTAAGAAATGAAGGAGCTCTAATCCCGAACACTAAAGATCCTCCCATCATGTAGGCTGTCATGCTGGCGATGCCTGGAACTGCTGCTTGACACCTGGGGCTCCTGAGGGACGTGCTGGGAAATGGGTCAGCATAAAAGGCATCCTTTCCCAGACCAGATGTGGGATGCCTCCTAAATGTATTTCCAATATGCAAAACAGTGTGGGGATTGCTGGGCATGGGCAGCAAGAAGGTTTTACACACACCTGTGTACTCAGCTTTCTGCTACAGAGACAAGGGGCCAAAATTAGGTACCCCAAATCTTCATCCATTTCCCCAGACAGGCTTTTTGGGGCCAGTTGGAGTCTCTGTAGAGGTGTCTCCATTTTGGAGCATGCCACCTTTGGAGTGAGGGCTACATGTTGTGGCAGGTTGACACAACACAAAACGCTCCCAAGGCACTGCTCAGGTCTGCACATTCACCATCAGCTCTGTCGTGGGCCGTTGTAAAACAGACACCTGGTATTCCTGCTTGAGTTTGCATTTTGGCCTCACATTTTTCAATAAACTTTTTCCTCTTCTCTGTCTGTAAGTTGGTTTAAACCTACCTTTTATTTAATTTCCTTTGGGGATATTGGATTCTGTTTGATTTTGTAAGGAATCTTTCTCACCTTTGAGGGGAAAAGAAGTGCAACCCTGCACCCCAGTGTTCCCTGCATCCTGCAGCAGTTGCTACAGTACCACCTGCACTGCTGTCATGGTTCAACACCTTCTTAGTTCTGAACAACTTTGCTAGTGCCAGTTGTTTTTATGAAAAATTCCTTAAAAAGATCATTCTTAAAAACAAACAAACAAACAACCAACCATCAACAACAGTACTTAATTTTCCCTGGTATGTTTAAAGCTCCTCTATTCTTCTGTGCTCAACTGGTGTGGGTTTTCCTCCCTCCAATTCCTGGTACCCCTTTGTGTCTTGGGTCCTAGTACAAGTCATACTACAACACCGGATCCACACTAGACCTTTCTCTCTCTTATCTTTATTCTTCTCATATTTCCTCACTCCTTAGGTTTTATTCAGCTTCCTTGACTCTTCCCCAAATTTTCCCTTCTTTTCTACAGCCTGGCTCCTCCTTATGCTCTCCTTTTTTGCTTCTTCCTGGGATTTTGGAGCCTTCTCTGGAGAAGACATAAGCACTCAGCAGGACACAACAGACCCAGAGGGGACAGCAGCACAGGGTAGTTAGTCCTTTGTAGAGAGGGCGAGGAGCAAACCTGAACCCTTAGACATCCATGAACCTTGGAATACACATTACTGAGTGGGCTCCATAGTGTAAAACTGTGCCCAAGCTCTGCCTTAGTTATTCCTATGTTTTGTCTTAATTCAGAAGTCTTCACATGATGAGGAACATTAATATTCCTCAAGGACTATACTTCAATAATTTCAAAATTTTCTTTCTCATCATGACCTGGAGATTTCTTGGAGGCAACTATCTCCAAAAGAAGCAGGACAGGAACCTGTCAGTGAAACAGCTACTTCAGAATTGCTTTGCCTGAGTGAGCATTGCATCCTCTTGCTGCGACACATGGACCACACTGTGCAGAAGCGTGGCTGGGACTCCAGGTTTGCTAGACCAGAGACCTGCAGAAGACATCCCTGTCTTGGGATGAAGTTGAGGTGGGAGCAGTCTCTGTGATACAAGCAGGATTAGAAACTAGAAGATACACACAATGTGATATGCACAGATCTTTGCTCACTCTCTCCTTTCCCATGTGGGCTCATCCATGACACAAACTCCGAAAAACTTGGACTGAATGACCCTGATTCCAAGCCACTATTTGCATCATCAGATGCATAAGAGGAAGGTGAGTCTTTGCCAGTCAGTCCTCTCCTGCTCTCCCTCAGTTTATTCAAATTTTGACCAATAAAAGTTGCTCTTTCTGGTGACATGTCTATCAAAAGAGACTGGTATCTTGTTTGAAATAAAGAGCTGTGCCTGTTTGTCCTCAGGAGTGAGGAAACTGACCCAGAGTCAAAGAGCAACGATCAGACTGAACCTGGGCTCTTCAGGTTAAAAGCAAGGCTGACAACCTTCCCCAAATGCACACATACAAATAAATTCTTATTCTGGAGGGAATGGAAATTGCTGATGTGGAGGATTTGTATTAAATACTCCAAAATAAGTGTCCTCCTTACAGTAAGACAAGTGCAAGATGAAAGATTGCAAAGCTGATAAGGCTCAATGCAAGTTAGAAATTGTCTTCTATAGAAATTTGTCATATGATTATAAAGTTATTTTTCCTGTCAGAATATCACACGAGATAGTATCAACCAATAAGATGGGACCTCACAGATTTGATAGTTGGTTTATGCACTCATAAGTAGTCTGCACATATACGGAACATGAGACGTATTTCCTTAAAAAGTTTGTATCAGTTTCTGGAACGATTGTGCTCAAGCTGTGAGAAAGCAATTAGGAGTGGACAGATAGAAGCTATCCCTAACTAAATACTAGTTCTGGATGGTGGTACAGTGATTTAACATGTGTCCATTATCATCAATCACAGTCTAGGCTGTAGGTACAAGGATGCAGAAGCTTGATGCTTCCAGTGTCAGACACATTTATCTGATACCATTAAATTCACAGCTTTTCTTTGTGGAATGATTCATGTCTTCTGAAGCTAGAAATGTCCCTGTGGATGAGCTTTTTCTGATCTGAATGATCTTGGGTTTGCTGCAGAAGAAGCAGAAGACCTGGCTGTTGAGATGGAAGTTGTGACTCCAGGTCTCAGAGGCACAAAAAGCACAACTAAAATTGAAAAATCCTGCTCTTGTTGGTTCTGAAGGATTGTGTCCATTAAGAAGCTTGGACCCATGCTATCCTGGAACACAGCTGGAGGGACATTGTGTTTTCCTTTACAAAACTAAGTTTTTTTTCTGATCTTTCCCCTCTGTAGGAGGAAGAAGATGGAAAATACATTAAAAAGAGAAAACTTAATCTGTATATTCTAGGTATAGTTCATTCATCATCCAAGACGTAATTCTGAACAAGAGCTGCTAAGATGGGACCTGGTGCTGAAAAGACTGTTCCATGGTCTGAGCACTTGCAGACAAATAGAAAGATGTTCATGCTGGTATGGACAATGTCCATGCAGTGTCAGTGAAAAAAATCTGCTGATTTGTTCTTAACTTGCAAGAAAAGCTCAAAATATTAGAATAGTTGCTTTGATTTGTTAATGATTTTTTATACAGAGAACTCAGCTCTTTATGTGTTTCTATACAACTTAGCTTTTCCAAGAATAATCCATTTTTAAGAAGCCTAAGATAACTCCTATGTTCTGCCTGAAACACATCTTAGAATTCCTTTCAGTAAGTACAGAACAATGAAAAAGGCTTTTGAAACAGAAAGCTTAGATTTTTTTGAGGTGTGTTTCAAGTGAAGTCTGTGTGTCCCGCTGCTTTCTGATATCTAGATTTATGGAAGTCACATTTAAAGCATGGCAAAGAGTAACACTCTTGTGGAAGAAACTGTTGTAGTTCAGAAATACTATTTCAACAATTAGTCAATGAGAAAAACTCTTTCTCTTAATCATGTCAACATGTTAGGTTCATTTATCTTTTGGGGGCATCAAGAGTAAGTTCAGTCAAATCCCAAAAAATTTCCTGGTATAAAATAAGTCTCATCAAGAAGAAAATGGAGCACTTACAGCATTTGGGAGAGTACTATGAAGGTCACAACACATGTCACGTCTCCTTCCAGTATCTGTAGAACTGGAAGAAAGTTTACACTACCTGCAAAGTGTTCTAGAAACCTTCTGGAGATGTTCCCATAAATGTTATCCAAACAGGACCTTCCATACAAACCTGTGGCTTATACAGAGTCTAAAAAGCCTGAAAGCCTTGCTGTAAATGGTAACTCATCATGAGGATTTGAAGAGCATCTTGGAATAACTGTGCTGGCTCCAGACCCCATGGCTGTGTGCAATGCCCAAGCCACACAAAAGCTGTATCCAGGTTACCACTAAGCTTTAGCTAGATGCTTTTCTTCCTTGAGTCACCCAGTGAATAAAGACCAGAAGGACAGGTCTTCCATGAAATCATAATCACTCCTTCCTTACAGCTTTTGACATCTGGAAACATCTGGAAAACAATCCAGGTTGGATCGTGCTTTGAACAACCTGGTCCAGTGGAAGGTGTCCTTCCCCAAAACAGAAGGGTTGGAACTGGATGATCTTTATGGCCCCTTCCAACCCAAACCATTCTACAGTTCTGTGATAATTCCCCCTGTGTATTTCATGTGCTTAAAAGTCACCCTTCCTAATTTCTTGCACAGTTAATACAAGGCCTTGATCTCTATAGGGCAGGTACCAGTATTGTTCATGCTGACACCATGAGAGCCCTGCTAAGGAAGAGTAACCTACCTGCCTTCCTGAATGCAGCCATGACAAAACAGCTTCCTGTCAAGGCAAACTAATATTTTATTAAAAAAAGCTGTCATTTAGAACTAAACCCCAAAGCTGTGAAGTATAAAAGAGGCTTTCAAGCAGACTTTCCTTGAACAGTGGCAGCTTAAATCCTGCTGCCATTGCTGAAGCGCATCAGGAAATCACTTAAAGGGCTCAAAGGTTAAGAATCTGTGTTTTCACCTGGACACTAAGGTGAAAGATTAGATTGTTGATATCAGCTATTTGTGTTTTGTCTTTTTATCATAATCTTCAAATGAATCAAGGAGCTGTTCATTCTGTTTCATGAGGGCAAAGCTTTTTTAGATGTATCCAGTGTTGTTTACAGGCCTTTCAGGAGAAATGGAAGACCTTTCCCGAAGAGAAACAGGAGGAGATGGTGACAATCTTTGTTATTTCCATCACAGCATTATTTCAGGAAACACATAAAATTAGCCCATGACGTTAAGTTTTGCACCAATATGTAATACCAAACATGAGCTCTGTCTTTATTATTTGAAGAAAGAAAATAGATGGATCAAATGAGCAGATTGGGCTGAAGGATGGAGGAACATCTCCCACCATGGAGACTTTGCAAAGTCAGTGGGAAGTGGGTAACTGCTCATGCCTGCAGTGCATCACATCTGGTGTCCCAGACTCTGGCTCCCACTACAGAGAGAGCAGCTCTCTTATTTTGTGTGTGATACTCCAGGGCTCTCCCCCAGTACTTTTTAAACTCTCCACAGTGCAGCTGTTCTGTGCAGAATGAAACAGGGTGACAAAATCCCTGTTGAGGAGAAGCAGTCTTAGCCTAAAAGGACTTCTCCACAGAGAAAAGATGCCACTTCCTCATTCCTTACAGGTTTTGTGTGGGAAAGGACTGTAGGCAGATAGATCTTCATCTGTCCCTCTTTTGAACCTGAAAGACAGCAGACGTGGGTTTCCTGAGACCTTAAGGATTGACTGTACAGGAGAAGCACAAACATGGGGAAAATGAGAGTCACTCACTTTGGGATGATCCCAGTTCATGTCTTTTCCAAGTGTTCCCACTGCTCTGGGTGGCTCAGCCCAGAAGGACCTTGGCTGTCATCCTTCAATGTGCTGCATTGAAATGTCCTGACTGTGCTCAGCACCACCAGATTATTTCTCAGCCTGGTTTCAAGTATTTACTAGAGTCCCAATATTCATTATATGAAAAGGCTGCAAGTGCAGAGGTGCCACCAGTCACCCTGGAAAGTGAGCAGAACTGGGGAAGCAGTGTCTGGTGGGAATGAAGGTCAGTAATCCAGCTTATCTGTGACCACCTGCTGAGCTGCAGTCCTCCTCTCACCTGGGCCAGTGTAATCAAGGGCTCTGAAAACAGGGAAAAATATCTGGATTTTGGTGCAGTATGCCACAGACAACATTTCAATGCAAAGTTTTGTGGTCAGTACCACTGAAATATAAATATAATTATAATAACTAATAATAAAAGCAATGCATGTCTGCAACTCAGTACCTATTTTTGTTTAAGTAATGTGGAGCAAATCAGGAGTTGGACAAGGAATGAGAATGTATGATTTGTAGTCCTGTTTCTGCCAAATTTTGTCTCTACTCATTATTTTAAGTTGTGGGTAAAGATACTTATTCACACTGGTAAAGTGCTTTGGCTTGCTCAGGCTGCTCTAAGGAAGAGCACAGTCAAAGGTTGTATGAAAGATGTCTCAGGCTCAGAAAACAACAAATATCTTGAAATTCCTTTTATGATCTTACCTGGTCATGCAAAGTTAAGTCTTTGAAAGTAAAAAAAAAAAACAACTTCACATATTCCCATTCCCTGGGTTTCAGGCATCATTACCCTTCTCCCAAGTTGTGCCATCCCCAGGTGACCACGAATCCCTCTGCTTCCATGTAAGGCATGGCCAGGAAGGCTTGGCAAGATACAGAAGTTTAAGTCAAAGCCCACTCCAGGTAGGTAAGTGTTAAAGTACAAGCTGAGTGTTGGGGTTTAATTATGCATGGGAAGCTTCTTTAGGAAAGGCAGCAGGCTGGGAGCTGAGGGCTGGGCACCACTGCCTGCACTGGGGTTAAGCTCAAGGAGCTGGAAGGAAGGAAGATATTTAACCATGAGACCTGCCAAACCTAGACAGTTCAGTTTTATATTCTGAAATGCAATGGTAGTGGGGGAATTATGAGGGAAGGACACACATGGAGTATATTGATAACCAAAGCCACACAGGAGGCATAGCCACGGCTCTGTACTGTCCTTGTAGGCACAAGGAACCCAGAGGCTTATGCAGGGTGCTCAGGTGCTCTCTTTGCATCCATCAATCATGAATGTCACAGATTAGGAATGACACTGATTCTTCGTCTTCTTCCAGAAGAGTCAGGACTGTCTATCTGGATGAAATGGAGCATATTTTGCAGTTCACTTCATGTGCTGCAATGTGATGAGCAGCAGGCTGGAAGCACAACCACACTGTCCTGCTTCTGGCCAACACAGCTGAGCATGGCAGAACCCCCCAATGAAGCTAAAAGCAATGGAGAAGTATTCATTAGTCATCATGGTGTTGCTTACACAGGGAAATAAGTTGAGACAAGTCTCCATCTTCTTTGGTATCAGTAAAGAGGCCTTTAATCACTCTTTTGTGTCCCCTGATAACACTTTCTAACAATTTACCACTCCCATGGAGGCCAGAAGAGATGGCCATGTGGTTAAGACCTGGCTTTGACAAGGCAAAAGTGTTTAATCTCTGCCCACTCTCAACCTGTGTTAGTGAAGGAGCAATGGTCCTACATCAGCAGGTGTGTGATGACAGGAGCATCAGCTCTGGGTGAATTAACTGTGCTGCTTGTGCAAGGCCAAGCACAGGGGATCCTGATTCCAACCAGGGCTGAGAGCCACCCCTCTAACACAGCTCCTGATGAGGAGTGGTAATAATGGAACTCAAAGACAAAACAGAGCAGCTCGAGATAACCTGGTCATTGTGTGACCAGGTTTGCACAGTGCTCGGCGTTCACTTTTCCACTTTTTACAAGCACCAGTGGCACACTGAAAATTTCTGCAGGAATTTGCAGAACTGACCAATGTGGGCAGTCAGATAAATACAGCCCTGCCAAGCACCAAGCCCTTCTGAACTCCCACCTTTTGCTCATGTCACATTTAATATGACAGGGAAGAGGTTTTTTTCTTTCTCTTTTTTTTTTTTTTTACTGTTTAAGAAACATTGCCATATTGAAATCTCTTTCTTTCTTCCTTCATTAATATCTGTGTCACCTCAAGGGTTGCTATAATTCCTTATTGGCTTCTCTTCCAGATTTGCTTTAAGAAAACTTCAGCTGGTTTTGAATGTGGCTGCGAGGTTAACTAGAAATAGAAAATGTCACGAACATGCTGGATAGATATCCCTTCTGCTTCCCTGCCACTAAGCCAGCTTTTCATAAAGTTTGAAACTGATATTAATATTTAACTTTTAACTCACAAGATCTTTCATGGTCTCAGCTCTGCTTAATTAGCTGACATTTAGCTCCCTCTATTCCACGGCACACACCTAGGAGTCCTTGGGTACTGGTTTATTAACATTCCCCAAAGTAGATTGGAGCAGGCGGTTACCAGAACCTTTATCAATTGCTCCCGAAGGCGATGGAATTTATTGCAGAATGCCATTAAACCAGCCAGGTCTGTAAATATGGTTAAAGGCACGAAGACACTCCTGTTTTCCGAAGCTTCTCGCTCAGTTTAAATGAGCTTTGTGAATTGGTCTCTCTTTTTCTCTCACTCTTTCGCACGCAGCCTTGTTGAGGCGCTCCTAAAGAAAGACTCTGTATTAACCTGTATAGAATTAAGCACAGTTCTGCTGTTAATCAACGCTCTTACAGCGACATATGCTGCTGCAGCACTGCTCCGGCACAGGCGCGGCTGTGTGGAAGTTACCGAGTGCAGCAACTCTACCTTACCTTTATTTCCTAACCTTCCACACTCTTCCCTTGCTAAAAGCTCTCCTTGTTTTCATCCAGCCTCAGAAATCCCCTGCTCAGACAACATAAGGTGTAAGAGCTGGTTGTACATGCACGCCGTGCCCCCAGTAGCATCCCAAGAGCATTTGTCTCCTCACTCCCTCCCCACCCCTGGCTGGTCTCCCTTTGCCACCTCCACCCCGGGGTGCTCCTGCCCAGCAGGTAACTCCAAGAGACTTGCTCTAGAGGTAACTGCATCCACCCCAGCACCAAGAGTAAGGACCATTTTCAGAGACCAACACAATTTAAGATCACTCACAACTCCATAACCACAATGCTAATTACCTACTTAAGCCTCCAGAACAAAGTGTGCTGCACTCGGATGTGTGCACCGTAATTACAAGGTATTCCTCCCCACTCCTGCCGTAAGACCCATTAATAGTATTTCATTTAATATGTATCTGGCTCTTCTCATTTCTGGTAAAGTTGATATGTATTAGGAACACCATACAAGTTAATATTTTGCTCATAATATTCTAACACGCTTGTTCTTTGTGGCAATGAAACAAGCAATACTTAATTTCTAAAAACTGTATTTTGATGAAGCTATCACAGTACAAGTAAATGTCAGACCACAAAGACAAATGTGAATAAAAAATATGACTAGTTAGTGAAAAACCTTGTATTAGAGTTTATCTTAATAGATAAAGCATCGATCTTGCTGTTTAGGATCTCGCTTCATCCATTTTTGGTTCCTCAGTGAAATGAACTTAGTGACCTCCACTCATTCAGTATAAGCCACATTTGCAATGAAATCTGTCACCAGAAAAGTGCTCTTTGCCCGGTATATTTGGCATGGAAAGTGAAATTAACTGTTTTAAAAAAATATATATTAACAGTCCTCATGAACTGGGGAACACCAGTCTCCCCAGGTCAAATGTGACAGTTCTATCCCAAGTGAATAGACTAAAGCTACTTGCTCTGGGCAAGGATCCGGTCCTCCTTTCTTAGAAATGATCTTTACACTTCTGTTGCATTGATAAAGGACTAGATCATGCCTTTGGATACATCTCTGACTTCATCAGAGTAGGGTGAGATAAATGTAAAAGAGAGAAGACAGGGTCTGAAGTCAGGACATATTTCCTTGGGTTTCCATATGGGTTTTGAGATGCTCATTTCTTGGAGGGAACTAAAGGGACAAGCTGAGGACAGCTACATAAATATCTGGATAGATGGGATCCCAGGCAGTTCGTGTCATGTCACATCATACATCATATCAGATCACACCATTTTACTTTATCTGTTAATTCACAGATGATAAAAAGCATGAATCTTTTTTTAGGCTGAGCATATCTTAGTGAACCCAAGATGAGTTTGGCTTCACAAGGGGCCTTACAAATATTAAGTTTGCTTCTCATTATCTGCTTCAATAAAATGATAGTGAAACAATCTGAGCATTTACCCCAAAAATAGATGCCCAAGGCTGGAGAAAGTACGTATCAGATGTGGTCCACTACAGCATCGCTCCAGCTGTTCCCAGGTTTCACCAGGATAAGACTGGGGTGATACAGGGATGAATCTGGCCCATATCTCAACACTGATGCAAAAAAGAACAGAGACCAAAATTCTCTGGCAGTTTTTCCACTCCAAAATCCAAAGACAGATTGTAAACATGTAAGTGTGAAAATTATAGTTTAAAGAAAGACCTTCCTTCTGAGGGACATGTATCTCACTACCATCATCTCGTAGTGTTCTCTCAGCACAAACCACACCAACTGCAGTGGTTGGATGCACAGTGAGGACTTGATGATCAGTAAAACAACCCGGCCAGATTACTCAGAAGGTCTTTTCTAGCATGATTGTCATAAATTTTGGGAGCACCTAAAATAAAGCACAACACTGCACCCAAATTTTAAAAAAGACAGAGAAGGAAACTCTAATATACTCACCTGAAATAATTTACCAGTTGCTGTTACAGAAAGCATGAAAGTTCCCTCTATTAAAAAAAAAAGAAAGAAAAAGAAACCAAAATTACTCCCTTTTGCCATCTAAGTTTGTTTATTTTGATCTTTTGATAATGGTTGGCCATTTGCACTATGCTGTTCTCCCAGAAAAGCAGTTTTCTTTGTTACTTTTATGGGTTTTTCATGTTGAATGATAAAAAGAAGATGATGGAGAGAGGTAAAATACTTTTAAATTTTTTGGGGAAAAAAACATATGATTAAAAGTAGACTTTGTCATAGCTGCACAGATTCCAAGCACCTGTGTTCCTTTTATGTGATCTGGTAATATATGTTTTTTAAACGCACTTTGAGCCAAATCTATCTTTTAGGACCACTCAAAAATCAACAGATTTCACAGAATGGAAATAGGACTGGAATCCAAACCTTTCCCATTAGTTTGAAACACATATATCTTAGTTTTATGTGCAAATGTGTAAGAAACATTTTCCTGCTCTCAGACTTCAGTCGGAGCCCGCTGGCTGTAGGTTTTGCATATGAGGTGAGCTCAGTATCCACACTGAAGAACCCATCCCAGCATAAATTGGCTGTTTGGAAGCAGAATGAAATAGAAACAGTTCAAATATTTGAAAGTTTCTTTAAAAATCTCTGTTTACATACACATGAAAGAAGGTGTTGAATTGGATTAAGAGTGAAGAAAGTCTTCCTTAAACATTGAAGGCATTATGTCCATTTTATATAGCATAGCTGCTCCACGATACTCAAATTATAACTTTGATGAAGTATTCTGCAAAATTGGTCTGTCAGTAAGATATGGCAGCAAATATCCCAGCTTGAGCAAAAGCTTCAGTCTTTTTAAAAACATTAAACCAGACAACAAATCTTGGTGTAACAGATTTAGGGGACCAGATGTTAAACTGTTGTAAATCAGCACTGCTCTAATGGCTTCTGTGAAGCTCCAACAATTTACACACACTGAGGGATGGACCGTGTTATTGTTGAAATATTTAACTTCAGAAATATTGTAGAAATACATAAATAAACTTGGAAATTATGACTTATTAACAGATTTTTAATCAGAGAGGGTTTTTTTTCTCCATGATATGATTCATCATTTTATATTCTTCGGTGGTTACTCAATCTGTAAAGGTGACCTGTGCATTTTCAGAACCTTTTCTTTGTTATAAAGCCTACTGTTACTCTAAAAATTCTACTGCTTTGAATGAACTAATCTTGTTACCTTAAAACCATGGCTAAGTAGTTAATGTCCTTTTAAACAGTGATTTCATAGAGTATTGGAGCCTGAAGCAGATATTCTCCCACTTTATCTTCTGGGGACACAGCAACAACCTGAGCCGAGTCCCAGCTCTGGGTGAGATTTACGACCAAATATTTTATACTGATTAGTAAATATTTTGGACAAAAAAACCTCACCCCAATGATGAAAGGCATAACCTCTCTCAGGAAATATTTTGATGTTTTTTGCCATTTCTTCAGCAAGAAAGCTTTAATTAAAAAAAGTTATTAAACTAGTGGTGCTCAGGTTGAGTGAACGCTTATATCGGGATCAGTAGGACTTTGATATGGAAATTTTAAAGGAATGGCTTGTTTTAAGAAAACTGCACACATTCCACTATGCTATTTCACCTTTAAAAGGATAAATATTTGGAAAGTTTCCCATCGTCATCTCAACAACAGCGACAGAAACTTTGCAGCTCGTAGCTATAAAATCTGAACTCTTTCTGGTCTGGAAATACAGATGAAAAGATCATCTGCTACACATTCGAAAAAATAATAAGTTTGTTGAAATTGTCTTAGTAATCTTTTTCTGCTGGAAAAGGAAGTTCAGTTTTTAAAGACTCCAACTCTGTGACAATCAGATGCTGAATTTGTGAAAATCGGCACAACTGAGATGAATACCTTGGGGTAAATAAAAACCCAAACACAGAAATAAGGTAGAATACCCAATTCCCCAACAAACTCCACATTCTCACCAAAACCTCTGCACATTTCATGTCAAAATATCAGAAACAGAAAAACAGTTAAAATAATAATAATAATAAAAAGATTAGGGAGTGCAGGAACATTTAAAGATTGAAAGTAGAAACCAGAGGAGATATTACAACGGCAAAAATTGATAAGGCAAGGAGAAAAGTGGTGTTTTCACCTTACTTCAGTCTGAAATCAGGAGCTGATCTTTTCTATAACCTTTGTGAGCATCAGTCTTTGCTCAGCCACCTAAGGAAGAAAAAGTTCCCTGTGATTTACTGATGTCCTGCACAGTAACACTTTTCAGAAAATACCTGTTTCTTTTATTAAAAAAATGTATTTTTCAAACTAGAAAAAGCAGGCTTTCTTCTTGAAGCACTTCCACCACTGGATGTGTTAAGTTGAAAATTAGAGCATGTTAAACAACTTTGGGCAATAAATCAGAAAGGAGGAACAGCGTGAGGCATAACCATGACAGTGAGTCAGGCTCTTTTAGATACGCTCTTTGAAACAGATTAAGAAGGATTTTTAAAAAACAGAATGAAGCAATCTATTCTCAATTTCTGTCTTCAAATGTCTTAAATAAGTGAGTGTCCAACTCTTCCCTTACAGGACACGGACACGACTCGTGCGTCCCCGCACAAGATGGCATTTTTGCAAAGCCCTGAAAACTATCGCGCATTTGAACTGAAAAATTGCCCCACGATGCCCGGTTCTCCTATGATTTTTACATCACATAAACACAGTTTGTGGAGAAATAGCTGCTAGAAAACCACCTGGAAAGCACCCAAGCTCCTGTGGTGAAACTGTCGCTGCCCAGGTGGGTTTCACATCTGGTTTTGGGCACTTGCTGGTGATGGGGTTGGCCATGGATCAGTCTTGGAGAACAGACCCCAGCACATTGAACCCTAAGACTCCCATAAACATAGAAAATATCCCATCTCTCTCTCCAGAGGGGACTACGTTAGTGTTTAAATTCACTTTCCCTTGTCTTTCCGGTATACCCTTGTTGCTGGTGGGTTTTTAGATCAAACTTCATATTTTAAAACAGGGAGTGACACAGCCCAGCTCTGTAGTAAACCCCACCGATATGGATCCTTCAGTGCCTTGTGGTGTTTGGGGAAATCTGTGCTCATAAATCCTATTGCAGGGCAGGGACGCAAAGGCTAATCTCTCTCTTCACTGTTCTTTTTCCTAGTTGCATGGGGAGAAAAATGTGAGAAAATATGTAATTCCAGAGTGCTGTGGCAGCATTAAAACCCAGCTTTGCACCCCATTTATTGCTTTTATTAACTGTAATCTTGCGGAGAGTGTTAAGGTAAGTGGTAAATGGCTTAATGGCAGTTTAATATTCTGCACATAACCATAACAGTCATTTTAGTTGCTTTTAATTGATGTAGCTGCTAGCTTTGTTAAACTCTCCAGGAGAGTAGTTCTCACTGGGAATGAGCCTCCTAGAAAGTATCAGTTTGCAAAAACACAATAGTTTGAGTGATAATTGTGCAGAAAGAGACTTCTGGATTTCTTTGCAGTAGAATAAGAGCGTTTTGTTTCACGTTTCTATAACTCAACATCGTGTGCCTAAATTATAGTCAAACTTGGCAAACAGCTAAATAAAGAAACACATGGGATAAGTCACTTTTAAGATAAAATGGGGACTAGAAGATTTTAACCAAACAGAACATTTTATAGCTGTGAGCACATAAAAAGAAAATCATGTAGGAGAAGTCCTGGTGTTACTTAAACAGTAGCTTTCAGCACCCATAAAATACGTGGTGTTAAATTATTTTCCACTTATAAATCAGCTGTCTCTGGTCTGTACATTACCACAAGCTTTAACTGGTTTCTGGCTTCTTACTGGCCTTCACATAACTCCATTTAACCCTGAATGAAATGCTGCTGGCACAGCACTGAGCGCCAACTATCACAACTAAAAATATATCTAAGCCCAGAAAGAGCACACAGAAAATTATTGCAATCAGCAAAGAAAATTAAAGTCCAATTAAAAAAAAAAATCTCTGTTATTCCATTGAGCTGACCAGCAACGGGCACCTCCTGTTTGGGGGAGGGAGGGGATAAAGGAAAAGGTAATCTCCTCGAAAATTAACTTTCAGACTTTTTTTAAGCTTGTAAAAATAGTAGAGGATCTGAAGGTGCATCTCAGCAGGTTTTGCCTGCCTGTCTAGCACTGAGACTTTTTGCGTGATCAAAGAATACATGACAGTGAATGGATCTATGCTTGTAAATATCAAACGGTTTGATCACGCTAAAAGACTTTATTGAAGTTTTCCACTTTCTAATCAAACAAGAAACATCCACCTCCAGTAGCCATAAAAAAAAAAAGTCTGCTATGATATTAGAATTAAAGAAAAGCGCTGAACGGGACTTGAGGAGAAGGTGTTTTCTTCCCATAATATGGGACTTTCATTAATGTCATGTTGGTAGGCTGAGAGAAAACTGCAAGGCTTATTATTTTGCCATGGCACAGTATAAAAAGGGTTTGATTACACCAATATTAAGTCCTCAATGTCCCACAAGAAAAAAGCCCTGTTCACATACGAAGACTTTTAAAACAAAATTAAAAGCATAATAATGAAATGAATACATCACTGACTTGGTTTGGTTTTGATTTTGTTTTTTTTTTTCCCCTGCTTTATGGTGAAATCCACAAGTATCAAAATCTGCAACTGGCCTGTGGAGAGGTTTTCTATACTGTTTCTGTCGCTTAGTATGATAATTTAGCCCAAAAAAAAAAAAAAGTTAAAAATGCCATTCTAAATGAACACACAGCGCTCTGAATAAAAAGAGCCAATAATTTACAGTAGGATGATAAGAGTGTAATATTGCTTTAATATAACGTATTAATGAAAATTGCCGTTGTAAGATAGATAAGACCTAATAATATAAGTCTCATTGTGTTCTGTGAGTTGGAGGCTTTGGTAAGTTATATGTTAGTGCTGCGTGGCTGGCGTGAAGACTGACACAAATTCGAAGACTCGCCGTTTCCAATGCCACCGGTGTCTGAATTTATTTTCTCTGGAAAAACATAGACAGGTACTTTCCTGCTAAATCAGGTATTACTGTGCTCCTCTGCCATCTCCTGCCTGATGCAGAGTTTATGAAAACGTGTTTTCATTATCTTAAATTCAATTTAATACATTTATTTTCATCCCACTTTATATGTAGAGCAAATTAGATTTAAAAAAAAACTCTCCGTGGCTTTTTTTAGTCTTTATTCTTTATCATACTAACATTTTTTTAAAGGGCAATGGGGTGATACGGTGAATGGCAGATTAATTTCTTGTCCTTATTTTTATGCCAGGGTAGCTCAGCATCCTCTGCAGTGTTCCTGCCACTTTTGCAAGCATCCTATATTTGCAACGTTGAGGACTTACACTTCTGTTTATTAAATGGAAGCTTGTTTATCTGTGCTAATTGCCAGGAAGAAAACTAAACTACTTTCCCCTCTGTGGACCACTATTTATAGTCAGGAAGAGCAACCCTGCACATATGCAGGGGGGTATTTGTGTGAAGGAGGCGAACGTGGGCTTACAGCAATCTCGTCTGCCAGAAGGGAGGAAATTATCTTGTTGATGTAAGAAGCCTGGATGAGCACACAGTGTGGGTTTTAAACCCAAAATGTGATTTTAAAGGGGGAGGTGGGGAGGTGAAAGCTTTTGAGCACATCCATGAAAAAAAATAATAAAAAGAAGGTTTTAACAGCGTGGGCTTTGATATCAATATTTTGCCTGTGCCTTCAGAAAATACTTTTACAGAGTTCCTGAAGATGCATAAAACTGCAATTTGTTCTCCAAAAGTGTTAGATGCTGCTATGAGGGGACCCGAGGAGGAGAGGGTATTTATCCCCATCTCCTCTTCCCTGAGAAAATCACTCTGGGAGATGATGATTTTTCTACATTATCCCACAGGCTGCTCTGGGTTTTGTTTCCAAAAAAACCAGAAAGTTTTTCTGCGCAAAACCCTCTACCAGAAACCCTGTCATCCATTTTGGAGGAAGTACACTGTTTACTAAATAATTTGCTACTCCTTGTGTCTGTTCTGTCACAACCGAGAGCAGCTCTATCATGGCAAAGATGACAAATAAGAAATATCTGTAATAAATTAAATTTGTTCCGGAAAGTTTATTTTCTGGAAATTATTTGTCCAGGAAGATTATAAGAGAGAACTTTGTGGCATTACAGATGGAGTTCTCCAGTGTTCCAGATTATGTGTTTTCAATAAGTATTACAAATACTCTGACACTTTAAAGTATACAAACTTATTTCTAAGAACTTCTTTTCCAACTTCTAGGACTTTTTATGAGCCCTGTTTATCACATCCCAAGCAATGGTTACAGCTTTTAAATCTCAAACACACACACCCCAATATTTACAAGCGTTGATTCAGAGATCGATATTTTCGTGCATATTCCTGCACTAAAGGCAGCATGTTGAGGAAAGATAACCCCACTTCATTTAAAATCTTAGAGTACTTAGTGCCTTATATTCTTTTTAGATTCAGAAATAAAAATAAAAGTTAAAAAAAAAAGCAGCAACAATGAAAATGAGGGAAAGAAATGGAGGAATGGAGGAAGATCTTAAATAAGCTTAAGGAAGCATTTCCTTACTTTGTCAGGATTGAAAAGAAGCCTTACTTATTTGGAATTATATATTTTACAGAGAAAGAAAACATTAAACATTTATAAAATACATTCTCCCTAGCAGGTGATGACAGTGGGCTGGCCAGCCCTTCTAAGGACAACTCTTGTCTGATGGCAATGAAGAGTTCACCTAAAAATGAATAACACATTTCTAACCCTGCCCTCTCCTGTCGCACAGTCCAGCTTAGTGGCTGCAATTAGCAATTAAACAGGAGAAACAAATGCCTGTATTTTGTTGCAAGAGGGTTAGTTTCATTTCTGACCTGGAAGTGACAGCGCAGACACACAAGGAGCAAAAAATCATGTAACACCAGGAGGAAAACACACCACGTTTGCTGGGATGCTCAAATTATGCTGCATTAATATGCACAAAAGAATTAAAAGAATTAAAAGCCTTTAAGAAAGGGGAGTTTTGTTTTGTTTTGTTTTGTTTTTTCTTCTCTTTAAAAGCCATGTAGTGTCATTGCTTATTCAACAACAGCCCACTTCTCCTCCAAAGCAGTACGCTGGGTTTGAAAAAAACACCCAACCCCACACGGCTGTAGAGAGAGCACATGTTACATCAGACACAGTACCTGATTTTTCACTGCACAGCTTGTCAGCTAGATAGTCTGCCTCTTGGGCGATAAGTGAGAATATTTCATCTTCATACTCCTCTACGACACTTTCCCACTGTAAGGATGAAAAAAGGAGGATACTCGTACTGTGCTTTTTTTTTTTTTTTAAATAGCTGGAAATAAGCAGGGCGGCTGCGAGGAGCCCTCGGCTTGCTCTGCTCTCCCTGCCCTACACAGCGTGGGGATGAATGGGGAATGCCCAAGAATTCATGCTACCAAATATTACTTAAACTTCATGCCCAGCCTCACTGTTGTTTCAAAAACACATTCATGGACTGGGGCGGGGGGGGAAAGCCCCTCCAAAAGGCATTTTACTTGCTTAGGGACACTCGACCCCACCCCCTGCCCCTTTCAACATGGACTCGTGGAGGAGGCACTCAAAATTTAAATAAAACAAGCCCATTTTGTAGTCTGATATTAGTGGCCACGATGTGCAATAAATACAGCTCCCTGGCCTTGCAGATGCAGCTCTGATTTCAGTGCAGTCGACAGCATTGAGCTGCTGAGCCCCCCCTCACCCTGGCATTTAGGGAGCTGCTGGGAATTCACCTCGGTGACACAAAATGGGTCTCTACCCCCCCATGAAGGGTAGGTGAGTGCAGGTCCAAGGGAATACACCACTCAGCCTGGTGTTTGGCACCTTGTAAGAAGTCAGGGTGCGTATTAAGAGGGAATTCCAGTCTCCAAAATCTAGCCTTCAACCCATAAACAAGGGGAAGCTCTTTAACATGGGCGGAGAAAAACCATACTGAAATAAAATCTGCTTGCTGGAAGTCATGCTCAGTATACACACACACACACACAGAGAGAGAGAGAGAGGAAAAAGGCTCTTTGCTGTGCTTGACTAAAAAAATCAAAGCAATACCTGCCAGGACATGCAATAACCGTGAGCTGGCAGTGACCGAGGCAGAGCTGTGCCTGTGCTCCTCACTGACTCACTCGCCTGCTTCTTTCAAGTCCCAAACTGCTCAAAAGGCCATGGCCAGCACAACCCCCTGGTTTTTTTGGAAGTCCTCTTTTTTTTTTTTTGCACAATTTTCACAAGAGTTAAAAAAAAACAAACCCAAAAGCATTAAAAAAATATATATAGATACATATGTATACGAAGGCTCTGGCACAAAGCCAGGCAGAGCACCTCGGTGTTTTTAGCAGAATTAGCTGAGAAAAACCCATCCCTATGCCACAAGGCCTAAGAAAAAAAAAAAGGATGACATCCCTCCCCTCCTCCCCTAATTTGTCCATAAATATTTGAAACTCCAGTTAGCAATCTGGATTTTAGCCACTAGTACAATTCCCTTATTTCCTGCACATAAATCAGCAGAGATTTTTTTTTTTCTGGGAAATGCTGATTTATATTTAATCACTTAGAAAAAATCCATGAGTAAAATGTAGTTTTGAACTGTCGAAGTTAAGGAAATCTGTAACGTATAAAGCAGCTGGTCTAATCCGTGGGTTACTTCTGCAAGTGGCGTGCCTTTTGTAAATGCTTTATTCATATTTATGAAGCCCTAAATAGATCCAAATACATTTCTAAATAACGTTATAAAGCATCTGACAAAATGCAGTGTTATCACCAAATACTCAGCCGGTTTTTGTGAGGAACCAGTGTGGAGTATGTTAAAATATGGCAAGAATCTTAAAACAAGGCACAATCTGCATGAATTTGCTAGTGACGAGAAAGGATGGGCAAACTGACACAGCTTTGGCTGGAAAATAAAAGGTTACTCATTCGTTATGTTGGCCTACCCCAAATTTCAAAGGTTTGTAAGCATCAGATTAAACATTGCTTTTTTTTTTATAATCTGCATAGATTTTTCTCCCTTCGCCTAGGAGCAAATCTATCCCATCTCCTTTTCTGTCCCAACAACTCTGTTAAGTTGCTCTCTGACTTAGCTAAAGGAACCTCATGGAGGAAGAAATTGATTTTTTTTGCTTATTGTATCACCAAAAAAACCCACACTTCATACAGATAATGCCCAGTTAGATCGCAGAAAGAGAAAAAAAGAACATCCCTCTCGCCATGCAGAACCGTTGAACATTACATTACACACGTAATTAAAAACGTCAGCTCCAGCTAAGGTGGCCCTGGAGAACCTGCGCCGACCCTTCCGGCTCACACCCACCGCGCCCCTCGCGCCCCTCGCCCTCCTCCAGAAGCCAGCCTCCCAGTTTGGAACCTCCCGGCAGCCCGAAGAGACCGCGGCGAAGGGACACGGCCGGCGGCGGCGGATGTTTCGGGCCATGAAAGCCCTTGGCGCTCCAGCCACTTGTTTCTCTGGTTGAAGCGGAGTTTGCAAAAGTCTTGGGCTCTCAGTTGTTGCTCTGTCTTTTAGCCGCTGCTCGCCAGCTCAGATGCAGCTGTTTAATACCTCCCAGGGGTTTTGTGCAGAAAATAATAGCTTACAAAACCTAGCTTCTCCCAGGTTCTACTATTTCAGCTTTATTTCCGAACAGCTGGTCCGTGTCTTTGTCCATCCCCTTCCCTCCCGGCCGCGGCGAGAATTCAGCAGGAAACCTCTGTCCACTACCTACGCCCTGAGAGCCACCACCGCTGGTGGTGGGGGTCAAAGAGCAACCCTCGCCCTTGGAAACGGGGACAAAAAAAACCCCCCAAACTTCGCGCCCTGTCTAGACAGGTCAAGGTGCAAGATGCTCCTCTCCCTGTTGCGTCTTCCGGAAAGGGGCGTGAACCGGAGCCAAGTGCACAGCAAACACCCGCGCTGCATCCCTGCCCCTTTAGAAGACTTCTTTTTTTTTTTCTTCTTCTTCTTTTTCTCTCCACCCTCTGCTGATCAAAGTAGGAAGTTTTCATGACAACCATAGTCAAAGGGCCTGCATCGCAAATGAACTCGATTTCGGCGATGTTGATATATCCCGGCTCCATTGTCTCTTTTCAGACACAGTATGAACCCTTCCGGTCTCAATGATTACATTACAGAAGGACTTTCACATGTGGGCTTCATTTGCACAAAGGGGTTGCCTTGCTTCACCACCATCTGGCCACAAATCAGATAAATAAAGGCAGGAGAATTAAAATTAAAGCTTAGAGGGTTTTTTTCCCCTCTCTGTCCCCCTTCGTCTTCTTCTTGCACCAGGGCCCATTATGAAATCTCTCCCTCCCCCGGTCACATACGGATGGGGAATCTACTTTTTATGAAACCTGGGAAGAGCAAAAAAGTGACTAAAAAAAAAAAAGAAAAAAAAAAGTCTGGGAAACACAAAAAAGTGCCTTGTAAAAAAAGAGGACAAAAAATATAATAAAATGACGGCAGCCTTTTGCTCCCAATCCTGTTTGTAGGGCAGCACGACTTATTTTACAGGAAAGACAGTCTCATACAAACCCACATTTTGTTATTAGAATTCTGTCTCATCTACTGGGATGCAATTTTTTTTTTTTAAGAAAACACAGTAACTCACAAACTGAAAAAATAAGTAGTGGTGGCAGAAGGTGGTGGCAGAAACTTGTGGTGTTTGAAACTTGTGCTCCAAACTCTGATGCTTCTTCCTCCTGCCGGGACGGAGAGTGCAGAGTCTCTGGCAGCTCAGGCACAGAGCAAACAATTTCTCCCTTAAAACCAAGAAATACGTGGCAGTTTCTGAAGGGAGAAAATAAAAAACCTGTGAATGTGGGAGGAATATTTTACAGCGCTTAAGACAGAAGGTGAGATTCAACCACACAATCTAATTCCTGCCCTGGCATCACTTCTATTGAGGTCAGTGTTGTTTCGGGTGGGATTTTCTTTTTTTGCAATCTGACTGCTATAACAATAAATTGCACTAAATTTTGTCCCCCTTCTAAGCTACACCCAGGACAGTAACTTAAATTAGTTGAGGGGGAAAGCCACTTCTCATGTCTGCATTTCTTTTCACATAGAGAGATTCTGTATCATCAGCAGAAGGGTTTTACTCTGCAAATCCTGGAAAAAAAAAAAAGATTTTTTTGTGTCTGTACTCCAACCAATATTCAGGTGTGTAGTCATATCCCCTGCAGCTTCCTGGCTGGTCGGGAAAGCACTGAGTGTGGCTGAGTCAAAGCCTATGGATGCTGCAGGGTACCCTACATAAACACAGGGTACTCACATCTCCTGAACGTTATCATGTGCAGCACAACCAAGGACCGACCTGGAGGAAAACATATCCAACATCTGAAAACAAGAATGAACCCTCAAAACTTATGTGACAATCCCCACAAATTTACAGAAAGGATTTTGCTGAGTGTGCTTTCTTTGGGATGCAAAAGTAAGCTTCTGTACACATACTGGCACCTATGTGATGGGGTTCAGGCTTATATTTAGCATCATATTTAGATTTGGGCTCTACTCCCCGAAAATGTAATGAAAAATATTGGAGAGATAGCATATACATAGGGAAGATGAATAAAAATACAATAACTTAATTTGCCAATAGTTGGATTTACTCGTTTTTTGTTTCTGTCGAATAAAAGATATATGGGATGCTCAATCTCTGCATAACTTTGCCTTCCCTCATTTGGTTGGAGTCAGACTCACAGTTCAGGTAGGAACTACCATTATCTGAGCATGTTTCTTGTAAATCTATGGATGCAGAAGCTGCCAGGGCAGTCTATTAATTTTTGGTGTCTATTTGTTGGGGTTTAATGAGGGAAATCTTTGCAGAAATAAATGCAACTTGAATTTAAGCGAAGTATTTTTGTGCTGAGCTGTGCTCTGCCCGGTGTGCAGGGCTCTAGGCAGTTGAGAGTGCTCTTTCTGAAAGTGTTTTAATAGTAAGAGAGGAATAAGTATTTGGACAAGTGGTGGAAAACTAAAGCCTTTCTTTCTATACTGTGAAGATTTTGAATAGTACTTGTCAATAAAGCAACTCCTATTGTAATTGTACCGGAGACATGGGCCTCCACCCCGAAAAAGCTGTCTCAGAGATACTAACCTCATTAAAATATGAATGAAAAGGCAGCCATCATTGTAATGGGAGAAAACCATTTACTCAGCAACAAACTTTATCTTCTATCTTGCGTAAAAACATAAATATGATATCCAGCAGGTTTTTCATTACATTTGATGAGGAAGTTGATGAATACACAATTTTTTTTTTTTTAAGTTTTCAGATAAGTCACAAAATTTGCTCCTTCCCTCTCTGCTTTTCTACTGAGCATTTCAAAATTGGAAGCACCTTCAAATCATTTGAAATCTTTAAAAAGGAAAAAAAAAAAGAGAGGGCTTTGTTTCTTTGGGGAGTTTTTCTTTTTTAAGGTTTAAGGAAACTTTTGCATTTGTTTTTGTGTTGTGGTGGGGTTTTTTTTACTTTTTTTTCCCCCAGAATATCTCATCTAATTTCAAAAGAAAACAAGAGAATTCATTACAGACCACTGTGACAACACCTTAATAACAGTCAATTATAGGGTGCTCAAATGCCTGTTCATTACTATGTCTCTGTTAATCTAGTCCTAAATTTCTTGCTTGATAGATACAACTAGCCAAGAATACAATTGCATTACAAAATGCAATGAAAAATATACACAATGTAAGTGCAGGAAGTAGGCAGTTTCAAAATAACCGAGCTGTCAATCAAACATTTGTCAAAATAATTAGACCTATCTGGTCTTTTTTTTAATAAAATATGGACAGACTCAGAACGGATAATATGGAAAGCTTTAGGTTTAAACAGGAATTGTTTCAGTGACTTGGAAACAAGTCTTTTAAAATGTTTCATGTAGTTTAATCATTATCTTTTCATCCACAAAAGTGTTCAAATCATTTTTGATATTAGTTAAAAGTCAATATTTAGAAGTGAAAATTCAAACCTCCTTTGCTCTAGGCTAAAACAGGAGCAACATGAATGCTGAGCTACTCTAAAGGCTGATGGGATATATAATTAGCTATTATGTTAATTGAATCCACTGTGAGTTTGTTGTATGAGATTTCTTCATATAATATGCAAATAGCTTCGAAGGTTTAGTTTTATTAGACAATATAATTAGAAATCTTCTAAAGGACTGAATTCTAATGAGGCATAATAAAGCTTTGTAAAATATCTGTTTGCTGGGTGAGCAGACCACCTGGGCTTAATCAATACTGGGAACTTTGTTGTGTAACAGCACATTTGAAAAAAGTTTAAGAATTTACCTTTCTAGTCCCATTCATCATAGTTTTATTTTAGAAGGACAGTTCATTTTGGCAAGGAAGGGATTAAATTCTTGTAATAAGGAAGGAGGTGAAATTCCTGTAATCTGAGGGGAGGAAGTAACTTAAAAAATAAACTATTTGAATTCTGCTTATTTAAAAGAAAATAAAAATAAATTGAAAAAACCCTCTCCCAGCTGTAGCGCCAGTTATGTGCATCTCGAGATGCTTAAAGTGAAATGTTACATGAGCAAAGTTAGCCATTATTCCTGCCATTAAATGCCTGCTTCAAGCAGATGTACATACTTTAGCTTCTGTAGTGTAACTAATCAGCGTAACTTCACTTTCAGTAAAATAGCCCAACATGTTAATATGTGGAATTAAACACTCTCTTCTAAAGAAAGAAATTCACACCAGGGTATGGTGGAGCTGGTCCCGAATTCCACCTTCACATTCCACTTGCTTTGAGACCACCACCAAAGACAAAGCTTAAATTATTTTAGCTAATGCCAGAATGCCAAAAATGCGTAATCTCTTGTCTAATTCGCCTTGTTCGCACTTTAGACTGTGCCAAAGCTGCGTTATTCAGTCTTAATATTAATTGAAAATAATAAAGACAGGATATTTTGCTCTAGTGTCACATTCAGAGAAGGGCATCTTTTTCCCCCCAACCAACAATAATCAGTAGCAACACATCAGGAAAAAATCAGAAGCGCTGATTAAAGCAGTAGATTTAACCAAACAAAAACGAAGCACGATCACAGTAAGTGCCCTGACAGCCCTCTGGAGAAGGGAGGCAGAAGACAACCCAAAATGCAGCCAGGCTGAGGCTACCTATGAAATGTTTCATTTCTTTGTGCCATACCGAAATACTTCCAGCCCTGCGCTTCACAGAGATGCTCTCTGCAATGCCAAAAATCTGACAAACCTACACTTAACGAAGGCGATGAATATATTGCTGTGAATATATCATAAACTTATCTTGCTTTGTATAGCATATTATAAATCCGTCATACCCAGGTCTGGGTGGACACCTAACTGGTACCAGTAGCTGTCCACTATCACTTCTCTGATCCATACAGTTAAAATCTGCAGCAGCAAGTGTTTATTCCTCTGAATAATGAGGATCTCAGCACGGCAGAAAAGAATAACATTGTACACATCATTTTCAGCTGAAATAAAAGAAAAATAAAAATCATCAAGTTCGTTTTTCTGGGTTCTGCTCGAAGCTGTCCAGAAGTTGTTTGTGATCTCTCAGAAACTGCCTCTGCTTCCCACCACCATTTGAGGAAACAAATAGTCAGTCAAAGCCAACCTTTCTCCCCAAATGTGAACTTTATTCACACTCCGTTTTTTATTTCTTCCTTAGATTCAAAGCGTCTGAAGGAAATAGCCTGGAGCAGCCTTCAGAAATCAGGACCGTGCCCTGGAGAATTAGTGTCAGAAGAGGATGTTACCTGTTTGCCTTGCCTGCTATCCTCCCCTTATCCCCTAAGGGAACAAAACCAGGCGGATTCTGCCTAATGTTAATTAAATCACTCTGTTAATTAGAAGTAAGGTGCTTTAGCAACAAGCAAACAAAGGGCCCTATTCCTCCCTTGTTCTACAGCGTGGACTCAAATGCACTCAAATGCTGACTGGATAAACTCAGGAAGCAAAAAGGATCTGAGGAGGAGCCCATGTGCTTTGATCATCCTTTCCCATCCCTTCCTCAGGTAAATTGAGCTCTCCTAAGGAAGGGCTGCCTGAAAGGGATGCTGGATATTGTCAGGAAAGGTTGGCTGGACAGAGAACCTGGGAACAACTCATATACGTGACTCAGCACATATGAGTACTCAGCAAAGGAAAGAAAATATGCAATAAAATTAAGTTTGATAATCTATTGTGCTCGAAGAAGTTTAAGTGTTCAGATCCCATTGGCCACGTGTGGGCTAACAGACTCAACAGGCACCATCTCAGGCACTGAAATACAGTTGTCCATGCTGCTGGGCTCGGGCTTGGGCCAGCTCCTTGGAGGGAACAACTGGGAAGGTCTGTGAGGTGAAGGGCTGAGCAGGTCAGGCTGGAGGTGAACACCTCTTTTCGGAGTGTGTGGATAGACTTCACCCTCCTCGGGAGACCTTGGTGCTGGAGAGTATGCCATGGAATTTCATCGAGGGACAGAGAGCAAAGATGAAGTGCTGGCTTGCTGGGATTCCCACGGGATACAGATCTGAGCTGAGTAACTGCATCCCTGGAGCTGTTGGTTCCCAGCTAAGGGATGACGCTCCCCACTGACACCTCATCCCTGGGGATGACACCATGGACTTCCCAAACCTCTTTTTCCATCCCTGAGAGTAGGTGAGTGAAAAGGGTTCCTGCTCCCTGGTGTTCAAAATAAAACAGCAAGTTCTTCTTACTGATCTATTAAAGTTGTAATTTTAAAGCAGCAACACGCCTGTCAGGGGACAGGCTGAGACTGGAGCACAGGAAATAACACTGATAAATGGAAATCCCGCTGGAAATTTTTAACTAGTCTTATACATGAGAGTAGATAAAATTTTCTAATCTGTGGACAATTTCTATGCTTCATAGATTTCCATAGCTAAAAGCTCAGAGTTTCTTAAACTCCTCTGTCCTTCTCTGCCTGTACTCTCTGCTCAGAATGGCAGGTCTTCAGCCTCCCCCCCTGCTCCCTGGGGAAATCCTCCACATCCTCCACAGCACTAAACCTGCACTGGGAGTATCACACGAGCCTCCATCCACTGCTGCTTCTTGCACGCTCCCAGGGCAAGTAAAGGGTGGCAGGTTTCAGCTACTTGGCTGCAGCTCTCTAAGACCACCTATAGACTTAAGCCTGTTAAATTAACCTTAATACCTTCATTATTCCTCTGCTGGATGGTAACCATCTGGCCATGACTTCGAGTTACAGTTAACCTAGGCTCCTGCTTAGATTTCAACTGAAATCCCTGTTTTTTTGCCCTCACTATCACAGCAGTGATTGAGGCTTGGGGTAGGTTTAAGCTGGTCTGTGTCTCCCCAGCATCAGCAGGGATGTGGATTGGTGAATGCTATTCCAGCTTACCCCGGAGCTGGAGCCACCAGCTGTGCAGTGACTGCACACTGCTTATCTCTGGCTGTCCTCTGGTGCCCACACTCATCCCCCTCGGAGTACAAGGGGTTGGAAAGACAGGCCTCCATGTAAATGATAGTTCCTACATACTTTTGGCTATTCTCTTCGCTTGGGGACTCAGCTAATGCAGTTACATTTTCACCTAAAATAGCCTCCAATGTGACATTAGTAGCATGGACACTGCCCAGGATAGAGTCTCCATTTTACCTTAGTGGGTGGATTTTGTGTCTCCTCTGACTACTCCATCCTCACTCGCTCCACTTGTGCCTGAAGCTACTTACATACCCCTGATCCTGGCACAAGGGCCACTTCTTATGGCCCCATTCACTGAGCCCTCCACTACAGCAGGGGCCATTTCTGTTTTCCAGGTCCCATTTCAGTTCTCAAGGTCCCATGTGCACCTTCCCACATGTACAAGGAATGATGAAATACATCACACAGTTCTTGGGGACAGGAGCTTCAGGTGACATTGCCTGTCCTCAGTCTAGAGCAACAGATTTTTTTTCCCTTTCCTGTCTCTGGTCAGAAAGCAATACACCCTTTCACTACCTGAGAAAGCTCTGTTAAGCCACCCCAGCTGAGTGACATAAGACTTTTGAGGAGAGAATCATAAATTAGCAGACAGAAAGGAAAAAACTTACAAAAGAAACGCATCCTGGGCTGGGCTACCATGTCTTCTTATCACATCTTATCACTTTACATAATTTCTTTTTTATTTCTTAATAAAGCTATCAGTGGCTACACTGCTTTTGCATGTCCAAGATAAAAGAAGTAAGCAGGAGGTTTACTTCAAAGATATTTCTGGGTCACAAGGTACTACAGAGACATGGCAAACTGTCCATTTGAGGTGTGTTTCAAAACATTTCACAGACTCATGTTATTCTATACTTACAGTCAACGCTTCAAAGCATTGATCCTTTGGCTTTAGTGGGACAGAAGTGTATACTTATATGCTTAACTATATGTATCATATATGTATGTGTGCTTAAATATTTGGATCATGCTTATAGAGGTTATCTAAGTGCACTGGATGCAGAAGGTCCAGAAGAGCCTCACTCCAATTCTGTAGCACAAAATCACTGTGAGTGTGCCCATTCTGGGAAAGGGTGTCTAAGAGCAGTTTAAGTCTGTCTGAATGATGGATCAAGAGCAGAGGTATCCAGGTGAGCTCTGCACAGAGAAGAACTATTGACTGCCCAGGAGATTTATGTATTTTATACCAGATTTTCTATGGCAATGCACAGTTCCAGCCTATGTCTAGTGTGGTATAAATCCTGCTCAAAACTAGGGAAAACAGAGTGTGTCCCAGCTTCAGAGCCCTGGTCCTGCCTTCTGCTAGAGACATCTGTAAATCACAAAGCTGGCATGTTGTAGCACAAAAATCATGGGCATCCTCACTGCTGCCCCAACGAGCATCACCAGCATCCCAGCAGCCATGAGAAAACCAGATACTGCCTCTTCCTTCAGTCAGTCTGAACAAAAACAAGGGCATTTAGCATCTGTGAAAGGTATTCCAGGAATGTTGAAGTTGTGGTGGTTTTTCACTTTTTCTTTCTCCAAAAAAATTCTATTGCAAACATTTAGAGCTGCCCTTCAACACATCTACCTGCATACCTGCCCAGATGAAGGCAGCGGAAATTCATAACCTCACCTATGAGCAATCTAAATTAAGCTTCCCTACCACCCAAAAATTGACTCTGATTAACTTAGTGGTGAAAAGAGCCCCAGCTGACAAATAAGCATCACCAAGTAATTCTGTGCAGACTTATCAGCTATCGCTTACCAGAGGCAAAGGGGATTATCACCCCAGCTGGCAGGAGCGGCCGCCTCTCTGCTGCACTCACAGGTACCAAAGGTCAGCTCCTTCCAGCCACTGGTTGGGACTCCCCGCCTTTCTCCAGGGAGTTAACCCCCATTCCGCAGAAAACTAAGAGCTGATTTTACTTAAACACTGGGAAATGTTTATACACGTAGGGAAATTAACATTAGGAACTAGTTTCTGTTTTTATCTTTAGGGGGATGGTTGTCCCTGACGCATCCCTTGTGTACAGCTGGTAGGAAAAGTTTGGCTGTTTTTCTGTTAGTGCATGAAGGTATTTGATAAAACTGGATGTTATTTTCATTTTAAAAAATGTGGAGAGCAGTCGGTTTCTTGAAATAATCCTAACTTTCTACAGTTAAGCCTTTCTAATTTCTAGCTTCGTTTCTAGAATGTTTCTATGGATGGTAGATTCAAATATTCCAAGCACATGAGTAATTTTATGAGCCATCTGCTCTAAGGATACATTTGATAGTGCCTTAGATACAGCTGCATAACTTTTCCAGATTACTCTAAGCATTTATGAGTGCTTTCCTAAAGCAAAAGTGCATACAAATCTATAAATGCCAAAGTCATTTGTTTTCAAAGCAAATGCAAATTAATGGGGATAATTGCACACACAAAACCATTATATAAAACCAGGCATACCTGCATGCCATGAGCTAAATACCATGAGCATAAATCTGTGTTGAACCCCAGGCGCTCCACCTCCAAATATCCTTCCGTCACCGATTCCCCATCCCGCAGCAACAGACTCCACGCGACATCCAGGAGATGATTACGAGCTATTACCCCACCTAGCAGTGCTGAGGAAAGGCTCCCACGCTGAAGGGAGTCACAAATAATTAAATGTTTCAAAACACAATGGATATGACATGCTTTCAAAATAGCATCTATAGAATCACTTCCACTAGGGCAAGGAGCTCTCGGGAGGAAAAGCCCTTTCACTCACTTCAGTTGATTACCTGTATAAAAGGGCTTAATTTCTCTGGAGCGTTTCTTTTCCAAATCACCTCTTTTTGCCAAATCCACTGCAGCATGAGCGGCAGGTACTCATACAGCCCATGAGATAATGCTTCCCCAGACAGATCTATAAGGACGTGGGTCCTGGCTAGACTTAATTTTTAACATGCAATTAAAAAAAAAAAAAGAAAAAAAAAAAAGAAAGAATTGGAAAAAACAACTGCCATTCCTGGTCTTGTAGCTCACTGGTAAAATGCCCAAACTATTAACCAGAAGGTCTGACCATGACTGAAGACTTCAAGGTGTTTCAGCAATGACTGGGAGATTTGTCTTGGAAACCACCTTTTCCATTCCAATTCTGCTAACTCAAACCTACTGAGAGATGCCCTTCCTTTTCTCAGTTTGACAAGCAGCAGGTTCCTGAGGGATTTCCACATCCCCTGGCTCAGAGCCAGGCCAGCTCCTGGCCCCCTTAAACACCCATTTGGGAAGAAGGGGTTTCCCAGCCCCTTTGGCCACGGTGTCCCATGAATCACTTCCACACCAAAATCCTGCAATTTCTTTGGTGGGTTCCTGGAGTTGTGTCCTAAACTGGTGGTGCCATTTGCAAATACATTTTGATGGGAGATGCTGGATGGTCAGTGGTTTTAAAAGGTTGCCTCGTCTCTTTCAATGAAGAAACAGTTGTTGGGAAATGTAACTGCAATTACCCTTTAAAAAAACCTCGGTCAGGTGAAAACAATTTCCATAAAACTATCTCAATATGCTAAAATCAACAAATTAATTAAATGCTTAAAGGAGAAAAAAAAGGTGTGCCATTGTAAAGCTGTGTAAAACAACCAGACACCCAAAATCACAGGGAGAGGCAGTGTAAAACACAAGGAACTGATACCAACTTTTACCACCTGGACTGAACTGCCAACAGTTTCCCGTGATCAATGATTTGAACAACTCTCCCTCCACCCCTGTCACTCTATGGTTAAATCATGATCCCTTCCCATTGACAGCAATAGTACTCTCCATTTAATCTAATGGGAGCCAGATAAGGTCATTGGATACTTCTCTGTTTATTACCTTAACATGCTTTTAATTCTTCTGTAGTGTATATTTATATCTGGGCTTCCTGGGGGGTTTATGCCCTTTTTAAGGATAATTACAACCTGTTAGGAAAATGCCTTTAAGTTCTACAACTATATTCTCTACTCTGATCTTCATTTTATACAGATGTTTTCTCTGGGATATTCTTTCATTTAAAAACATAATATTTAAAAATACGTATGTAAAGGAGTGAGATTAAGAAATACAAGGTTTTTGGTAGACATGTTCCTGAAGTGTTCATGGATTTGTGGGCTTTCCCAAGGACTTTATGAGACCTAACATTTTTACAAGCTTGAGACAAATGAGGATAAACCACACATATTTTCTAGAGAAGCTTGGAGATAAATGTAGCCAGTCTCTTATCATCAACGCTATATTTAAAAGGGAATGTTGCACGGCTGACTGATAAAAATAGGATGTTAGTGTCCCAGTGTGTGCAGAGGTATGAGGCTGGTGCCAGCCAGTAGAGGTGCAACTGGAATAGAAAAAACACAGGTTTTAATACCTGTGACTTTGATTTTGGCATTTACTTGGTGCTAATTTTCTCCCTGGAAGTCTGGGTCTGTCCAGCTGGTCCTGATGCCCTCTGTTGGAAATCTCCATTTCTGTCAGTGGTACATTTTTCTTCAACACTTTTGAGCTCTTTCTTCAGAACACTGAAAAACTCAAATCACAGAGCAACTAAACAACTTAAAACTCTGATGGTGACAGAGATAAGAACAAAAGAAGAATAATTAAGCATTAAAAATCCTATGTGAAAATTACTTCATTCTCAAGTGGGTATAAAACTAATATACGTGTGGGACATTTGAAGAACACCAAAGGCTCATGAGATACTGCGGTGAAATTTAGACCACAGCTAATTTTATCTCCTCTGATGGAATGGCTTTTCCTTTTATCCTCTGGTTTCCAAATTTTCAGGGCAAACTTTGATTTCTCCTATTTAAAATACATCTATTTTTATTGCTAAAATTGTTTGGATTAGAAGCACCCTTAGGCAAAAGCTGATTTCTGTAGTGTCTTTATGCTGGGCCACGTAGAGTTGGTTGCTCCATGATTGAGACTGTTGGTACTACTGAGGTGCCTTCACTAAACAGTAGTAGGTTCTTAGTGCATCCTTAGTGGGTCTTGCTTCAGGAGAGATGATGTAAACTCCACAGAATGGGATTATTGAAGAAAAATCAATGTGCTTTGTAACAAAACACTAAATCCCATTCTTGTGAAAGTTTCTCTTTAGCTTTCACACGACAAAATCTTGGAAATGTTTGGGAGTGATGAAGGATCTGCTTCCTTCTCCAAAAACCCAGGCAGCAGCTCTCCACATAGGAGAGGATACGGTCCAGTGGATGGTGGCACCAGGCTCCAGATCCCAGCTCCACTATCAAGCAGGCAAGTCACATAGTCAGTTATGTTTGCCAATCAAACTATTCAGAAACAGCAACCCTGCCTCTGTGTACATGCCAGGGGATGAGCTGGGCTTGGATGGAGATTTTTACTTCCATTTGGGTTGTTTAGAGGGATCTGGGGAAGCAGACTGCAAGGATGATCTGTGTCTATATTTCAACAGCATCTTTTAGGTGTTTGACTATATCTTTAGCTCCTCCTCCTTGAGAGGAGTGCACACCAATAAAATGGGTGGCTCCCAGAGTGGGAGATTAGAGCTGCTCACACCCTGGGGGATATTGGAAGTGACAAGAATATCTAAGAAGAGCTTTAGAAGTACAGCTTATCCTCCTTACATTGCCAATCTGCCTTTTGCTGAGAGCTGCTTGGGAATGGATTTCCCACTGGATTAATTAATTCTAATTATGACCTTCCATCATCTACCCATAAATTGGCTTGGTGTGGTCATAGGTGAGATTTCAAATACGGGCTACACATTAAATATACATGTATATATGTATATCTGTATATGTATGTACATACACTAGTAATTCTCCATCTGGGACCACATGGCAACTGTGCTAGATGCTGTGTGCACATACCACCAAAGGATATTCCTGTCTCCATTGAAGAATGAAAGGCAACCAGCCTGTCAGGTAGGCAAAGAGCAGCATTTTATAAGTGACCTGTATTAGATGTTGGGGTTTGATCAGATTTCTTTCTTCTTGGTGGTGTTTTCATCAGAGACATCCCTTCACTACTGTCCCCCAACTACAGTCAGTGTTAGTTTAGTCTCTGAGTCAATTTTCACCTCTCAGCTCTATGTTTCTTTGTTTCCAATGTGCCCCAGGATCTCAGTGGCATCTCTTGGGGATGCAGAAATGTCTTCCAGGCTGTCCTCCGGGCTGTTGTAAAACACTGCTAAAAGCACCCACAGCCTCCACTTCCATTACACTGCAGAGCATGAAGGGTATGGATATATATATAGGACACAGGCATATAAATTAATATTAAGAATGCTGTTTAAACTAACACACTGGTTAGAGCCTGAGGGGTGCCAAGCCAAGAAAATTACTGTAAATCTTCCATCTGCAACTCACCCCATGGAGTGTGGAATGTGCAATGTACCCTTGCTCGGTGAGCCCAACTTCCCAGATTGGACCAAGGAGACAGGGTTGCTGTGCTCTTGCAATTTCTTGCCCTTGGAAGCAGAGGGTTAAAGAAATAATTCTCCTTTTCCTGATACTCTGCTCTGATACTCTGCTGCAAATCTTCTAGCACAACAGTGGCAGTAAGTATCAGCTACTGTTTGTAATCCATATGTGTGGAGCCATAAGTATTACAGTCTGGATTAAGGCAACTGGAGCCCATCTGATCTCGGTTGTCAATAAATCATATAGATCCAGAAGGACTCAGATGAATCTCAGGAACTAAAAAGCTATAGTTACCTCTTTGTCTTATAGTATTACCAGTGATTCACAGAAAGTTTGAGACTGGTGATGTAAAGAAAGCTCTTACCTACTCTGAAAACTAGTACATAGCTGGTCTGAAAACGCTCAGAATGGGCTTGTTTTGAGAGTGTTAAATTCAGGTTGCAGGAGACTCATGAAGAAAATAAGAACCATCTCCTTTTAAGCTTATTTTTTGAGTGAAAAATAAATATTGACATGATTACATAATTTCTGTCATGCTTATAAGAGCATTTCCCCTTTAACATTTTTTGCAAGATCAGAATAATGGACAAGTAAACCTCAAAAACCCTCATTAGTTTGTCTAAATTAAGGAAATAAATGTCACAACAGCTCTTTTTAAACAGAAGCCTCAACTCCACAACTCCTCCCACAACTCATCTAAACCAAGTGCAATTTTTATCTTGATTTTTATTTTTCGGGGGGGGAATTAAGAAAAATTATCTGAGTTTAAGAAATGGGTACTGCCAGCCTAAAAAAATAAAACACATTTAAAAGAATCTCTGCTTTTCCCCTGTCTCTTAGTGCAGGTCGGGTCATCTTTGGGGGCATCCTTTTGGGAAAGCACTGCCCGAAAGAGTGCCTGCCCTGCAGCCCAGAGGTGTAATGGCAGTAGTGCAGTCCAGCCCCGCTCAGACCTCGGGGTGCTTCAGTGAGTCTTTCATGATTTGGCTGATGCTCCACATTTCTCTGCATGAAGGCACATCACCATCACATCTACAGAGTGGGGTTTGTTGTCCAGAGGCTCCTAGGAAAATCCTTATCATTTCTCTCAGTTATCTTTTTATAAACCACAAGAGAATGGGACCGTGCACTCAAGATTTCCAGTTCCAATGTGTGAAATATTTAAATACTGGGGGTTTTTTCTGCCCCCCACTTTTTTTTTCTATTTTAAAGGCACACTTGCTGCTCCTTTTATGGTGCCATGCTGCACCTGGAAGCAAAACTCCTTCCCTTTTTAATTTTCATAGCCCAGGTAGGTATCACAGGTGTACTGAATGTGCCCCTGAGATGCTCTCTCTGCTTTAGCACCTCCAAATCATATCCTCAGTCATTTCACCATCCAGGACTGGAAAACCCAAGGAGATCCTCAGCAGGTCTGGGGGCCCATGGTCCAGGCACATCCCAGGGCTGATGCTGCACTGGGGAAAAGCTTTTGTTGATCCCAGTACAATGTGCTGCTATTTCACCCCTTATTGTCTCTCGTGCTCGCAATGTGCCACGTCCGTTTCCTGCTGCTGTTATGAGACATCTCAATGGCTACATGAGTCATTTTTCCAGTGCCTTATAACAGAGTAATGCCTTTATTTGATTGCAGATGTGAGAGCTGCCCTGCCGGATACTTTTGGGGCTGAAAGACCATCGCAATCGAATCAGGCAGATGTAGCACATAGGAAATAAGGACTCGATGCCAGAGAGATGACACTTCAAATCACATGCCGTTTTAGACACAGGAAATGAAAATCCCAAAGAGACTCTGAAGAAATGGAAAGTCGTTTAACATTTCGATATTTCTGTATCAAAATCTCCAGGTAACAGCCAATACCAGTCTCCAACAATTTAGGAGGCTTAGAAGTGCCATGAGGAAACAGAGATGGAGACTGCCAGGATCCAAATCCTGGCAGCAACAGGGAGGACGGTGGGTGGTTTATTTGCCAGCAGGTGGGTAGTGTACAGTGATGTACAACCCCCAAATGCAGGTAGGTAATACCTACATACTTATATATACAATATACAAACTATTGTATAAAATCTCTTCCTTTCATCTAGTCTTTTAGCTGAAAAACATTATCCCTTGTCATATCATTACAGGCCAAACAAAAAACTCTGTCCCCATCTTTCTTACAAGGCTCCTTTAAATACCAAAAAGCTGCAATAAGGTCTGCCTGGAGCCCTCTCTCCTCCAGGTTAAACAACTCCAATGCTCTCAGCCTTTTGGAGAGGGGTACCATCCCTCTGATCATCTCCAGAACCCTCCTTTGGACGTGCTCCAACAGGTCCATGTAATTCCTGTGCTGATTAAAGGTGTTTGGGAAGCTGCCACAGGCTAGAACTAGTGCAGTGCAACTGGTGGGACCTCTTTGCATAGGAGTTGAGCATTCCAAGGGTGACACCAATTTCTGTCTAATTTTAAGAGCAAGAAGATGACAGAAAATGACTCCCATATCAATGGGAGAAGGGGATGCTCCACACAAGAACAGAAGTTACTTTTGAATGTCATGACACTAATATTTCAATTAATGCTTCCAAAAGCTTCCAGAGACATCAGCATAGCTTAGCCAGAGGTACTGCTTGTAGCAATTTGTCATTTGGGTATCTGAAGTCCAGGCCAGTCTCCTTTCTGGGGAGGGAGAGGATATGGCAGCACTTGGGCATCCTGACCAGGGTCAGGATGATGGTGGTGTTAAGAAAAGATCAAAAAAAAGGCCAGGATATTCTAGAGGTTTGTGGATTTCAGAGCTGACTTAAGCCAAGAGCTGTCTTGACACAGGTTAGTGTGTCCTGCACTGTCACTGCTTGGACATTCCTGGCTTACTTTGAGGGCTGCCAAAATCCTGGTTACGTGATGCTGTTGTGGAAGTAGCTGGAATGAGCTGGACCAAGCGTGTTGCAGAGGCACATGGAGGGAGACACCTGAGCCTCCACTGCCCTCCCTGGTGCTCTGTGGTGGTCTTTTCCATCCTGAGTCATGCAGACCCACCATCCCAGTACAGTGGAGTTATTCCTGTGGCTAGTCCAGGCAGAGTAAGACATGAGATGGGACAACTGCTAAATTTGTCAGGCTAAACTCCAGCTTAGACCAACATGTATGTCAGAGCAGTTATTTGATGAGTATTTCACTGTGAAGACCTCACAGAATATCAAAGGGTCTAAGTTTCAATGCCCTGAGGTTAGACAAAAAAGCTCAAAGAAACACTAAGCAGAAAACCTGAGCATCCCTGACAGAGGACTTCAGGGACAGGTAACAAAGAAAAGCAATCTGTATATGGACTATGTGATAAAACATCCCAATATTCCTGGACAACATGCCTATTCCAGAAATTGAATAGTATTTGTCTCTGAAAAGAGGTAAAGGTGCAGCATTGGGGGGAAAATGAGTAGAAGTGAGACTCATTAAAGAAAAACATAAGAGTGGGATGTGCTCACTGGCTGGTTATAGCACTGCTGAAGGGTGTTCAAGGAAATGTCAGGAGCAAAGTTCTTCCCTTTTTGCTGCCACAGCCCAGTTAAGATCTGTTTGTGGAAGACCATAAGCAACATAACTGATCGGCAAGTAAATGAGAGGCCTTTAATGCCTGCCAAGCCTCCTGGATCATTTCCCTTTAAAGGCTCTAAGATGCATAGGATTTCTGACAGATGAAAGCAGAATTGGTTCATTTGTTGAATGCAAACTGAAGCCTCTCAAAAGCATTAAGTCCCATTGTAGGGTTAAAAAAAAAATCTAGCTCAGAAGTCAGCCTGCAGATTTCTGCTGTGGAAGACAGAAAGCATGAGCTTCATTGAGCTTCACCTCTGCAGAGCCAGGTTTCACACGCCAAGGCTGTGAGAGATTTTACAGCTCCAGTGAGCAAACAACACTATACCTGATGACACAGAAGGTGATGTCTGTCGAGTTTTTTAAACACCAGAGTTTGATTCAGTCCTTTAGGGGAGCTCAAGCTGGGCAATATGGGAAGTTGGGGAGTGAAAGGTAGCCAGGAGAAAAAGAGAAGGCAGAGCAGAGATCTTACAGCATGAAACAGCAAATAACTTCATTGAGCATTGAGATCCGGGCAGTCCACATCTTGGGTATCTTGTTAGCAAATTCTAGAAATAAGGCAGCCATATATATAAAGGAACTAAAAAACCAGATCCAAACATATTATGTTACAGGTCTCTTCACACTGACTAGTCAATGCTATTCTGGATGAAGACTTTATTTTTATCGTGGCAACAGGTTTCTTTCCATATTCTTTGATCCTGCCTGTAGTATCCCAGTATCCAGTCCGTGGCAGAAATGGGGCCATAAAGCAGTTGCTGAGAGATGTGATAATGCCATCAAGTTGATGATCTCAGTCCTCATGGAGAGCTGTGCATTGCACTGGAATTACAAGCTATGGCCTGGAACAACAAGTGAAGAATTACAAGGAAGACTTGTGCTATGCCTATGGATTAGAGAATTAATTTTATTCTACCTGTCCAGTTTACCTTGGCTTTGGAACAAATGAAGTAGTATTGTGCAACAGGAAATACTGGAGTCTGGAAGCCCAGGATTGTAGTTTTACTTGTAACATCATAAACTATATATCCTTGCAATGAAGTGATGGGTCTATCTAAATTAAAAGCAAAATCTTTCCATTATTGAATACACATACAGTGCTTGCTGTATGGATGCTAAATATCTCTACTTGATTCAAACTTTTCACTAAAGGATCTAGTAAATGGGGACACTACATAAAATGCAAATATAACTTTTTTGTGGAAGGAGAAGGGGATGCTTGCCAGTACAGCTTTTCTGGAAAGTCTTCCAGCAGAGGATTAGGAACTGTGGATGGTATTTCCATAAGCCCTTGTTTTTGGCCTGACTATGACTCCCAGAGAAGCTGATGGTAAATCTGCCATTGTATCCAAGAGGAACAGACTTGAGACCGCGCTGAGCAAACTGAAGATCCCAGCCTTTGACTCAGGAGTGTAAATATTTTGCCTTTATAAGCAGAGATTAGTAAATTCAGGGATGTTATTCAAAATGCAGTTTGGTAGCTGCTTCACTGAGCAGGGTCCATAGACACTGAGCATACTTATCTCCCACGGTTTTAAAAACTGCTTCGTGCCATTAAGGAAGAGGGACATAAATCACAAAGGCAGCTGCAGTCAGTGTCGTGGTGGGTAATCTCAGCACAAAGGAGACGAATGCTTCGCAGACACATTATTCTCCTTGCACCCCTTATGATGATCCCCACCCCCAGGAAGGGTCTGTGGATGTAGGGATGGGTGCTAGGAAATGCCAATGCTGCTGCTGGCACAGGTGCTTGGTTCTGCACGGAAGCTGGTAGCATTGGTCTCTCATGTTGCTGATGTGCTGTTTTTAGAGGCAAAGGAAAAGAACTGTGGGGAAAAAGGTAAATCCCTGTTCATGTTCAAAGCCAGAAATATGGTTGTTTATAGAGAGAATTTAATCCACTCAGCAGAAAAGTGTCTGTCTGAGAAGGTATCCAATAAAGATGTTCAGATCTGCTTAAATGAGTTGGAGAGTGGATTTTCTGAGTTGTCTCTCCAACACAGGTAGCAAAGATAGGAGACAAGAGCAACATTTCTTACCTTGTAGCTATAGCAGAAGCCAGAGTGGTCATAAAAAAATTAGATATCCGCAGGCACTGTTATCCACAAAATGCCTCACTCAGTGTTTGAGGAAGAAATGGGATTTCAGGCTGACATTTCAGGTAGTCAGGAGAATGTGCTTCTGTTTCCCTAAAGCACTTCATTTGAGCAAATCAGTCTACAGATCTATACCAGCCTTCCTCTGTGTGTTCTACCTTGGCTAGGAAGCTCTTCTGCCTTATTACTGAAGGCTGGAATTTGGTAATTAATTGAAGAATTAAAAAAAAATTCTTGCTCTTGAAGAAAAAGAATTTTTTCCTGTTTATTTTGAGAGTTATCAAGCCCCTGTATCTAGCTTAAACATGCAATAATGGAACCCATCAAAGAATTCAATTCAGAGAAAGTCCCTGACTTGAAATTCGTGTGTGGAGACTCTCTCTGTAGCTGATAAACAGAAGTAGAGTCAGCTGGTAAAGTAAGATGCAGAACACTGTTGCAAGGTTGTAGTGTAAAACTTTGTGGGGGAAGAACAAAAAGTATTTATGTAACAGCAGTTTTATTACTTGGGGATTTTCCCAAACAAGCTGGTAACATCATGGCTTGCAGAATTGACGTTTCACAGAATTGACATTTTACTTAAATATTTTGCTCCTGCTGCAAGATCTGACCCTACAGTTACATTTAACCTGCCCAGAGTATTAGCTGAAGAGCAACCTTTCATGTCACACACTAGATTAAATCCTGTGCAGTGACTTCTCTGAGTGTCCAAGGCAGCATTAAAGAAGTCCATCCATCTCTGACAGACACTTGCCTCAATAAGTTTTTGTAACAGAAAACTTCTGTTGGGAAAAAAACCAAGAAGCCAAAGATTCAGAGCAAAGTCTTGAGAGAAATCATCAGAAAACCCATGTGACAGAAAGGGATGGACAGTAGCAGAGATTTGTGCTCTTTCTATCTTCTGTACAGTTTTGGAGAGCAGTGGAAAAGTGGCAAGACACTAATTTGAGAAACACCCTGTGCATATTTACTCTCATTCATCTTAGGTCTTGATAGATGCAGAGAAAGGCTGACAACAGTCCACTGAAACGACTTATATGAAATAGGATAGGTCCCTAACTTAATTTAATTTAATTGTTTTAAAGGAAGCCTCAGAGATAGCCACCCTTGGCAGCAGTGCATACTGGTAGAGTGCCTGAAAGAGGAAACAACTCCACCCAAAACTGAGAAGCTGATATATCTGAGCTAGACTGAGCTGTTCTTGTTCCTCTTAGTTTGCTTATGCCTGTGCCTTCAGACCTGCTGGCACTAACAGCCCAGGAGAGCTTGTCACCCTCAGACACGATTCAGAATCTTCACAGATCACTGTTTTGGCTGCTGGAGCCATCATTCATGGACTCATGAAGTCTTCTAATTATTCTGGAGGTAAACACTGTATTTTGAACTGGGACTTGAAATGGTAACCACAGCTGGCATCAATACCACAGATGTGTGTGTGTGGTCACCAAGTGTGATACTCCACAGAGACAGGGAAGCCTCTCCCAATGTGCTGGCAGAGAGCAAGAAAAATAGATGACAGGAGTTACTGTCCTCTTGTGGAAACATGAGATCAGAATCCATCATAGGTTTCCATGAAAAGTAGATTTCTTTTGCAGTGCAGCCACTTGTTTTCCTGTATGGTCATCACAATCTTCTGTCAAATTTCTGCTGAGGTGACACTTCTCATGCAGTCCTGTTTGTTTTCACTGCCACCTGCATTTACAGTGAGTTAAGGATCCTCCAGAAACAAGTACCCTGGTGCTTTCTCGAGCAGTCCTTTGAGTCAAAAACCTCGATTAAAAAGCATAACAGTCTCATTAATCCCTCTTCCTTAAAACCATGCCGTAGAAGGAGAAGAATTTGTCAGATCAAAGAGCAATGATCAGACATTGGGTAATGGGGAAAGCCACCCTCCAGATGCAGCGTGGAAGAACCACGTAAGGGGAATGTGAAAACCAGCCTCCTTTGGGAACAGAGTCAGACATGGAGCCCTGCTCTGCTGGTTCCTGGTGACACGGCTGGAAATTGGACAGAAGAAGGATTGTACTGCCATGACCCAAAGCAGATGAAAAGGGATTTCATTCACACCCTGGTATTTCCATGCCCTGGCTTAAAAATGCAATGTTAGAGCACAGGAATAACAAAGTGGTGTTACATAACTCCAGAGAGTAAAGTTTCTGGACAACATTCAGTGACATTCTTCTGAGTAAAATTACAAGTAGCCATCTCCCTCCGTGCTGGAAAAAGCCCTTGCCCCAGTCATTGCTGTGATACAGGGTAGAGCTGAGGTGCTGGGACCAAGCTCTGCATCTCACATTACACCCTGCCCTTGGCCTGGTCACCCACAGTCGAGTGGTTCTTTATCCTCTTGCCATTCAAGGACTCCAGACATTTCCATATGGTTTGTACTCCTGCCAATACCATAACTCAATTTTTTTTCTTATGTCTTAATAATCTGAGCTTTTTCTCTATGACTTTCTGCCTCTGAAAGAATTCCCTCCATGTCCCAGAACTAGTGCCTGGCCAGAGACACCAGTGATGGCCGGCCATCTCCTGTCTTCTTCACTGCACTTCACCCTGTGTACCAGTAGTAATATTTTTCCTTCTGGATGGATGACACTCCTGAGATTTGTCCCCATCAGCCCCCATCAGGAGGGGTAGATTGAAATTCTTCCCAAAATAGTTCTAGGGGCTACTTGTGTCCCTCATCTCCAAGACACTGAGCTTATTCTTCCTCCAAACTCATATGGGCCCTCCTCAAGACAAGACCTGAAGTATCCCTGGGGGTTTGGACGTGGGGAAAGGATGGGAGGGGATAGGGAAGTGATAGGGAAGCTGGAATGGGGTGGTGGGGTTTGCCTTGGGAGCAAATTCTTGTTGTTTTTTTTTTCTTTTGTTCCATGCAGAAAAAGCAAACCCAAGCACCCCAGCCCATTCTGTGTTATGGGACCCAGCCCAGCAGGCCAGCTTGGCTTGCCTGCTATAAGGAGAGCATCAGCTATATGTAGAATCACTGAATCATAAAATTATAGAATGGTTTGGGTTAAAAGGGACCTTCAAGATCATCTAATTCCACCACCCCTGCCATGGGCAGGGATACCTATATATAAAGATACTTCCTTTTATCTCTGCCCAACAGTCCCATTTCCCCATGAAACCTGCAGAGGAGGCAGTCCCAGTGTACACATTCATGATAAAAGCTCTGTTGAACAGAGAATCACCTCAAAATGTAAGTGCTGCTCTGGCACATGCCTTGTGCTTGGTAAAACCTTGAGTTTAGACATTTGAGGCACCTTGAAGTTTTGTGGATGGAAATCCTGGCCAAGCCACCTACCACCCACCTCTGTGGGGTTTGTATGATGGCTAGGGGATTTGCCTCCAGGTTTTGATAGTGATTTGCTTGAGGGATGAAGTGTCATGCAGGTAAATACAGTGGAAGTATTTTTCTTTTACTGTAGGGAGGCTGCAGAGGACAGGGGAACCTGGTCCTGCCTTCAAACTCTCCAGAGGCTGCTGCAACCACTGGTTCTTTGGCACAGCAAAGGCACTGCAGTGTCACTGTTGTTTTAGAGAAATAATGGCTACAAACCCCGTTGGTCAATTGGCAGAAATGTGAAAGGGAAGCTTGGATTTTAAAACCCCAATTTGTCAAATCTGAGATGGAATTGCAGATATGCCTAAATTCCCCTTAGCTCCCTCACTCTGAAAGGTATGAGTCGTGTTGCCTTCAGCCTGCTGGAAAAGCAAGGGGAAAAGGCATCCCTGAGCAAAGTTCTTTCCCTGAAATATGTTTATCCTTGCTCTCAGCTGATGATCACAGTATCTCCCTCTCTGACACCACCATCACCACGACATGTGCACATACAGATGATGCTGCTGAGACGTGTGTGGGATTGACTTTAACCCTCTGTGTAACCAAAGGGGGTGAGTGAGTCTTATTCAGCCTTGACATGGCTTTTCCTCACCAGCCTGGCCAGGGTGCCACGGCAAGGTTTATACTCTCAGTCTTTCTTCATATGATAAACCTCCTCTAGATGACTTGTTTTTTAACCTCCTTTGACATTTAGGGCTGGTCTAGGGCTGGGATTTAATTCAAATTGTTTGAGGATGTGAATTTAGAGAGGAATAATTATTCTTGATTAACTCCCCATGTGGACAGTCTTCTTCCAAAATAAATGTGCTTTCTTTCAAATGGATTTAACTGACTCCAAGAAAACCAGTAGGTTGTTTTCTCTAAGAAAAAAAGGGTAGATACAAAATGAATAATACCTTTTTCCTCTTCAATTTGTTGAAAAATGCAAGAATTTTGAATGTTATGCAAGTTTTAACTGAAAATTGCTGTATGTTATTACGTATAATTTGCACCTCTGATAAACTTGCACGCTGTTAAAATTATTGTTCCATGAAAATAATTACACAGCAGCCAACATAATTAGACAAGCAGCACAAAATCAGAGGCAGAAAGGTAGGATGAGACTGTGACTGAGAGGGTTGTTTATAGGGAGGTTGCTCTGAGGTGTATTTTATTCTATCCACACACTCACACACATCCTGATTTGCTGAAACCAAAACTGATTACAGAATGTAACAAGCCTCAGAAAAAAACTTGACCAAAAAAAAGCTTCTCTGCTTTAGGATGGATTTTCTATTCCAAAAAGAGCAAGAAAAACCAGGGGTCCCAGAACAATCAATACTCTGCTGTGGGAAATCAGAGATTGGGATGCCAAAAAATGTCCAGCAACCCCAGTGGTGGAGGCTGTGATGCTGCTGATACCTGTGGTACCCAGAAGGGAGAGCTGGTTAGGCAGGGCTCTGACTGCCAAGTGTCACAGATGAGCTCAGGTACTGATCTTGTATCATCCATATCATTGAACTGATCTCATCCCAAATATCACTATTTAAGAGTATTTTATAGGGACAGGGCAGGATGCAGTGAGCAATTTAGGGTGAAGAATATTTAGTATGAATCCAGACACAGCTCATATCATACCCTTGACAACAGGGCAGGGGTCTGGTCCTTGCCTTGTTGGTTACTAGGACAGACCTGCCCTTATAACCTGTTCTTTCTAAATATGTGCCCTGTCTAGGTGGCAATCCAGCCTTGCACAGGAATGTCCTCCTGGAACTAAAAAATCCTACCCCTGTGAAATTGTCATCAGAGCTGGTTCATGTGATCCTTACAAAAAACTGTCACCAACAGCAAATCAGTGTTTTCTGAATTAAAACAAGAGAGAAAAAAAAAAGCGCTACCTAAAATATTTAAAACTCTTGTGTGAATCAGTAGATGGGAAACCTTGTTCTGGGTCTTCCCAGATAGGAGGAGCTACCACTACTGGCCAACTGGAAAACACAAACCACAAGTTTTCTTAGCTTCCTTTTTTTTTTACCCAGTAGCAGTTTGCAGTGAAGCAGTGAGAGCCAGCAGCCCCTGGATCCCAGCTCTGATTTTGGGAACACACAGGAGCATACTGGGATCGTGATAATACAGAGGTCTACAGGACAGCTCAAGTGCAGAAAGATATGCAGAGCTCTGCAGAAACAGAGACTTGAACTGAAACTTCGGCAATCATACCAAGAGAAGGAGAAATCTTAAAGCTCTCAAAGAAGGTTTTTTCTTTGCTTTTCTGGCATTGCTCTCAGTATTGGGTTTCCCTGACCCTTCTTTGCCAAGATGGAGGAGCAATCAATAAACAGGAAACAATTATGCCACTCTTTTCAACGCAGAAAAGAAATCCTATATCCACATTTATCCACTTTCTCTGTTCACTTCAAGGTACATTATGAACCCTTAGTCACTCATACCAAGGCAGACCTTTCCCATCTTCCTGAAGAACAATATCCTAATGAAATGCATCCTTGTCATTGCCCAGCCATCGGGCCAAAACAGATCATGGTCAGTTAAGCTTCACTGCACATCTCACCACCATGGTCACCAGGTCCAGAACGAGCAGCAGCAATTGCACCACTTCTCTAGTCCACACACACCCAGCTTGTGGTGGCAGGGAAGGCACAGGCCTTACTGTGGGATGGAAATTGGATGTGGCAAATGCAAACATCTGAACTCAGGAGCTCAGGAAGGGTCTCCAGTGCCACACTTTAGATGTGGCACTAGTAATTTTGGGGACTTTCAGTGGAGCTTGGGCTTTCTGGGGCCTGAGCCATTCTGAAAATAGGACTTGAGGATTCTTTTGTACATTTTAGTCAAGGTGAATTTATACTGAAGTCTAAATCCACAGTTAATTACAATGAAGTATAAATGGTTCTGAAGGATTAGGGATGAGCTTTTGAAGGAGACCTCTGAATTTTAAGTAATCAATTCTCATTGAAAGTCACAGGGTTTGGGCATCTAACTCCCTTGTTCACTTTTGAAGATCCAAACTGAGGTCTAAAACTCATTCTGTCAACAAGCCAACAATATTTCTTTCCTGGGAAAGCAGTCTTCCAATATCCAAAAATTAAGACAATAGAGAGCCACATTTTTTGTTTTATTCTCCCAGGTTAATATTGAAACAATATAGAAATCGTGAAAAATAAACGACAGCAATTTAGATATTTAGTTTTCAAATCAGTTGACAGGCATAGCAAGGAAATGTTTTTACCTCTGAAGAAATAAATGTAATAAAATACTGTTTAAATAATGTTTAAGAGATGTGATGAAAGACGGGTTCATGAACCCTCTGTTATGTTAACAATTAGCAGTGCAGGACATGGATTTTGTTTAAGAAATGTGTACTGCTAATGCTGGGGTCAACATATGAATAAACAAGAATGGCAGCATGTACTAGAGCCAGGCTCTATTAATGTGTGCCTGGTTATCTGTGTTGCTTTACTTATCATACCAAGATCTGCTGCAGTCAGGTCCTGTGTGTCCCTGTGTCCACAGGCAGGTATGGGCAGTCATTCATACTCTGGTCCACATCAACACATCATGGGGGTTGGAATAGGTGATCTTTAAGGTCCCTTCAGCTCCAAACCATTCTATAATTTGTGTGTGCTGAAATTATTTTCTTGCTCAAAGTGAGGAAGGGACACATATCAATCCAGTACTGAGGTCTATGCTGACACACACTGCTAGAGGCAGCAAAGTCCATGGGCTGGGGCACTGACCTGGGATCACCCCAGGAGCTTGTTCTGCTATAGACTAACCATGGAATGCCAGCCAAGCCTCTGTGCTCTCCTCTCCCTTTCTCTCAGTTGTTAATCTTATTTAACATAAGCCTGTCTCTTGCTGATGGCAACAACTGTACCCCAAGCCTGAAGCTCTCACTGACAATGAAGATAAACTTCTTGGAGCTGGACTTCAGAAGACAGACATCTTGGACAGCTTCCAGTTCATCTCACCCCCAGTTGCAGCCTGTTTCCAGGCATATCCTTGGACAGCTTGCTCCTCAATCCTTCTCAGTGATAGCTTGGGAATAGACATGTAAAGCCAGGCCTAAGAAGCATCATCATGAGAAGGCCACTGCCATTTACAAAGAAGCAGCTTTCACCTTCATTATGCTTTAAATACTCTCTTAAGCCTTTTAATTTACAGACAGTGATGATGGAAAAGTCCGTTATCTGAGTCAACAACAATTCCCTTAAATATTTTCTAAATGACCCAAGTCACCAGACATTTCCAGGGGTTTTTCTATTTACATGGATCTGGTGTGATCTCTATTTTTTATGCTGCAAAACACATAGAGTAAGCCAAGCTCTGCTCCTGGGTGTTGGCAACGTGATGGCTTGTTCCAGCTAAATGTTGGCCACCCTCAGTTCCCACCACGGGCAATGGAATTTGAGGATATTCAGCACCCACAGGAAGCCCATGGACATCAATGGACATTACCTGGACCTCCAGTGCAATGCCTGATTAGATAACAGACAGTCTCTAGTCAGAGTGTATATTCTCTCTCTTTCATTCTTCCTTTTTCTTTCTCTGTCTTAATAATGTGTGTAGCTCTGATTTATTTTTTATCAAGATTAACAATGGAACAATACTGCTTCAAATATTAAAAAGGCAAAGAAATGTAGGTACTGAAAAGGAAGGAAAATACCTCAATTTCAAGCCTAAAGATTACTTTGGGTCCCAGAGGAAGCAGAAGCAATTTAGTGGCTGATACCCTTAGCAAGAAAAAAGGTTGTAAGATTAAGACCAACTGCTGTTTGGATAAGTGGTTGGTAATTGCACATATCAGCAATTATGTGCTGTCATATCATTTTTCTGCTACCTTACTCCTCTCTTGTGTCCCGTCAGGGTTTACTTGGAATGACCCCTCATCTATGGTCCTCTTTGGATTCACCTTCTTAATGTCATACAACAGTGCTTCGCAAGTTCAAAGAAAAAAGAAGTCATTATTACAGGAGGTGCCTGGTGGAGGTGCTCCTCTTCACAGATGTAGCTAGAGGCTACTGCTGTAATAAGCAGGCTTCCAGGGAGAGAAATAAAGAAAGGCCTCCTGAACCTGCAAAAACCCTCTTTGTCCTCCAGCCTCGCAGGGGGAGAAGGGTGTGTGTGGGGAGGGGAGTTTTAGTGGGGAGAGGTTTGAGTGGGGTGGGAGAGGATTGTCTCTGTGCATGGTTCAGATGCCATCCCGCCCCAGATGGTGCAGCACCTGGCTCCAGGTCACACTGTGGGGACTCAACAGGAGCTGAGTATGCTGGGTCTTGCCTGGTCAGGAAAGTACAGGTTATATTGAATCCTCTTCAAATGAAAAGGGGGAGCTTCAGTTCCCTACATGTAGGCTGCTTATAACTCCTGCCCCATCCGGGGACATTTTGGGGGGTAACAGTGGCCTGCCCTTGAGCTGAGCAGTGGGACCCACTTCTGCAGCTTGTCAGAGCCTTTGCATCACTCAGAAAGGCGAACACCATCAGAAACACCTTTTTCCTCACAAAAGTAACTGATTCCTCAGTAAAGTGTCAAAAGATAACACAGTCTGTTCCAGCTAAACTCATCTGTTCGTTGCCTGAGGGAAGCCTCCAGCTTATATGGCACTGGGTGCTCCCATGGAGCAGAAAATATTTAGCTCACTAATCAGATCCAGGCAGGAGGTGTAACAGGCTGCCTGCAGTGTGCCTATGGTACATCTAGAGAGGACAGGCACAGCTGGCCTTCAGGTGTCCCAGGACTGACCTGCAGTGATGCCTCCAAGGTCAGTGACTTTATAGGGATGTAAAGGAGAGCAGGGCTTGACATGGGGATCCCACCACACAGGCAGAGTCCTGTCTCTGCAAGGGCCACCAAGATGAGAAGCCCTGGGAAGGACCAGCAAACCTCTGTGTCACGCTGTGGGAGATGCCAAACCGCAGTCAAATGCAGGAGTCTTAGCAGTGATAGCAAGGTGCAACCTCACAGCTCGTGGAAGAGCTAATACCCTTTGAAAAGCAGATAAAAGATTCATCAGCACAGATGAAGATATGAGGGCCTGGGCTTAGACAGCCTGTAGTTCCTGCCAAGAAATTGTGTGGAAGGTAGAAATGAATTTAAAAGGTTGAGTGGGGGCCAGCAAGTCAATAACTGAATAATCCCACCCAGATAGGAAACCAAAGCATAAACAAGAGTCTCCACGTACTGACAAGTTAGCACTGGTTGCACTCTGGAAAGGATCCTAAAATAACAGAGATTCCTGGAGACAGAATAAACACATCTCTCAGTTGTCATCCTGAGCAGAGGGTAATTGCCTAGATGTCTGATTGACTCACTGCTAGAACTAAATATGTACTTCTCTGACATGCTGTCACCTCCTTCGCTGTACGTCTGAGATTTTTCAGTAAAGCACATCAGGAATCAAAGCAAATGTCCACAAGGAAAGATGCATCTCGACCTTGAACTTTAATCGCTGGCAAAGGGCTGAAAATATATTTAAAAAGAAGTAAAGTTTCTGCATTCCTGAGAGTGACATTTAATCTCAAAATTCCCTGGGGGCTCGTGCACATATGACCCAACCCCCCAGCAGAGGAACATGGAACTGCAGTCTGAGGGCTGGGAGTTGGCATGTGGCTTCCTGAGCTCGCCAGTCACACCAGGACATGGTCCTCAGCTTCCCATCTGATCCCCATTCCTTTCCAGCAGTTTCCTTCAAGGTTTCCTTCAAGGTCTCATCCCAGTTTGCACTGCTGTAAGATATAGAGTTCCTAAGTTAATCTTCCTTCTAGTTTTAGCAGGTCTTTTACCCCTAACCTGAGTGTTTAATGCCTTCTCAAAGCCACTACAAGGCTCTTGGTTAGCGATTCCTGTCAAGTGCTGAGTAGTCCTGTTTACCCTGTTCATGCTTTGCTCCCCTCCTCAGAGCTAGTTCCAGTTTCAGCTATGTTAAACTTTTATTTACAGAAATGTTAGAGAATCTACTCAGAAGCCTTAACTCTGTAACATTAATACGAATTTTCAATAAGTCTCAGAAGTTGCAGGGGGCTGGACAACTGTCAGCATAATACTGATTTTCAAATTAAAGTGATCTGGCCAAATCCTAGGCTGGTCCAGCTTCTGGGAAGGACGATGTGCTGGTTTAGAGTTCAGTTCATAATAGATAGAAAAAATACTATACTAAATGCAATATAATGTGAATTCATTAAAGGTAATTGTTTGTTAACTTGATGTTATACTCTAACATGTAAGAGACTTGTATAAAATAGTTTACTCCATACTCTCTGGCAGTTTGGTACTGAACTCTACCAAGATTAACCTGGCATATCATATGTGAAAGAAAAGTATTTATACAACAGGTCTTTAAAGGTAACTGTAAGAGTAATTGAAGATAATTCTGAAAGAGTCCTGGTTCTAAGTCCTTGGTCTTTCATTCTATGCATTTGGAGAAAAAAATAAGGTCATCATCAGAAGGCACAGACATTTGATGTGTGATCAAATGGGGCCCTGAGCAATCTGATCTAGTGGGTGGTATCCCTGCCCATGACAGGGGAGTTAGAACCAGATAATCTTTTAGGTCTCTTCCAACACAAACCATTCTATGACTAACAGCAAAAGGATAACCATGGATGTGGGGTAATCTGCCTCACCTGGTCAGCTGTCCATGGGTAATTGATGTGGTTGGACACCAAGTAACTCCTCACCAAATGAGGAATGTGTGCAAGCTTCCATGCAGGCTGCAATGGAACCAGGCAAAAGCAAGTGTGCAAAATGGATAATGCAAAACCTGCGGAACATCTGCGAGTGGCAGGGGGGAGAAAGGTCACATCACCTCACAAGGCAGGTCTGCTACAGTCCCTGCTTCAAAACTGCCTCCAGGAGGGCAGCCCAGCACTACCACCAGGTGATGGAGCAGGAGGGGCTCTGAGAAGCTCTGCAAAGAAACCAAGAATCATGGCATGGGGTGAGTGGAAGGACAGCTTCTTTTTTTCCCCCCATAGAAGGGACACTGGAGGCAGAGAAGGGATTAGTAATGTGGCAAGGCAGAGGAAACCATGCACCTCAAGTCCTAGTTGGTGATCCAAGAAAAAAACTGTCTTCTGGATCTCCCCGTATTTGAGAATTCACTCTGGAGTGAGCTGAATTCCAGGTCAGAGTGAGGTTGTGAGGCTGGTTTGCAAACTCATCCCTTCCCCTTGCCTCCAGTCTGTGAAGGAAAAAAGCATTTTCTAACAGAAACTCCAATGGAGCTATCACTTTGTGAACACTGCAAATATATATGTATGAAACAACTTGTCTAATATATGTTCAAGATAAAAATTTGAGATGTCATAGAATTTTATCTGAAAAAAACAGGCATTCATGTACAAGAGGATAACTTCAAACAGATCTACCCATCTATTCAACTCTGAGCTTTAGGCAGATAGAGAAATCAAGCAGAAGCAAAAGCAGGCAGACACATGTAAAATGATTTCTGCAGGCAGAGCAAGACATTCCCACAAGTACTGTTAAACTGAGTTTTGAAGGGAAGAGTGGCAATCACCCAGCCTGTGACTCCTGCCCTCACACACACGGCCCCAGGAGCAAAGGGATGCACTCAGCTGAGACAGGTAGACATGCCCCAGAGGACTGGGGTGGCCCACATCTTCACTGCAGCCAGCCCGTTTTGCCCAGGATGACCTGCTCATCTTTTCTTTTAATTTAGGAATAATGTTACAACAACCCAGGGCAAATGGGGTTAGGAAGGCGCACAGAACAGACTGGAGGAGTCCAGCCCAAGACAAGGTGCTCTGTCAGTGCTGCCTTGGTCTGATTTCATATCAGCAATGACTGGAAATAAGCCCAGTGATTTAAAAACAGTATAAATGAGTCCTAGTTTGGGCTTACCTTACATCAACTTCCCTTGCTCTCCCAAATGGCATTTGTCATCAAGATAAACCTTCTCTCACAGAGACTGCAAGGCCAGAAGGCTCTCTCCATTCATTTACATATTAAAACTCAGCAGATGATGAAGAAGCAATTACTGGACACAGGAATAGTAGTTCTCTTAGCTATACTTATTAATTTTCTTTTTTTCTCAATGAAGTCTATGCTCAACAAAAAGGTGACTGTTTGTATACAGCACACTAAGTGATTTAACACTGTCAAAATGAAGGAGGAAATGCAACGTGAAGGAAATGTGTGGCACTTCACAAGCAAAGAGCCCCATCATTTCAGCTGGGCTGTGTCTGCCACTCTGTCAGAGGAGAGGTTTGTGCACAGAGCCAAGTGCTGAGCAACACCTTGAGGTAGTGCTCAAGTGGAGGTTGCTGCTCCCCTGCCCTGGGCAAAGACAAGTTCAGCTCTGGCCCAGCAGCCAGGTTGGCTGTTCCAGCTTTATCTTCATGATTGCTAATGGGATGGGTGCTCTCTTTCACCCAGACCATCTGTACAGATGATGGATCCTGAAGATGATATTTTTAACTCTCATTTTCCCTTCCAGTGCATTTGGATTTATTTTTTTCTCTCCTACGTTGTTTCAACATTACTTCATTCAACTACAGGGAGTATCAGAAAATATTACCTTAGCTTGAGAATAGATTTGCTCTCAAGTGACACCTTGCAATACTACTGATTTATACCCTTTTCCTGCATTGATCTGTTGGGAGATTTCATCATCTATATCTGACATAAACACTGTATTATTCTGTATTGCATTATACCCTAGAAATCCAGTCAAATCCCTTTGCTCCTCAAATTAAAGCAATATGCATTACGGTGTCCTGATTTCCTTCTATTCTTGCATTTGCATTTTTGTATCATGCTCTAGATTACTCATGTATATTTTGGCATAAGCATCTCCCTATTCATTTAAGAATATTGCCTTTAATCTTCGTTATACCTTGAAGCATACAAAACCCTGGCCCCAAAGGACACATGGAGACACTTAGTTCCCACAGTGGCTGAATTTCTGTGGAAGTTATTTAAAGCAAATGTGTTGGTCAGAAGCCCAAGCCTTGTTCCAGGGCAATCCCATGGACACCCACAGCGTGGCCCTGGTGTCACTGCTCCACACAGCCTGTGAGGTTCGTCTACCGCACTGCAGATCCCCATGTTTTTGGGAAGGGACTTCTCTTCCTCCCACAGTGGTGCAGACTGCAGCCCTGCAGCCTAAAGATTTTAGTTGTGTGGCTGTGCTGGGATGCCTGAACTCCTCAGTAGTTTAAGCATGGAGTTCATTTGCCTGCAAGAGGCTTTTTGATGACAGATAAAGAGTAGCAGCTGTAGGTTGTACCTTTGCTGCAAGAGATCAGCTGGGTTCGTTGCATTGTTTTTATCCACCTTAAGCATCTTCTGACCATCAAAATGATCTTTTATTGTATTTCTTACCAAATATAATTCTATAAGAGAAAATCTAATAATATATGACATAGTTTGGTAGTTTGGGTGGGGCTAGGATCTTTTTTGGGTCTGCATTACTTTTCGTATTTGTTCTGTGCTAGGACTCCATGTAGGTCAAATGTTTGCCCCAATCTAATGGTTATACTGGAAATGTATTCAGTCAAACAGAGCCCTGAGTTCAGTAAAACTACCCGACATACATGAAAAGTCAGGATATTCCTTGAAAGAGGAGCTTCTGACTTTTCTGAGGTAGTATACAGCCATGTTGGTTCAGAGTTGCTGTTTGATAATCTACCAGTCTAGATAACCTGGTATATTCTTTATTACAGACTTTCCTGGACTATTAAACCCCCCAGAATGTGGTCTGAAGTAAAGCTTGTATAAAAGATGTCTGTAATTTAGGAACAGGTAATTCTTTCCATAGGGAGGGAGACCCAGGTTTTACTCCAGGTCATATTCAAAGTGACCCTTTTATTGTCTTCTCTTATTTTGAAACATCCGCTCTAAGATATCTGAGATCTGGCTTAAAGATCTGAGCACAAAAGACTCTGCAGGCAATCAGAGCCAAGGTGCACAGAGACACCAAAAATGCCCATTCAGTCGGGCTCAGGGCAGGCTCCCAAGAAGCATCTTGAAAGCTGCAGTCCTTTACAAAGAGCAGCAAGAAACCCACAATGCCAAGGAAGATCCAGTGGCATGTGCAAGCCATGACCCACCACAGTGAGCGCATGCAATGTGGCCTATGGGTCCAATATCAGCAAAAAGAAAGGAATATTGACCACAGTGCTCGGAAAGGAGGAGCCTTAGTATAAGGAAAAGCAGAGGTTGAAGATAGTTTGACAAGAAAATCACTGTCATCTGGAGTCATATGGAAAATGTGTCTGCAGCTTCCACATCAGCGCGGGAAACTTGTTTCTCCACCCATATTTAGGTCATGCCCTCATGAAGAGCCACTAATCAGTCCAGCATTGCTTCAGTCACAGTCAGTGATGGAAAACTTTCCTTGAGGACAGTTCAGCATCATGTCCGTAAGGACACCATGTCCTGAAATCTCCCACAAAATGCCTCTCCCTGGCCTGTTCACATACAAGGGATAAAAGATGCTACTACTGCTGAAAATTAACAAAGTTGTATATTCAACTCAAGCAGAAGAAACCTACCTCTGCTAATGTCCATGGGGTAAGGAACAAAAAGAACAGACAAAAAGAAGAGGGCAACAAAACCAGTTACTTTGTGCCTACAAGAGCAAGCAAAACACCACTGCATATTCATTAAAATTTGTTCGAAAGTTCAGAAAATTCCCTCCAGAAATATAATGGGTGATAATTCAATTTATTTATGTTTTTAAGGCATGAAGACTAGCTTTTATTTCCCTCAACCGCGCCTCTATTATTATTAATCTACTTATCTCCTAAAAAGATCATCTAAACTACACTTCTATGGGGAATGTGATCTTTGGCCATGTAGGGCTTTGTAATTATCCAGTTCTGAATGAACTTGTTGTTAAAACATTTTTTAAGTCTAATGAAAACATTAGATCAATTCCTTGCAGTGATAGTTGTCATTAAATCAATAGTGTGTGTAAGACCATTATACTGATATTTGACATGAACTGCCAAAGGTCTGCTAACAATGAAACCATACTGAAGTGTGTCCTCTGCTAAGCATATTTTATGCAAGATAAAAATCTGTTAAGTCTACAGTAACTGAAACTTTTCTTCTTTAACTAAAATAAACAGATATGTGAAATGTTGCTGTAAATCACACTAGGACCACCATGATCACATAGGTTTTGGAGCTGGTCCTTTTATCACACCTTTATCACAGCTGTGCTTTCAAATCAGTTAGAAAAGCTTTTTTTGATTGTTTATCTGTGTGGCTTAAAAAGCACAGGCGGAGATTTCATAATAAAGCTCTGCTGAGCAGGGAGGACCTAATCCTACCCCCTCCAAAAGCAACAGCACTGTGACCAACTTCAGTGAAAGTCAGACTACTCCTCAAGTCCCCGGTAAAGGGACTCAAGGAACAGCCTTCTAACTGTCTTCCCAAGGAGGAATAGCATCTCTGCATCACAGTGGAGCTGCTTGCAGGGGCAATAAACACAACCAGCCCCATTAACACATGGAGAGGAGCAGTTTGTTTGTATATGCCATTATATTGCAAATGGGAAAGACAATTGAAAAACCTCTGGCTCTGTGTTCTTTAAACATTCTTCCAGTGGCCTACAAACTCATTTTCCCCTCCTACCAGGAGTGCTTCAGAAACAGCATCAATGCAATCCTGTGAGACTGTGATGTCTGATATAACGTTATGGGACTCTTATCATGAGACAAATACAAAACTTGAGAAAATGGCTAACTGATAGAAAGACTGAAGACCTCTCAGCTTTTTGTTTCTTGAGATTTATAAACCTAACAATTTTTTACTAGTAGTAGGTAACATTTGCTCACAGGCAAAGGAGGTGTGAGTACACAAGTTTAGGGGGAAATAATGGTCAGTGGTAGACACTGACAATTTTCTGGCTGAAAAGTGAAAATTCTAACTAATTAATTTCAAACATATTAAAGATTTACTATGAAGTGGGCAGAGTACTACTGAATCAATCTTACGAAATTTGGTCCTTAGAAAAGGCATTTTTTCCCAAACAAACAAAATCATTGGTATGGGAAAAAACCCCAACCACCCGAAACATTCTCCGAGGCTTTGGTTTCTGTAATTTTTGCAGCAGAAAATCCCAACCAGCGCCGAAGTTGAGCGAGCCCCGAGCAGAGACAGGTCCTGCCCTGCCCTGTGCGATGGCTCCCACTAATGGCAGCAAGGGAAAGCTCGGTCACTCCCAGCACAGCAGAGACACAGAACCCTCTGCAAAATGTTCTTCAACTCTCTTTGGTGTTTGGTTTTAAATGCCTAAAAATACAGTTGCCAACTAGATTTTCATTAATTTTTTCAATACTCAGAATATGAGCGTGACAGAGAATATTAGTCTTCTTGGATGGGTTTTATCTCACCATCAGACATCTGCAATGTAGACTTCCGGAAACACATCCTCTTTGTAACCAGGGAAGCAAGATCCAGAGTGTGATTCCCATTGAAGACTTGACCTATTTCAGACATGGGATGAGTCGTGAACTGGATTTCCCTACCAGCTTCTGCCTTGACAGTACATGTTGCTGGGGTAATTGGTCCAGACGTGATGGAGTCCCAGCGTGACTGCAATGAGACATGACACAGACAGCACAGTCCTTGTGCTCATCTAGTGAGGATGACAGTGATCAAAATGAGGATATTACGTAATACTCTACTCTAGGGAGCCTGAATCATGGGATCAGTGCTGTCGGATAGAGGTTCTTGTTTATGGTTGAGGAGAATTTCAACCCCTTTATCATGGGGTCTTGGGATTTTGGTCAAGTCTATGCTCCAGTTCTGTTACAAGGAGGGAAAGTCCAAAAAACTCAGGTGAGGACTGGTAACCATGGAAGGAGATGGAGAAATATGTTTGTTTTACATTTTGGTTTTGAGAACAACAGAGATTCTCAAAACAGCTGAGTAATTTTTCATTGGTAACACCACAGAGAGATCTCCCAGCAATCAGATGCAGAGACCAGGTGCAGACTGACTGTCCTTGGGTCCCACTTCTAAATCTCAGATACATTTTTATAAGGTCTCTGACTTAAGGAATAAACATGAGAGGATTACAGCTAATCAGATAAGTATGTCTTTATTTAACTGTAACACCAAAAATTAAGCTTGCAGTATGTTCTTAAGAGATAGAGTCTTCAATCTAATTCAAAGATTTTTTGGAAAGATTTTTTTTCCTTTTAATTAAATTGTGTTGATTTTATTTGACATTTGATTTCAAGTGAGCTGCCAGTGTTTCTCCTTCACTGTCTGCCTCAAATCCATGTGTAACATGTCACAGTCAAAAGTCCACACCGTTTCTCCTGAAGGCTGCTATATTTTAGGTTCTCTGTGGGTCATATAGATCAGCCCAGGTACAGATCAGCCACCTGAACACTTCACACAGAAGACCTGGATTTCTGTCCAGTGCAGAAGAGCACTGTGCAGATAGCACAGGATGCATTTGGCATATGTATATGCAGGGAAAGTAAACCTGCTGGCACAGGATAGGCTTTCCTCGCACCAAGGATCAAGTTATGCTGGGATAAGCAAAATAGCAAATACCCTGCAAATACCCAGGAAGATATTTTGAATAGCTTGTTGGGTGCTTGCCAGACTAGCACCCAACAGGTACAGCCAATAGTGGAGGTGAAGTAATGTTGCTTCTTTTCAGCGGCTTGTCCAAATCTAATGTATCTTGTATTCCAGCTCCATGGATGAAGTCTCAGCCTGAGGTTTTAGCCTGAGTCAGTCCTCTGGTCTGGCCCCAGTCACACACTCACCATGGTTGCACAGTGTTGGAGCTGGCAAGGACAGAGCTTCCACTCTTGATGGCAGTGCTCCTTGCAGGACCGCAGTGGTGGCCTTTGGGGACCTGCTTGTGTTCAAAACCACACACATAACTGCAGAGCCCAAGAAGGAACTTACAGAGATGCTCCATCAGCAGCAAAAGGAAGACCAGAGAAAATGTGGGGCTGCTGCTGAATCAGATCGGTGTCCTGGTAATGGGAGGCACAGGAAGGTGGAATTACAGAGAGCAGCTCTGCTGAGAAGGACTTGAGAGTGTTGGTGGGTGACAAGCTGACAATGAGCCAGCAGCGTGCCCTGGGGCCAGGAGGGCCAATGCGATCCTGGGGTGTATCAGGAAGCAGTGGCCAGCAGGTCGAGGGAGGTGATCCTGCCCCTCTACTCAGCCCTAGTGAGGGCACATCTGGAGTGCTGTGTCCAGTTCTGGCTTCCTCAGTACAAGAAGAAGGTACTGGAGAGGGTCCAGCAGAGGGCACAAAGGTGATTAATGGTCTGGAGCATCTCTGTTATGAGAAGAGACTCTGGGAACTGAGCCTGTTTAGTCTGGAGAAGAGAAGACTTCAAGGGCATCACATTAATGCATGTAAATATCTCAAAGGTGGGTGGTCCCAGACTCTTCAGTGGTGCCCAGTGACAGGACAAGGAGCAATGGCCATAAACTAAAACACAAGACGTTTCATTCCACCTTAGCATGAGGAAGAACTTCTTAACACCGAGGGTGGCAGAGCACTGGAACAGGCTGCCCAGGGAGGTCGTGCAGTCTCCCTCTCCGGGGACATTCAAAACCCACCTGGATGTGTTCCTGTATCGCCCGCTCTAGGTGACAGTGCCTTGGTAGAGGGGTTAGACTGCATGATTTCCAGAGGTCCCTTCCTCTGTGATTCCGTGATATGTTAAAACAGAGTGTAAGTTCATCAGAATGGGATCTAATGTACCAAACCATAAGAGAGCTAAAAAGAGGATGCTGTGCTATACAGAAGTCATCATCATCATCATGGCTAGGCTCCATGAATGAAGATTTGGGAAGGGCTCTACCCACATTTGTTCCAAGCGCGCTGGTGGCTAAAAAGGCCAATACGAGATAGGCAGGTCCGGTTGTAAAAGGCACAACAGAAAGACTCCTTAGATGGTAAATTCTGCAAGGCACGATTCTTTCTGCGTTGTCTTTTCTCCTCAAGGGTGATCCTGCGTGCTTTCTCAAAAGCATCAGCAGCGTTTTAGATGGTGTGTCTCCAGACCTCCCGATTTGAGGCCAGAGTAGACCAGTTATGGTGATCAATATGGCCAAGGCTGAGATGCTGTTTCAGGGAGTCCTTGTATTTTCTCTTTGGGGCTCCTCTCTTGCGGCAGCCGGTGGCAAGTTCACCATAAAGCAGGATCTTAGGGAGGCGGTGGTCCTTCATCCTAGAGACGTGCCTTGCCCAACGCAGCTGTGTTCTCAGCAGCATGGCCTCAATACTTGTGATTGCTGCCTGTTCAAGAACAGATGTATTGGTCACATAATCTGACCAGTGGATGTTTAGGATTGTACGGAGGCAGCGTTGATGGAAGCGTTCCAGGAGTCGCAGGTGATGGCAGTAGATGACCCATGATTCAGATCCATATAAGAGAGTGGACAGCACTATGGCTCTGTAAACACTGATCTTTGTACTTTTCTTCAAGTGTTTATTACGCCAAACTCTTTTATGGAGTTTTCCGAAAGCACTATATGCCTTTGCTAACCTGTTGTCTATCTCTCTGTCAATCTTACCATCCGAGGAGATGAGGCTGCCTAGGTAATTAAACTGCTGGACTGATTTGAGCTCTGATTGGCCAATGGTGATGTGGGGATGATGGAGGACTTCCTGAGGTGCAGGTTGACAGAGAACTTCAGTCTTCTTTAATCTGACTTTCAGCCCAAAGAGCTCAGCTCTGCAAAGCAGGATGTTAAACGCTGCAGAGCTACTTCTGTTAATCACACAAATATATTAAGTTTTCAAATCAGGATCTTGGAAGTCCATAAACGCCTGCCTTAGCATCTGCTGGAAAGAGCCCTGTGTCCACTCAATTCCCCTCTCATTTGTTGCTGAAACTGGAAGCTGCCCAGGAAACGAGGCAGGAAATTTGAGAAGGAGGAAGGAGACATGGTGAAGGCAGCTGAATGGCGTCCTGGGGCCCTGGCTGCTATCTCTGTCCCTGCTGAAGACTTTCTCTGAGATACTGCCAAGTCATCCAAACCATACATTGAAAGCCTCCTCTTGGTAATTGTGTGGGGTTTTGTTTTTTGAATGCATAAAATACCCCAATTTCTGATTCACAAACTGCTGAGCACTCGTTGCTGTGAAAGAAAACAAGGGCACTGTCCTTCCAGCACATAAAATGCTACAGAACATGAAGTGTTCAGAAAAATCAGGTCATTAGGCATGCAAATTGGGTCATCAAAATTAGTGGATCTTTTTGACATTAATCTCTCTAGACTTCTTCCTGAGAAAACAGGGAGATCCCATACCCTACAGGAGAGTTGTGAACTAAATTAATTTAATGTTTATTACTCCACCAGCTCCCACTCCATCTGATGCTGGTGCTATTTGCATGTCGTGTGGGCTGTTTCTGCTTCTTCCTTGCTCACTGCTATCACTGAGAAAGGACACAGTCAATGTGTGAATCACTGCTGTACTGGTACAAAGCCTCCCAAGCCCTGGGCAGACACGGAATGGGAGCCCTGCCCTGGTCCCTACAGACACCCCAGGCACCTCTGGTGCTGATGGGTCTATGTGGGCTGCCGAGCACTATGATTTCAGCTCCCAAATTCTCAAATTTGGTCATATTTGAGCATTGCTTCACAAGTCCAGAGTACCATGAAGGCCAGGATGACCAACCTGCCCACTGCTCAGCTTTAGGGCAGCGTTCCACTACATAGAGCTTCCCAACAGCAAAAGCAGCTTCTGAAAGCTTGTTCCTCAAGGTGGTTCTGCTCCTCTTCCATTTAGTCCAAGTCTATTATCCCCAAAGTAAAACACAAAAACTCCTACTGCAGATGTTTAAAGTAAGCACTTCTCAGAACAAAGAGCTTACTCAGCCTGAAAAAGACTACCTACAGAGAAGTGCTAACGTCTTAGCTCCCCACTTCCCCAGTCCCCAGCATCTGGGGGCCGTCTCAGTCACTGCTCAGCCTGCCGCCCCAAATCCGGCTGCCGGCAGAGGCAGCAGGGTGGGACCTCTCAAAACTGCTGTGCCTCCATCACCCACGGCTTTGTCAAGGGATTCAGGGAGAGAGGTATGGCTGTGTCTGAAGCCACAGTGATCATCAGGGAGGACTTATTTCAATATGCTGTTGAAGCTATCTGATGTCAGGTTATATGTCTCAGGGGGACGCGTTTTTCGTGTAGTTTGTTATGCCATCTGTTAAGAAAGGCAGCCACTCGTCTCTCCGCTCCATGACCACAGATGGGGAGTTTTTCCCCCTGTGTGCATTACTGTCAATATATGCCAAAGCCTTCTTAGCTGGAGCCAGGTGGAATCACCACCACGACAAGCACGCCTGGGAAGAAGGGTGCTGAAGGGGTCTTCCCAAGCACCTTGGTCACGGTGCACAGATGAGCTGAACAAACAAAGCCAGCCTACACCAGCGAGGGCAGCTCCCCAGAACCCCTCTGGTTTGCAGGGCACTGAGCAACAACTCCAGCAGCAGAGCTTGAGGAGGAGGTTGTGCACCTCCATGCAGCATTGTGGGTAGCCCCACTGTAGATTTGACCCTCCTGTTGGCTGGCTGTGGGTGCTGCTTGCCCCAAATCACCTGGCAACCGCACTGCGAATCTCAGATGCAGAAAAATAATCCAAAGCCTCCACCTTTGCCTCTGTGGAGATGCCACAGCTCTCAGTGGAGGCTTGGTGTGCACTTAACTAAACACAGCATCCCCAGCGCTCCAGACTGCAAAGGAAACCGTGCCCTGCTGACTGACTGAGTCCTGCAGGGGAAAAAGCAAACATGGAGCGAGCAGCACGTCCCCCAATGGCTATAGGTAGCTATTGACTTAAGCATCAATAATTCTCCTTTTTTTCAGGGGTGATTATCGCACCGTTTAATATTGAGCTGACGCTTTTCCAGTGTGACTGAGTCCATTTCAGAGCCTGAAGGTAGGAAGTTTTAAAGGGAGGCTTTACAGACAGGGGACTGTACCTGGAAGTTTTATTGAAAATAAGAAGATTTATGGAAAATGGACAGTGGTTAGGAAGGCAGGTTTTAAAGAAAGAGGACTGCAAAGCCAGCCCATCCAGATCACTCTCCATTTGCCAGTCTCTTTGGAACAGGTATTTCAGCCAAGCAAAATTGAAACTGCAATTGTATTTATTGTCACTGGAAAGTAAGTGGTTGTCCTGCTCTCACAGCACTTCTCCTATCACATAGGTGGCAGCAGCCAGTGGCATTCCCCAGTGCAAGCAGCAGTGGTCTCCTCTTGGAAGACCCAAGTCAGCAGCAGGAGCAGCAAAGCAGCTCCTTGGGGATAAGGAAGCATTCCTGAGGTGGGCATGCCAGAAAGTGCTTCTGAAAACTGAACAAAAAAAATATAATTTTTTACACCAGTGTTAGAAATCTCTTCCCTCTTCATCCTAGCCCTGCTCCCAGCAGCCAGGGGTGCTCAGCCCTCCTGCAAAGCTGCTTTCAGAGCTCAGAACTGGATGCTGCCTTGGGAGGCAGCAGTTTGGGGTACCAGCAGTTTTTTCTACCCATCACTTCTTACAAAAGCCAAGCTGGCCTCAGCAAACGCAGACCTCAGCCAAGCCTCTCATCTTGGCAAAACCTCATGGGCTCTTGCTCCCTGTGCCTGCTCCATCCAGGCTCTGTGCATCCACAAAGGCAGGTGAGGTGTTGCCTGCTCCAGATGAGCCACACTGGGGACAAGGTGGGAGCCCCAGAAACCACAAGGGATTAGGAGAGAGCCCGAGGTGCCACAGAATGGTCTGGAGGTACCAAATGACCAACACTTGCTCATCCTGGATTTTTACAGCCAAATGCAACTTTTGACTGGTGTCCAGTTCATGCAGTGAGAGGAAAGACGCCCTATGCAAAGATTTCACCTTTGAAGTCTGTGTGGACTTAAGGCTCCTTCCTCCCATCTCACGCTGTAGAATCAGGGTTTAATTTACCAAGTGATGTCACCAAATAAAAACACTAAATCACTTCAGTAGAATAGTGTGACAAATGGAAAGGATAACTTATTTGCAAACTGTTCTCTACTTCCTCCATTAACTTATTTCTGCTATAATTTAGGTTTGCACATGCCCATGGAACAGCCCTAACAACTCATAAAACCCTTTTCAAACGAACAGATATCTTATACACATACGTCTTTGAGGCATGTAAATCCCTGTATCTAAAGCAACTTTCAGCAGAGCTCTGCCTGCCATGAGCTCTCAGCAGGGTCTGCCCATACACATTTATTTTGAGTGCCCACATATTGCACCTGCATCTCTGATGGCATGGCAGGGAGACAGCTGGCAGGATCCCCTGGCTTGGGGATGCTTCAGCCACAGGCCAAGTTCACCAGCATTTGTGTGGAGGCCCACGGAGCCGAAATTTTCCTTCGTGTCTCTTACAACTGGGAGGCTGCCAGTGCTACATCTGCCTCTACAAGTTATGAGTCCTGTAACAAGTATTTGGACTCCAAAAAACAGGGCCCCAGGAGGGAAAGGATTAGGCACAACCCTTAAAAAAAATGAAGTCTTTGTGTTTTAATATCCGCATTCACATCTCAGCCTCTGTCAAGCTTTTCACACAGTGCTTTGAGTGGGGGACAGCCAAGAGTCATGGCACCTCAGAGGGAGCTGCCACTTGAGGGAGCACGTCCTTAGACACCAGGAAGGGCAGAAATAAAGCAGACCTCCGAGCAGAGGTCTGCTCCTTTCTGCACCTGTATAATTCCCCAGATGGACACCCACTAGGATTGCCAGATCTAAAATATGAAGATACGAGGTGCAGTAGCCGCAGCAGCTGGAGGAAGCTGTGAGGAACTATTTTTCCATTGTGTCACTCAAAAAAAAAATTGGAAATGAAAGAGAAGATAGAATAGAAGTAGAGAAAAAAAAATAGAAAATTAAGAATAAAAACTCCAGGGAGGCCAGTGCAGACAAAAGAGGAATAGAAGTAACAAAACAGGAAAAAACCCCCACCACTTTCAGTCCTGAAAATTAGTACATTTGGAGAAAAATAACAGTTCTGTTCTTACAAAAGTATGAAAGAAAAACCCAAACAAAAAACCCCTGAATGGGCAAAAATTCTGGCCCTAATAAAAATCTCATGATGTCCTCAATATTTTAGGCAAATGACCAGCAACATGACAACTTTTGTGCATCGATCCTTAGGAAACAGCACTCCCCCTGATTCCTGTCAAGAAGGACAAGGGATTAGCTCAGGCACTGAGGAGCTGACATAGTTAAACACTGCTGCTGGCAGATACAATCCAGTTTATGACTGAGGTTGTAAAAATACGCATGAAAGCAAATTCGTAAGAAAGATACTCTAATGAAGATGTATAGAAGGGCTGTAATGCCATGTAGCCTCTTGATAGCTAAGGCCCTGATCCTGCAAATTAAGCTAAGCGGTGAAGTTAATCAGATGCATAAGCATTTGCAACATCAGTGGATTTTTTTTCTTCCCCAAATGAGCTAAATTCAAAAAGCCTTGGTTTAAATTACACGAAGATATTAGCAACATCAGTTCTTTATTAGGAGCAGTTTATTCATTCAGGATGTACAGTACGGAGCAACACGCCTGGCATGGTTAGCGATGCGTGAACCTGAAGGGGAAGAAATCCCTTTGCATTCCCTTCACAGTCAAGTTGCACAACAATTCAGGCTGCTGCCTCAGCAGCCAAATGGGCATTTTTCCAAGCCTAAAAGTCAGCAACAAACCCAAGTGTTAAGGCAGCTTTGTTCTCCCTTAAAGCTGACCAGATATCCTTGGAAAGCTCCCTTGGATCACTCTTTCTCCTCTCCATCTCCTCCCCAACAGCCTCTTTCTCTAGCATATCACAACCACGATGTTCTGCTCTAAAGCAAGGGGTGAAAACATCACATGGCTTCACAGGGTCAACAGCAAAACCTTTGGTTCATGGCAGTGCCGTAGAAGTCCTGGTGAGGATGACAAAACTAGAGCAATACACCTGAGGGATGACGAGAAGAAACACTCCAGGCCCTCCAGCTCATCCCCTATCTCAGAAGTAAGTGTAAAGTTGTGGCAAACACTGTTAGCAGCAGGCCTGGTAGGGTAACACTCAGGAGCCATCCTGTGCTTGTCTTCAAGGCAGGGAATTAAATACTAACTCAAGGCAGCAAATCCTGCTTATAATTTTCACACCTCAAAGATATCACTAAAACCACCTCTTTTGTATGATGCAGGATGTCTTGTTCAATGAGAGAGAAAAACTGTCGGAAGCTGAACAGGAAAATGAGAGTGGGAAGCCTGCTCCATGAGCAGAGCATCTGCATGAGCATAATATAACATGATCAAGGCTGTGGGGCTGGGGTACCTTATTGCTCTGTCAGCACACCCTTCAGCACCCTGTAAGGCTTTTTGTACTGATCAGTGGAATGGTTTCTCATTTCAGTAAATTCTTAGAGAGGGTAACATAGCACACGAGGAACATCAGGAATGCTCGTGAAATACCTGTGTGAGGTGATCAGGGACTACCTTCTCCGCAGCGAAACATAGGTGATGTTGGCATGGGATGCTCAAGCTAAACCATGATGTTCAGCAATGCTATATAGAGGGTAAAACTGTGCAAAATATTTTAGATAGAAATTTATTCAGAAAGAAATAGAGCAAGCACCAGGGGGAAAGATGAATACAAAAAGAACAAGCAAACAAATGGCTCTTGCTCTTCTCCAACATTTTTCAAGAGGCTTAATTGAAAATTTCTAAACGTATTTTCTCAATATATATCCTCTCAATTTTCTAGTGGCTCTGATAAGATTAATTTCTCATCCAACCAATCCAGCAATCTCCTTGACTAGTATCACCTCTTTACCAAATATTTTCATCCCACACCACCATGGCTGCATCCCACACCGCAGCATCTCCATGAGAGACTGTGCTGAATGGTCACAATGCATTTAGAAAACAAGAATGCCTATAAATATTTCAGAGAAATTTCAGGGAAACCCCCGAATTCAATGGTCACTTGTAGTCATTCATGATTTAAATTTAGCAACAGGAGCAAAGGATCTAACCTTGTCTTTGAACCTTGATCTCGTACCAAGAAGCAAGATAGCAATGACAAGAGTGAAACAAAGGTATAATTTCTAGTTCCTCCCTTTCCAGACAAATGTATGGAAAATATTTTGAGTACATATAATTATTCTTGCTTCCTTTTTTGGTGTTGGCTCTACATATCTCTTATTGGTCTTTCCTGGAGATAAATACTGTGCCAGATGGACTTTTGTTCTGACATGGTACACAATTTGTTACACGGTTTTAGGATCAAGACCTAGCTTTTCAAAACTTCCCAGGTTTGGAAGTGTTGTAAAAATAGAAAAGAAAAAGAAATGTCAGCAATCTAGTAATATTTTAAAGTTTTGGTTTGGTTTATTATTATTATTATTATTACTATTATTATTATTCCCTGCACTATTTGTAATAACCAAAAAAGTTTTAAATAGTTACAGAGTAGCAAGAAGAAAAGCAGAAAAGCAGACAAAAAAGGAAAAGAAAAAAATCCTTAACAGCTCATTTTATTTCCAACAAGGCAAAAAAAGATGAAGCGAGTATTAAAATTATCTTAAGAACTGCAAATAAATAGTAAGAATGATTAGCAAAACTAAATGCTATTTCAAGTCTGCAAGAGAAAATCTGCTTTTTAAAAAAAAAAATTAAATATGATTTAAATTAATTCAACTCATTCATGAGTTAACCTCTTCACTTTGGTCTAACCTCTCCGCATCAGAGCGCCGGATGAAGGGGACATGGAGGGAAAAGAAGAGGGGCTTCCTGGAGTGCTTTGTGCTGAGCCTATTTTGGGTTGCATAGCAGCTGGTGGGCAACTGTGGGCAGCATCTATAAGCTATAGCAACGCTTGGGGTGAAGGCTGGCAGCTGTGCCAGCCTTTGGAACAGTCCCGAAACCCAGAAACGCAAAGATATTATGAAGCTGTTTTCCTTCCTTGTCTTGTGCTGAGCCTCCCGGGAGGCACAAGACAAAACCTGGCACTGACGTGCTTCTTGATCTCTATCAGCCAGAGCTTCCACACCCAGACACATCCACCGCACACGCATTCACACAATTGGACCAATGGGTTTCAGAGCTCATTCTTTTCTTGCAGTCAGAATGATAACAAACCCTACATGTACGTCAGCTCTTGGAATAACTGCTGGAACAAGACCAAACTGGTAGGCAGGATGTTTAGCCCAACAAAGCCTGGCTTTCAAACTTAGAAATGTTTGATAATAGCGTTCTCTTAATTTGCTGAAGAAGATCCCTTTTGCTAAATTCAGGCACTAAACAGCACCGCTGACCTGTTCTCTTTGCAGGAGGCCTGGCATGGTGCAAAAGAATTTTCTGGAATAATTTGTTTGACACGACTCCACAGTTGCTGTGCAAACAAGGATTCACCACGAGCTGGTGCTTGTGCAATCACTGACTAAAACGTTTGCTCTTGAGCTGATTCATATTGTCAATGTAAATATAAAGGTGAGCAGGTTCTGGGAGGTACAATGCAAAGTCAGCACCACTGGTACCAGAGCAGACATTGCTTCCCCATGACAGGCAGTGAATGTGCATTTCAGCATAGCTCCTGCTGGAAAGAGAGGAATGTGGCCATCAGTCTCTGACTTCCGAATAACTAACTACAAAATACTTTCAAGGAAAAAAACCCTAAAATATCAATCTTTTTTTTTTTTTAATGGCTACCAAACCTGACATAGCCAAAACATTGAGCAGGTGAAAGATGCTGCAGTTTCCCCTGCAAATCTCTGCTTGAGCAGGCTCTCCCCAGATTAACAGGAAGGTCAGCAGCTCCCATCAGAGCAGCCTTTACTCTGCAGCCGCAGCCTGAGACCTGTCAGCTTAATCAGCTGGATTTGAAAACTTCTCCAAACTCACCGGCTCCATCTGGAAGCAGGCATCCCAACCTGAGCTCAGGCTGGACTCATTTGGAGCCCAAGGTGGATCAATAAGTGTCCTTCCTTCCATTGGCATCTGGCACCTACGCTGAAGAGACACAGCACTTGCCGGTATGTCACAGGTCTGCTCCAAGGGCTCTCTGCTACTGCCACCACCCCGGGAGGTGACATCAGGGGCCTAAACAAATTGAGAAACAGGGAGCCTCAGCAGCAGAGCCTCCTGCCTTGCCTGACTGGAGCTCCAGCCAGGTAGCACCATGATGGGGTTGGAATTGGAGTTACCGTGGTGAATCACCTGGCATGAAATGACCTCATTGGACACTTCCTCAGTGCAGAATTTCTGGATGATGCAGTAAAGCTGATTCTAATGCTAAGTGTCTTACAGGATTGCAGTGCTGTGCTTATGTCAGACCTGAGCATCGCTGGTTGCAGGATCGGTCCCCTCCCCCTCAGGGAATTTGAATCCTATTTTGAAGTAAAAATAAGGTTTCACTAATTCCCAGCTGATTGTGTCACAGGAGTATTGCACACACACACACACACACAGAGCAGTGTCTGCTCCAGAGAGATCCTGTGCGAGGATTTGGGGCCTATGAGAAGGTTTGGGGGGCAGCTTGTGATGGGTTCAGCCTTAGTGGCTGCAGTCAACTGTTTTATAATTCTTATAAATGCTCTTGTAGTAAACATAGTCCCCTCACCCCATGGCAGAGGTAAATGCTACTTCCAAAACAACCTTAAATGCAACCCAAATGGTTGAATGTGGTTGGGCTGCCTGAGCTTCTGCAGTACCTTATGCAACAGGATGATGTGCTCGCTAAAGCCTTTTGATTGACACTGGAAGGTTGGAAACACAAAGAGGAAATGGAAATCTAATGTTAAGTATTGAGTGCTTCATTTTTTTCCCCCTGCTTTGAAAGTCAAACTGAAGACTTCATCTCACCCACCTCGGCTTCCCATCAAAGCCAAGTCAGAGGATGCTCCCACAGCTGTGATTCTGAAATCAGACCACATGAACAGTCACCAAGCAAACAGCCATGCAGCCAGTTATGCTCTTGTCCCTGGGATTGTCCAGGGTTGCAGACCAGGGACACTTGCTCCCCAAGACCCCAGCTGCCATCAGTCTCCCTGGACAGCAGGACATGAAGTCATCAGGCTGTACAGCAGGCACTGCACAGTATAGTCTCCATTCAACCTTCATATGGGCCTTGTCTTCCAGAGCCTCTCAATACATTCACTTTTCTTGTTTAAGCAATGAGAAAATGATTTTGCTGTTTTTCTCTAAGATGTAAAACTCAAGCTTGTTCCATATTGTTAAACGAATTTTTAACTATCTTGCAGCTATTGAAAAGAATTTTCACAGTATTTTGCAGTTTGAGGTTGAAAAAGGTTCACGTCTTGAAATATTTTGTCTAAGCTTAGTTTCTTTGTCTAACTAAATAAGTAAACTTCTGCGTGACCCAAACATAATGACTACACTTTTAGATCAGTAAAAACTTCAAAGGAGCATGTTCATTGCAAACTACAAAACCGTCCTAGAATATTCACTGAAATACTCTGCATCAGGAAACATATACATATTCATTAGCAGTTTTTATTTATCTTCAAAACACTACAGTTCTGAAAAAACAAATCAAACAGAAGTCTAAAAAGCCTTGCATTCAGTCTAGACTACTCAGGAAATCATTAGTATTACTGCAGTTGTACTGAGCAGACAGGATTATTAATTAAGACATATTGGTTTGCTCTGGTGTGCTCTATCCTCAGCAGAAGATCTGTCAAGTTATTGTGGTTTGTACAAAAGTTTTCTCTGCGTACCATTTCTCATGTTTTCTAAAATAAAAACAACTCAAGGTCTTCATGCTTTCAAATTTCTCAGGGCTCTATTCACTGAAAACGATGGCAAAAATCCTACCCACTACACTTTAATAGACTCAATGTAGAAATATATTTGTTACAATTTGAAAGTATCTTGCTGTTTCCTCAGTTGATAACCCCATAATTTATTTTATGGGCCTTTGCGTCTGGGAACAACTGCCAGCAGTCTGTGTTCTGTGGAACAAGAGTCTTCTGGAGATTTGTGTTTGATTCGCCACAGAAATGAAATCTAACCTCCTCAGAGAGGAACAATGACCCAATAGTCCCGTATGAGGCTGAGAATTAGGGGATAGGAAATCAGTTTTGCAACAACTTCTGTGATCTTGGACAACATCCTTGTGAAGGTCTACACTGCTCTGCCTGGAAAGCAGCATGACTGTGGTGAATTGCTGTATCTGGAGCTCCATGTCGCTGGTCTATGTCTGGGTCCTGAGCCAGTTCCAAATGAGTCCCTGCCAGTATCTTTACATTGATCTGCATTGTAACACTGAGAATGTATCCCTCTGTAGTCATAGACCTAAGAAGACTGAAAAATGAGCCTACTTTGATTCCTGTGACATTAGGCTTCTAGCAATAGCTGAGGAGTACATATTTCTCTATAGACCCCTACTCCTCCCATATAATTTTATTCTTAATTTTAAAATGAGAATAATAGTGGAGACTGGTGAGGAAAGTCTGGTCACCCTGTTCTGGGGGTAACGAGTTCAGTGAGTTGGACTGCTCATCCCCAGGACCAGAGAGTAAACTCTGATGTCTTCTCTTTACTGATACAGGTGTATACATTCTCTTCATTTGAGGACTCATTTGCTTTTTAAATAATGATCCTATGGTAAATGGTGTGAAGTGACATTGTGCTGACTGAATGAAAATGTGAATGTACCTGTGAATGTATCATAATCTCAACACACCCTGACAGTATTGATGCCTAACAGAAAGAAATCTGTATTTTCCCTAAACCAAAACTGCAAAGAAATATAAGCAAATTTTATCCAGACTTCAACAAAAGGCAGTACACAAGGTACTTCTTTTGTTTCTTGAGCTAATTTTGCCAGTAGCTACCCAGAGTAGAACTGCATACTGATCCTTAATCTTCTTCAAGCTCTGACCAAAGTGATGCTCTTATGAGGTCTTTGTTTCATTCTCTTATTGAGATTGGGATCTGCCTTCTCCTGGCTTTCATGAGTGTCCCTACCTCAAAGAACTCACAAAGTAAGCACACAGAGACAACCAATATATTGAAAACACAGTCATGAGGATCATAAAGTAACAGAGGGGCAACTATGAGAAGTGAAATGGCCACTTGTCACAGCACGCCAACTCCACAGAAGGCGAGTTGTATGTTTTATGTCCTAAAGTAGGGGCAGCCACTTCAGCATCGCTTGAAGGTGTTCTCCTGAGATAAGCACAGGTCACAGCAACTCAACATACAGTCCTTGGCATGTCCAAGGTTGCAGACTGCGTTGGCATAAACTTCTTCCTGCAACTCCTATTAAAATTTGTCTTTCTTAAAAAGTATTCCACCTGGAAATTTCACAAATAATACTTTGTCTGAAAAAAAGGGCATCAAATGCCTTTTGGAGGTGGGTTTTTTTCAGTCTTCCCTCAAAGTTAAGAAGCACATTTCAGTCTCAATGGCAAATTTCAAAGTGTTTAATTGATATTCTTATCTTTTCTCTGTCAAGTAGACATTGCTGGATTCAGCCCAAATCCCTGTGTCCAGCAAAGCCTGAATTATTGTCAACAACCTGACATGACTATCCACGGTTTGAGTGCTTAGTCCGAGATCTGTCATCTTTTTACAGCTTTTATAGTTCCTTATCTTTTTTATTTTTCAACTCTCCTTACTCTGCAACTCCTGTAACTCCTTTTACTTCATTTAGGTTCTCTGTAAGAGATTTCTCATGCCCTGTACTGGGAGGATACACACAAAACTGTTACACTTTCAGCTCCTCTGAGTTTGCTTCTCAGCCTGGAAGTTCCCTCTGTAATACAGGTCATGTATGAATGTGAAAGCTTGAGCCTAGATGGATGCTGTCAAATACTCCGTGGAAAATCCTATGACTATTCCAATTAAGATGGGTACTCTTCATACACCATCTAGCAGATGGAGTAAAACTTGATCTTTGGCTTTAGTGAAAGGCTCTGCAAACATTAGGGGCTTGACTGTGCCAAGGTAATGTAAAACTTTTCTACTTCAGTGGATTTAGGGCCAAGCTGTAAAAGCAAAGACATAACCACACTGATGTGGAGCCTGATACAGAGCTTCCTACAGTGAGCAGCCTGTTGGTTTCTTCAGGACTCCTCTGGATGATATATTGGTGATAAAGATTTGCGCACACACACAGAAAAAGATCATTGCTTTGAAATAATGAAAGCATTTAAAATTCAGTTGTGTAATAGCATCATGAAGAGTATACAACACACACATGGAGGACAGGAAGGAAATGGATGCAGAGGAAAGTGTCATGTCTTGAGGAAGGTCATGGAAAAGGTTGGTAGTAAGACTCAGAACAGAAAGCAGATGTTCTGGCTGGGGCTTTTGTAAAACAAAAAGACTACTTCTCTTCTCACAGGGACCCCTCATCTTAGCATAATGCTTCAGTAACTGCTGAGGGGACCATGCAAACCCAAGCATCAGCCCACCACCTTTTCCAGAACAGAAACTCTGAGAAATTTTGGTGGGTATCAAACAATTTCTTCCCCAGAACACAGCACGAACATAAGGTTGTGACATGAGCAACATCATGGCATTGTATCAGCAATACCTGACAATGTCCTTTGAAAAAATCCCTTGCATTAGAAGGCACATTCCAATGCACACAACTTCAAAAGTAACAATAACAAAAGTGTAGAGTCACCCCTGACAGACTGACCATTTCCATCAGAACTGTTTAACCCACAGACAGTGTTTTCTCTTCAATTTTTGTTTAAAGACTAAAGGACTTTTCCTTCATTATTTTCTCACAGTTTACAAGGTATTCTAAGCGCTGCTGGAAGCTGAATATAATGTTAACAGTATGTAATTTAATAAATTTATGCCCATATTGACACCAAAAGAAAATCTGAGATTGCACCACTGTACTGTGTGTTTTTATTATACTGTAAGTACAGTTTCAAACATAATAGGGTTTATTCATAGCATATTTACTCCGCTGAAATGAGCATAAATATGTAAATATCTAAGGTTTGGACTGGGAATTGCCTACTGCTGCTTTCAAGTCATGCAGCACTCTCTGCACTCTAAATGCAGGCTGACAGCAAAAACGGCAGAACTGTACTTCCAAGGAAAGTATTACAGAAGGATCAACCTTGCATATCATTACCCTACCCTGACTTCTAATACAGAATGACAGTGGACACACAGTTGTAGCTTTCACACTAATGGAACAACTACAGAGAGAGAGCGAGAGCACACACATTGCTGATTGGGGCAGCTCCCACTGGAGTGTGATTTGAAGGAAGAAAAATCCCTTTTTAAAAGATAGCATTCAGATGTACGAAGCAAAATAATTTCATGTTGAAATACATGTAAGTGAAGGGTGTTGAATTTGTTCCCTAGTTGTCAGGGAAGAAGAGGACAGCAGAAGTGCCTGTGAGCAGCACTCAGGTGAAATCTTTCCCTGAGTGTCATAAACACGAAGTGAAATAAAAACGAAGTATGTGGTGGGTAAATTATTCTGCTGAAGCCAGTGGATGCAGCTCCACTGGCTTCTCTAGAGTATGAGGCAGCAGAGACCTGTTTGAACGACTTCAAGGCATGAGAGGCTACACCAAGGTAAGGGAACTCTGTATGGGGTATATTAGAGTGAGGGACCATGGTTATAGCTTTCTCTGAGGCAGAAAGCTCAATCAGTTCTCAAAGTTGCAAATAAATAAGAAAAAAGACACAGCACAATTACTCAGGAGGCAATTTCCAAAGGGTAGTTGGAGCAAGAGGAAATAATCCCAGCTTCACATCTGGGATTTCAGGTCTAAGCAAATATCTGAGTAATCGTCTTTAGCTGTGTACACATTTTAATTCACACCTTTCCACTCACTTATTGCTTCCACGCCAGAGAGTTTTTTTAAAAAGTGAATCAATTGCCCATAAAAGGTGTCAGATTGTCAACAATGGAAATGAAATCCCCTGGTTCCTGAACAAACAGGCTCAAAGCCGCACTACAAACTTTCACTCACCGCCGAGGCAATTTGCCTCTCGTGTAACCTGGAGGGTATCTCTCATTAGAATTGCTACTCAGTCCTGGCTTGAATTGCTCCAAGCTCTTCTAATACAATCTGATCCCTTCAGACTCTGCTTTACTGCCCCGTTCAAGCATGAAGAATTCAAGCTGGAACAGGTGCAGAGCAGGATGATTAACAATCTGGGGAACAGGGGGTCTTTCACAAGCAGAGCTGCCAACGCTATCAATTTATGTGGTAGACAACTGCTTTGGGCAATAACCTACTGGATTTCCAGTATGTGGCAGCTTAGGTTCTTGGATGTCTGGAAATTCAGGAGAATTTCACAGAGCATACACAAAGCAACTTGAGGTGGAACGAGCAGCAAGTCTGATGTGTCCCTGGTCCCAGAAGGGGCACAGACTCAATTGGTGGTTGTCACTCCTGGACCTGCAAGGACAGAACGGTCCAAGGGGGGCTTGGTTTATGTACCATAGTAAAGGCTGACTGATTTATGGGCTTAGATGGGGATGGAAAGGAAAAACACTGGGAAGGAAGAAATGTCACTTATGCTAAAAGATAGTATCAGCACATAAGAACAAACAAGTGTGGAAAGGCCAGGGATACAGTCATACTGTAAACTGGAAGATCTCAGATAATTATTAGTATAAGGATGTTGCATAACAGGCTTCCTCTAAGCGAGGTGGAGGCAACAGCCCAGCTACTTCTAAAAAAGGCTTGAACTTTTATGAAAGAACTCTATTAAAAAGTGTCTGTAACATTAGGGATTAAATCTGCTAAATCCAAAGATCCTGTCCTGTTTTCAATCATGCAGTGGCCCTTATGTGCCTTTCTCATAAAAAACATATGCTCTTTTCTCCTTTCTCTGGAATTTCCTCTGTGTTTTTCTCCACTGAGCATTAGCAGTGATATTATTTTGTGTTTTCCAGTGTGTTCATCTTATTCTGAGTGCCAGTTCTTTGCATTAGCCTTAATTTCTTTATATGTTTTCTGCTTATATAGGTAAAGGATAGAAAATTAGGCATAATTTAGCTTAGTTGACAACACAGTCATTAAAAGAACTGTCTTGAAATTATCTTCATCCCTCATTTTCTTTTATTGTGCAATTCTAATTTTTTCTAAACTTTACAACATAATCACAATTATAACTCTCTGAAATCAGAGATTAATGAATCTCTTTCATGACCATGGAATCATGAAGTCACTGGAAAATCTCCTGTGAATCAAAGGCTAAATTTCCACTTCAGCTGAGAGCTGGTGCATTGTGAATAAAAACTACATAAATCCTATTAATTTCACCCAGTGAAGGCCACTGGTAACATTCTTCTCTATTACATCCTCCCTTATAAAAGTCTATCTGAATCTTTAATACTAAGCCACGAAGAAAAGACAACAGCCCAGAACTTAAAAAATAAGGTCTTTTCAATTAAAGATTTAAAAACAGGAGAAGGCACCTTATGTACCTTTTTCTTATCTTTCAGATAAAGACCTCTTGGGTAAGCTTGGTAAATCCTTATCTGCCAGATAAAGGGCCACTATGATGGGTCTTATCGCTTAATTAAATCCTAGTACTATGTACAATGAAGTCAATAATTTGTTATACAAGATAGCACTTCAGACCCTGCTGCATTGGATAATGCATCTCTATCCTGTACCTGAGCCCGCTGGAATGGGTCATGTTCCATCACGTGCTCCTGGGCTGCCAGGAACTCATTACAGGAAAGGTGCCCAGCTTAACGCGGATGGGCTGTGATAAATGAATCTGTTGGATCAACTAGATAAACTAAGGTCCCCAAATGAAACAGATTTGATATGTAAGGCCTAATTCTGTCATTCTTCCTGGTAAGGAACTTGGCTGAATGTGCAAAATTTGTGGATTTTGGCCCAAATAAAATACTGATGCTGTCAATCACTGCAATGGAAAAACAAAGTTAATGTTAGAAGATGTTGTGAAAACTGTGGCACGAACGTAGCTATTGAAAAAAACCTACATGATAAGGTCTAAATCCTGACCATCCTTGTGTTCATTAAGGTACACATCACTCATTGCATTTACATCCACACATACCAGGGGCAAAAAAAGAAACTGATCAATAACAGCTATAGCAACTATCACCACATATCATACTGGCAAGGTCTTCCTGAATGCTAAACCCAGTTCAAATGATTCTCTCTTCCACACAAACATATTTGCATAAAGCAGCCTAATACTTGCAATGCTTCATTTCACTAATTGGCTTATTGGTAATGTGCTAGAGTGATCTGTTCCTGAGTCTGTTTGTCAAAGGCACTTTTGTGCATATAAACCTATCAAATCAGGTGTATTGTATCTCTGAGTCTCTGAAAGACCCCATTGCAGCCTAAACCCACTACCCATTAGGCCCAGCAAACAGAAATTGTTTGATCCTATAACATGTGCTGAAATTCTACAAGCCAGAAGTCTTTTCCTGGTAAGTATAGAAAATTTTAGACTCAAGATCTGCTACTGGCACTAATCTTTCTCAATACTATCAAAATAGTGACTCTATGCTTGCGGCTTATTTCCCTTCACTTTGATCAAGATTTGTCTCCCAAAGCTAAGAGCCGTCATTCAGTCCATCTAATGTAACTGAATGAAGGAGCTTAGCTTAGGCATCTGAGCTTCAGACAACTAAAGGTAGAGAACACTTATCCTTCCCTTAGAAAGAATCCCCAAGGAGTGTCTGAGCACACAGCTGCAGCAGTATGACAGGGCAGATGTTGTTCATGAAGGATGGGGCATCAAAATTCTTGGGTGCCCAGTAAGACAAAGGTCCAGATGAGGATGTTCATATTGAACATGTTGAGTGCTCTGAACTGTGTTATCTTTACTTATTTATGCCAATGATGTGCTCAGACCTACACTCTCAATGTTAAGTGGAGACAACTCCTAGCCACTGGGATAAACAGGAGCAACCATAAACTGACTCCAGATTATGCCAACCAAAATCGTCCCTATTATGACTATTCTGTAAATTTAGCATCTCCACACATTTACAGCATTTTTACTATCACATTCATGTTTTCATAAAGCTGAGGGCATACGGCTTCCAGGAACCACTGGTATTAATGCCAGGCTAAATACACTCTAAATTGCTCGGGTTGTGTGCGGGAGTTCCTGGATTTCACAGCTGGGTACTTCTAGCAAATTGTACTCCTTTCTGTGCATGGTCCCGAAGGATTTCCCCATAAATGCATAGACCTAGTTCTTGCATGTCTGGCAAACTCTTCTTGTATGCTTGCCAAGTTTTAAAGGGCAAGGAATCAACAGCTGATAATTTATGCCAGGAATCTACAATGATACAAACTCACCCCTCATGTAATTCTGGTAAAGTCAGCAGAGTTCCCGGGGAGAAGTTGTTGGCTTAGCAAAGTAAATTTTCACTGACATTTGAGGAATACACAGTATCAATTAAAGCAGAGCTAATTATTGCTACTATTATTTGCATTGCAGTAGTTCCCAGAGGCTTTTAACAGGATTATAGCCTTCTGGCACGAGGAGTTCTCAGGAACATAAACTCTGATCTGGAAGTTTTGTATGATAACTGATATTTGGTACCTCTGCACAATGTCTCTATGTTCAGTGGGGCTCCACTGAGCATGGGGCTTTGCTTACAGGTATGGGCCACAAGGACCTGAGCCACAGGAGTTCCTTGTGATGCTCTGAGGTTTGCCTAGAGCCATCACGTGTCCTTCTGCTCTTTTACAGCCTGGCCTGTGTCCAGACCAAGCAAGCCCTTCCCAAAGCTCAGCATTTGGGCAAGGCCAACAACACTGTACATTGGCTCCTTGTCAGGAAATCTTGGGAAACACTCCCAAGACTTATTTATTCTGATATGTTTATCATGGGCTACCACTCCCTTTACCTAAGAATGGGGGATCTTTGACATTTTCTACCGCATTGAGTCATTCTTCCAAGGAAGGACTGACTTACATTTGCCAGCTTCACCCCAATTCCCCTGCTGTCCTGACACCAGCTGGGCTTCCTGGTGAAACGAAGCAAAGCTTAGTCATCAAGACTTCCAGTATCCAGACTGAAAAAAAAAATAGAAATAAACCACTGTAATATATTTAACACTTGGTGTTTCTTGGTTTCTTTTCTCTAGATCCCTAAAATATATTGCAAACACTGGGGTCCAGAGCAATACCCAGGCTTCCGAGTGCTGCTCTCAGTTCAGAAGCCAAAGTAAAGCCCAAACCTCCCTGCAGCCAGTTGGAGCTGGTAATAATTTTTATATTTTACACTACAAGAAGATATGTGTTCTGTTGAGATTTTGATCTTTGGTGATTGACCAGCTTTCTAGGGACTCCACACATGACACATGAATAACACACTTGACATATTGCTTGTTCAGCCCATTTCTGAGCTCACAGGCTCTCCTGTTCTCCACCCTTGCAGCTGTTTCAGGGGTCCCAGGGTCACATTGCTCTGAAGAAATTACAGCCGAAATAAGATGCATCAAGCTGATTGCAGACAACAAGGCAGATAAGCTACAACAAGGGGATAAATATGTAACAAGAATGCAGGAGGAAACAGAAAGAAAAATTACAGTGATATCAAAATTTGGTACACATGAGACTGCCCAGAGCTCTGAAACTGCAGATAGTCCCAGGGCTGAAACACACTCAGAATGTTTTCTGTTCAAAATTTATCACATCAGTGTTTTCCATATACTTTGTATTAATCCTCATACTGTTCTCTTTTCTTAAGTAAGACATTTATTAGTTTTTAAGTCTTCTCCACTCCCTAATCTACCTCTGCCTTTCAAGGGAATTTGCTCAAAGAGAAAGCATCTTTCACCTGTGGCTATCTCTCAAGAGGTACTGCTGCCTCCTACGATTGCTGCCACTGCCAACAGGTCATAGATCAGGCCCAATGACACCTACAAGACAGCGAATTTGCTTTTGCACCCCTCATTTGTACATTTTAAATCCAGAATCTCCTGTCAGGTGTAACAGAACATTTGTTGCATCACAGGATGTTGCTGAAGTAACCCAAGAGTTGTTTATTGTCTGGTTTGGAGGAATTCACCCAAAGACAAGTTTAACTTTGAATGGAGAACAGTGCCTCAGAGTTGGGTGTCACTTTGAGAAGTTCAACACAACGAGGTTATGAGCCAAACCCTCAACTGGACCGCCCCTCTGGGCCAGCCTCTCATGCTATGAAAACGCAGTCTGGTTTTGCCAGACTAGAAAGAAAGCTCACAAAGACGTAACTATGGTTAAAAAAATACGTTAGAAGCACATTTTCTCCAGGGAATTAGGAACAATTTGCTGTTGATAACACTCTTCTTAATGCCCTCATATTAATTTTAAGTGTTTAAAGGAATTAAACTCCAAAGGCTGCTGTACTGGATTCCTGACTGGTGATTTTCAACCATTTGAGTGTGTGTGCAAAAATAAATAATGATTTAAATATAAAAAACATAAAAAAATGATTGTGCCTGCTCCAAAAAAAAGCTACTAAGTATTCTGAAAAAAAAAAAAGTTAACATTCAAACCCAGTATAAATAAAAGTGATAATGACTATTGCTGTGGAAACAGAAGTTAGAACATAACAGTTTTTACTGAAAGGCTTAAAAGAAGAAGTTTAGCACTATTCTTATCAGCTTAGAGAGGAAAATCTGAGGCAGGAGATGCAAAGCAACCTGCCCCAGTAATGCAGCAAGTACAGAACCAGAATTACTGGATCTGGAGTTCTCTGTTGTTCACTTAATCGCCTTGCAAGATAATCTGTTGCACTCCCAACTGCAAACGGATTTGCTTTGGAAGACTCACAGGCAAATATATTATTTATGCAGAACTTTCAAAAGTATTTAATAAAGTGATGATGACTAGTTCACATAAAGTAATTTTAATTCATGGATTCCAAAGGCTGCAAGTATGTTAACTTATTAAAAAGGCACAAGCACACTTGCATTTTATAGCACAGGGTATGTAGTACTGAGAAAAATTTGGAGTTTTTTATACAGAATCCAGAGCAACTATAGCTCCTGGAATTTGAAAACTCATAGAAAGTCCTGAGTGAAGCTAAGCAGAGTCACCATAACTGTCTCTGCCGTTATTGTTTAGGTCCCTATTCCACAGCTATTGAAGTTCAGATATCTGGGAATGGTCACTTTTTTTGTACCAGAGCTGTGCAAAATGGCTGAAGTTTCTGTATACTAACAAAATAATAGTTAAGTATTCTGTTATTCCTCTTTAACATTGGATTGGTGTGTTAAGCAAATGGTAAACTGAGTTCTACTTGGAGTGTCAGTCATAGCAATCAAATTAGATATTAAAATGAGCAAAAATATAGAGCATAAAAGACCCAAAAAAACCAGTCTTCTATGTATCTGAATGTCACAAAAGCTGCTAATTGTGAATACTGCTTATGTTTAACACTTAATTTCCCAGCCTCAAACAGAATGGATACAGAAAATTATGACAAGAGAGCTGTGAATTTTAACAGGCTGCAGCTGCAGCCCTCACACTTCTCCTCCATCCTGCCTTTAGAGGGTCCAGAAAACTCCGTCCCTTGCCAGGAAACCCTTTTGTATTGCAAACCAGCTTCACTAAAAAAGATCAATACCAAAGAGCAACTGAAAATCCTGGCCCCGTTGAAATCATCATAGGTTTTTACCACTGACAGTTCCAGTATTCACTCATCACTCCTACGTCAGGCAGAGCTGGGCTGATGGACTACATATTAAATTATCAGCAAGCATCACCTACCAATGGTCTATTTCCTAAATTAAAGACAGAATTCGGCTGTGAGATCATAGGAATACATATAGAATAAACCTCTAGCTTCTGTAGTTGTGAAGGAAACCTGAAAAATGAGATCAAACACAATGTAGAGACAAGTCTGCAGGGAGCACAGAACAAAGTGACATGAGAACTTCCCTATTCTCATAGCGAGGGTTTAATCAGATAACGCTGATAATTTAAATACTAACATTGTTAATTATTTCCATGAGGACTTGTCCAACTGGGAAAGTTTTGCCGTTTACTTGAACTAGTCTTGTTATAGTAGGCTCCATTAAACTGTTTTAGATAAGATCTGGTTTCTTCACAAGTAGTGGCATAATTTTATATTGTGCTTAACCTGGTCTGTGCAGAATGCCACAAGTCCTAATTTCCCCTTTTAAAACTAGGAGAGGGCAGGAAGGAAACTCAAAAGGAAGATTCTTTTGGTAATTGATTTTCTGTGGGATCAGTGATCCAAACTGATACACTTGGCAGGCACATGATCACTGGATCCTTTGGAAAGGAGAGGGGAGCAAGGAGCCAAGCAGCCAGGAGGGAAGTGCTTAGAGCGACAGCAGAGAAGGATGCACAGCCTGCAGTGAACTAGACTGAGCATGTTGTAACACCGAACCTGTACAGTATGTGCCCGGGTGACGTTTGAGTGGAGAAGCAAGAACCACATGGTCTGAACTGGTTTAGTTCAGTTTATACACGTGTTGCTCCTCTGCACACTCAAGCCTTAAAAGATGAGGGACCACACATGTATGCAACTCTCTCCAAACGATCCCTTTCGTGTATTTTAATCCCACTAACTCATGTGTTTTTTTTCTCACCCAACAGGCAGCTGAACCTGGGGGTTCGTGCTGCACCTGCAACGTAATGAAGCCTCAATGCAGCCCAATGCGTCCAGTTCTTGGTTCTTCAGTTAAGGAACAACATTGAGGTGCTGGAACATGTCCAGAGAAGGGCAACAAAGCTGGTGAAGGGTCTGGGGCACAAGTCCTGTGAGAAGCAGCTGAGGGTGTTCAGGCTGTAGAAAAGGAGGCTTGGGGTGACCTTCTATCTCTCCACAACTCCTTGACAGAAGGTTGTAGCCGAGTGCGGGGCAGTCTCTTCTCCCAGGTAACCAGTGACAGCACAAGAGGACAAAGTCTTAAGCTGGGCCTAGGGGAGGTTCAAGTTGACAACAGGGGAACTTCTTCACAGAAAGTATGATTAGACATTGGAATGGGCTGCTCAAGGAGGTGGTGGAGTCACCGACCCTGGAGGCGTTTAAGCAAAGACTGGATGTGGCACTCAGTGCCACGGTCTGGTTGACACAGTGGGGTTGAGTAAAGGTTTGAACTCGATGATCTGAGGGGTCTTTTCCAATCTAATTGATTCCGTGATGCTACGCGAGCCAGGCATTCCAGAGGCAGTGCGAGCAGCCGCCCACGTTGGTAAGACACACCCGCAAACCCTCGTCGGGGAGGTGGGGGAGCCTCTCCCTCCCATTCCCACTGGCCACTGTTTATCCAGGGCAGGTAAAGCCCCTGCTCGTCCCCCTCCTCACGCAGCAGGGACAGATGACTCCTCTCTCTTTCCTCCCTCCCTTCCCTTTCCTTCCCAGCGGCCATTCCGCCCTCACGGCGCCCCCGCCCCGCGCACGCGCTCCCCCCGCCCCGCCCCCCGGCGGCGCACGCGCGCCGCCCGCCCGCCCCGCGCACGCGCGGAGGGACATGGGGTGGGCGGGGGTGACCAACCAGCGGCGCGCGCCGCCCGCCCGCCCCGCCCCGCGGGGGGGAGGGCCCCGGTCCGCCGCCGTCCCATGGTGCACCGCGGGGGCGACAGCGGCGACGGCCGCCATGTTGTGTTAGTTTGTTGTTCTCCGGCGGCGGGAGCGGGACCCGCCGGGAGCCGAGTCCGAGATCTTCCCCGCGTCCTTCCCCGGCACCTCCCTCGGCGTCACCGAGACCCGCCGCTCCGGCGGGTGGCGCCGGGGCGCTGCCGCGACCCGCCGCCGGCACCGTCGCCTGGCTGGGGCGCAGAACCATGGCTGCCGCGCTGGGAGGAGGCGCAGGTGGGTGCGCGGGGGCCTCGCCCGGGGAGTGGGGCCGGCCCGGGACGGAGCGAGGTGTGGGAGCCGGGGGTGGTCGCGGAGGGAGGGCAGCGGGGCCGGCGTGGTCAAGGCCGGCGAGGCGGGATCGGGGGCAGCGGAAGGCCCCACGGGCGCCGCTCCTGCCCCTGGGAGCCGGCGGCGTCAGGCGATGGGAGCTGGTGTGGCCCCTTGGCCGAGGCAGGGCCGAGGGGAGAGCGGCCTCGCCACTCACGGGGCCTCCGGGGGGGATGGGTGTGTTGTACTTAATGGCGTTCGCAGAATCAGTGAGGTTGGGAAAGAGCTCTGAGATCAGCGAGTCCAGCCCGAGACCCAGCACCACCGTGGCACTAAGTGTTCAGTCTTTCCTTAAAACACCTCCGGGGACGGTGGGTATTCGTTCCCATAGTTTTTACAGGTGCAGCGTATGATGTGTTTAAGAAACATATCTCTAATGTGGGGTGTGCTTATAATTCATTTTACAGACTGTCCAGGAGTAGAAGGGTCTCACTTGAAAAGTGTAAAATGAAGTCAGTACTGGACCCCAGGATTCTCAGGTGTTTCACTGTGCTTCTTCTTGACTAAGGCCACCTCTACACATAGCATTTTAAATGACAGCTCAAAACCCTCTGTGGTTCTGATTGGTATATAAAGCAAACTCTAAAATGAAAATGTTTGGTTGGGTGATTAAAAGAAAGATTTGCCAGGGTCGTACTTAGGTATGCAAAAGAGATACCGTTAAGAGAACATGTCTGTTTCTGCTGCTTTGGGCCTTGCTTTCACTAGGAATTGCAGTTTGGAAAAAGGCTGCTCAGAGTTGTCAGTTGACCCACTTCTCCTTGTCTGTACAAAAGTTTGTGGTGATGTAGTCTCTGTAAGTTGTCAGCAAGAAGAGTCGTGGCTCATCCCCTGCTCACTCACCTCAGTGTCAGACCCTGCTCCACAGTTACTCCGATGGGTAACAAAGTACAGAATTACAATTACAATTCCTGTGGTAAATGATACCATACTTAAAGGTAAATGTTACAAAGAAATTCCCAAATTTAGGAGGACGTTTTGGGAAGACGACCTGGAAGGACAGCACTGATTGGTAAAACAGCAAATATTAAAATATCTTGGTCCTTGTTTTAATAGTATTAAATATACTGCAATATTGAAGTTATCTTACAAAAATATTTGTGCTCATTTTTGTGGTTCAGGTCAGTTATATGCAATCTGAAAGCAGATTTTGCATGCCTGTTCTATGTCAGGAAATTTTTGTGGTATTGTGAGGACAGCAATTTAAAGTGTCACTTTTGAGGCATTTTGGTTCTTGTGTTTAAAACTGCTGCAAGCTGAATGAGCCTGGTTTCATGGGCAAAGGTGCAATGCAGCAGCAGACAACCTTCAACAAAGTGGTGAAACTGCAATTTCAAGATTGATTTTTTTTTTTTATGTTGTTGTAGAGTTCCGTTTGTGTCTATTCTTGAATTGGGATCCCTTTGTGCTAAGTGGGCACAGTTGTTTGTTCAGCATTAACACTGGCTCATCCATAAATGGTGGCCAATTAAATGTGATCCTTGCCCCATATAAACAGTGTTTGTTTAGTCTTGGTGGTCACTGTGCAGCACTTGCTGAATGAAAAAAACCCGGAGGTGTCCCACGCCTATGTCCATGTGACTAGTCAGGGAAAATTCCTGGTTGAGGTTGTTAAATACACTTTTAAAACCCAGTAAAAAGAGTCTAGAACCTACAGAAGTGGAACGTGCAACCCTTTTTGAAAAGGTACTACTGTCTAAAGTCAATGGTGGTAGCATGGGAAAGAAGCTCAGAACTAAGTGGTTGTTTGGCTTAAATGGTTTTGTCATTTAAACTTTTAAATGTAGAAACTAATGTTTGGGATTTAGTTTTAGAATTTTTTGTGAGTGGGAAACACTTTAAAATATGGAGATAACAGCACCCTAGTGTTTTCTTAAAAAAAAAAAGGCTAATGATTTGCAAATCATTAGTACAGAATAGGTCTTGGAAAAATTGATTGGGATGTTAATTTGCTGACATTGCAGGGTAACAGTTTACAAAATGAGATTAATATATCCTCTCTAAGGATATATTATAGGGCTGAAAAATGAAATGGGAAATGTCTGTGGTGGCTGAACATTTAAATATATTTGATGGAAGGAAGGTGATTTGTCTGTTGGACAGCATGTGTGGACTCATTCATTGGTCATTTATAGTCTTTTAGGCTCTTGGAAGATAATAATGAAATATTCATATGTACTTTTGTGACCAGGTGTATTGGTGCAGCAAAGCTTTCTGAGGATGAAGGTAAAGGCTCTTTTGGTGACATGTTTCACAAACAAACTAGAAAGTTTACAAGTGATAGTCTGTGAGGTCTCTGGGAGTAATTCACATTTTCATATTACTTCACAAATTCTTTTGCTGAGCAGCCTGATTCAATCTCCTAATTCTGGAATGGCTGTATGTTGAAACATAGAAATTCAGGGTAGGTGTATTGATGATGAGGAACCTTGAGGGCTCATAGTTGCTCATTAGTTTACTGGTTCCCAAACTTTGATTCAAACTTTCATATAAAATCAGAATCAGAGCAAACATGTTGAATCTTACTTAAAGGGTGGGTGCAAAGAAGATAGAGGCTCTCTTTTGGCAAGGAACCATATGGAGAAGACAAAGGGCAATGGCTACAAGTTGCATCAGGAGAGGCTTCATTTGATTTAAGAAAGACTTTTTTCCTGCAGTGAGAACAGTCAGTCACTGGGAAAATTTCCTTGGGGACATGTTGGGGTCTCCATTACTGGAGGTTTTCAAGATACGATTGGACAGGGTGCTAGATAATTTATCTCATTTGGGCTCCCTTTCTCACGGGAGACCAGATGATCTTTGAAGGTCCCTTCCAACCTGGACTGTTCTGTGATTTATTGATCATATGTTTATAGTGTAATATAACAACTGTTTTCTATAGATGCTGAAATTTTTGCTTGACATCTACTGCAATCAGTTTACAGCTGGATTTTAATCTCATTTAGGGAGGGATGGTTACAGGGTAAGCAACAAACCATCACCAAACAGAGCAAGAAGCACCTCTTCATTGTCTGCCATACTGAACTAAGGGAAAACTATTATGAATTTTCTTATTTTCAGATTAGTTCACTTCTGATGAACTTCAGTGTTCTAGAAGACTTTTGGGTGTAGATGTCCTTGGGGTGTGAATCATGGCACAGGCTGGGGTGGAGGAGGAGCTGAAGAGAGCCCCATCCACGAGTCTGCCTTCCTGCTGGAAGTCCTGTACCAAGAGTAATAGAATGGGTGTTCCTCTACCCTCGAGCCTGTTATGTTATTCCTCCAGCTTGAACTTAAGCTGTCATCAGTTTGATTTCATTTGAACATACTTGATGGATGCTGTTGTACTGTTAGCACCGTAATGCCTTTAAAAACCTCTTGTGAAGCTGTTGATAAAAATAGGAGAAAAACTTATACTGCTAGCACAGCAAGCACCTTTCTCAGTGTTGTGGGCCACTGTCCAATTCAAAATCTCCAGTTGTGACAAATTCAGTTGAACTTGTTGTGCTTCAGGCTATTCATCAGCAGCAGACAGGGACTGGAAATAGATTCTGCATTTGTGCCTAGATGAAAGTGGGTGGAGTGCTGCCTGTATTTTGGTCTCTGTGGTTATTGCATCCTACTTTATTAGATGGACTGGTGCAGCTGGTCACAATATTTAAGAGTTATATTGGAACATGCACACATTAAAACTCCTCTAAGTGCTAAAGGCCTTTATGTAGAGTTTGCAGTTCATGAAATACAAAGGTGCTCATGGGCTGTTGTACCAAGAACTAGTGCCATGGTATTGCACTTAGTATTGTGCTAAGAACTCGTGCCAAGAAACATTACTACTTCAGTGAGCTTGTGGCAGGGAGATTTCCTTTAAACACAGCAATTTTTAATCTCTTTATGGTTTTCTGACAAGCTTTCACTGAAAGTCATGTTCTTCTGAATGTTCTGTCTTTTCAGGTCATCTGAATTAAACATAGCCTTAGTATCAGTTGTTTTTGCAAGGGCCAAGCCAGGCTTTATTGCATCAAATACTAAATCTCAGGTTTTAGGTCACATAGAATTTGTTGTCCAGAATAATTTAAGATGGTGACTTGATCAAAAAACCTCCAGGTAAGTAGTAATTGGTCCTGTGTTAAGTTCTGCTGTAATGCAGTCTCAGTTTTAACTATTGGTGGCTGTGAAGGATGCTGGAGAGTTTCTGGGAGTTGCAGTTTCTCATCAGTGTCCCAATCCATTTGGGAACCAAGTTCACGTGGATTTCATTTAAACTCTTGACCTTCCTTCACTGTTCAGTGTTTGTGAAACAAGAACTATGGCACTTTTGTTTTTCCAAAGAAAATATATTTACTGGTTCAAGCAAACTTTGGAAGTAAGTTTTGGGGTTTGTTTTGTAGCTTCAATTCCAGGCAGCATATTATAATTAGTTCTGCTCTTGCTTATTGCTAGTGACTTGCTTTGTATCGTGACAAACTCCCAAAAAAAAGTTGGTTTTGGGAAGGTAAAAAGAACTTCCCTCCTGTAGAAGTTAGTTTTTCTGCTTTATTTCTTAGGGGAAGTTAAGTTCTGTCTCTAGGAGTAATTTGAAAAAAAACCCATGAAATACAGTAATTGAGGAACATGTTAGGCAATTGTTAGGTTGTTATAAATATTTAGTCACCAAATACTTAAGGCTTCTATGAGTAATTGTTTACCAGTGTGAAGGCTACATGATGTCTGTTCCTGACAGATAAACTAAACTGTTTGTGAATGTATTTGTGTATAATGTGGTAGTAAGACCGAATGTGATTTTTGTGATGGTCTTTATTTTCTGTAGTAAGTGGGACTGGATTCCTAGTGGGCTTCATGCCCTGTTAGGTTTCCTGAGGAAGGTCTGTGTCTGTAACACGGGTTGGCAGTGTCACTGTACTGCCAGCACCAGTTGCGTGAAAACTTCTGGTGACAAATTGTGACAGCATCAGGAAAAAACACAGGTCAGCAGGAACTCCTGAACCTGAATCTGTGATGTTATTCTGTTGCACCACATAGCAAGAGGTACTAACAGTCAGTTCTTATGGGGCAGTTTTTACATGGTGTGCTCAGGTGCTGAAAATAGAAGTTTTTGCAGTACTTATGTGTTGCATAACCTTTTGCAATGAAATATGAGGAAAAATATTTTGTAGAAATAAACTATTACATAAAGATAATCTGGTAAACTGTTTTTAAGCCAGAGACTTGTGTTGGAATGTTGTCATGTTTGGTGTTTTAAGGGGATAGAGCAAGATGGACTTGTTCCGATCAGCATTATTTGAAAGATAAAGAAGTGCTTTTTCATGTGGTAAATGACTTTTTCCCTCTAGTTTTCTGGTTTGTTTTGTTTTAATTTTAACTAGCTCCCTTACCTATCATAGAATCATAACATAGGGTTTATATTTATTTTGCCCCAAAGCAAAATAAGGCTTAGTTACTTCATTAAAAGACCTGTTGGGCAAAGAATGAGTGGTTCTTTTTTATCCGTTGAACTGTAGCATCATTGTGACATCTTCATCGTGTTTTGGATAAGGAGAAATCTTCAATGCTTTTTCAATGCGTAAGACTTATTGCATGTTTTATGTTCATGATAGTGTAATATTGAAATGAACCAAAACACAAAATTTGGAACTGCTAAGGTTTGAGGCAGAATGTGGTTGGTGTTCTGGGAAGCTTTCAGGTGTATTTCAGGGAAGACCAACAATGCAGTCATCAAATGTTTTCCCTAGTCTAGAAGTCTTGGTCATCTCATTGCGGTAAAATACTCCAATCTTAGCAACAGTTGCTATGTGGGACTACCTTTTTAGGCTATGTTAGTAACATTTTATCATGTTAAGAGCTCTGCAGTGTTCCTGCTGATTCACCTCCTACGCTTGAGAGACTGACTGTGTAGCTTAAGACTTCCATTTTACAACGAAAAATTAGTGAAGGTTTTATTGAAAGGGTGTCCACAGAGTTAGAAACTGCCATCAGCATTGCCAAAGAGGAAATGAGGCTTGTATTTTGTGGATTTCTAGAGTGGATGGTCTGTTCTTATTGAACAGGAAAAAAAGATACAAGTTCTAAGCATATATCATAAAACCAGAACATAAGCTGTGTAGAACAAATTGCAGCACTGCTGGTGCTACACCAGGGTAAGTATAAAGAAAATAGGAACGTTTCATTTAGGTCCCAAGTGTGTTTGGCTGTCTTTGTGCTTATTCTGGTTCACAGCTGGTCAGAGGCTTGCAAGGCAGGCTGGTCTAACAAAACAGCCTTAGTCCATCTCTGCAGCATCTTGAAACTTCTGTGCCACTTTGATCATGGTGGTTTTCTTAGAACTGCAGTTGGCAGAGCCAAGTGGTGGATTATTTGGGTTTTTTTTCCTCTATAACTGGCCTGTTCTGCTTGCTTATTCAGTTAATGCTTTTCTAGTATTTGATAGGTTGTGTTTGGTTGGTTTTTTGTTGGTTTGGGTTTGTTTGCTTGTTTGTTTGTTTTAACTTCCTAGCTCTGCCTTAGAGAGGGGCTTAGTGTGTTTAGTGATCACCTGTCAGGATCTTCCATTTGGTACCCAGGCGATGCACAAACATCATCTTGGTGAGCTTTGCCAGGGGAGCCAGAATTGGAGGGAGGAGCTGTAGCCAGTGCCTCGCGTGTCTTAGCAACAGTTGCTGTGTATGGTGCACTGAGACCACTGGAAGAAATAGAGAACCTCCTCCAACTCCTACAATAGACATTTTTATGCTTTAAAAGCTTATGTTCCTGGATTCACACCCTCACTTTTTTTTCTTCTCATCTCCCACGCAGTAGTACTGAGAATTTTAATAAAAAATTAATCTTAGGCTGTTGCTCTCAGTGGTTTTGTGCTCTGCTGATGCTGAGTGTTCTTATTTCTGTACAAGTTAATGTTTTACAGGCGTTTAACCACCCTTGGCACAAACATTGACTTACGGGTTTCTCAAGGAGAAACATGTATAGATGTTATGCTGATTGTTGTTTACTGGTGTTTTCCAATGTTATGACCCACACAGGTAGAAGAAAAATGAAAGTCTGTGTGGTTTCAGAAATGGAGAAAAAAAATGATGCCTCAGGATGTCTGTTAGGTATCACATTGCACTGCAGCTGCAAGGCCTGTGTCCAGTGCAGTGCTTATTGTCTCACAAGTGGTGAAGCTGGCAAGGAATTCCATTTGCAGATGTGTGACTGTTGTGACCTCCTTTTCTAAAGCAAAGCTACAACCTGCTTTGGGCTCCTTAATGTCGAAATGGCATAATTTGTAACACTCATTGTCAGTGTCAGCTGTCACAGAACAAATGAGTATAAAAAAGAAAAGCTTTCCCCTTCTGTCCTGAAGATCTTTATATCACATGTGTTGAGACAGGGAGAGGAGATGAGAACAGGGAGGTGGTGAGGACACGTGTGGAGCAGTTCTTGCAAGCTGCAGTCACCACACACAGATTGACCAGTCATTCTTGAGGGTTTTTTTATGCATCCTGCTGGAGGGGACTTGTGAAAAAGGCTTTGCTGGATGTAATTCAGCTTTGAATTTTGGTAGAAGCTGCTCATAAATAAGGGATAGGATGTGAGTGATTGGAAGAGAAGGAGGTTCATGATGTTGCCTGAGTGGTGGGGGTTCAGGTCCACATTAGAAATTTGCCAGGAACTTGGACCCTCTTTTGACATTGTTTCTTAAATAGCAGTAGTAACAGGTTGAAAGACTTCTGTGGCTGTGAATTAGATATCTGCCCTGCAAAACTACTATGAATTGTACTGAAAAGTGTTTCTTTTTGCTGTAGAGAGATTTTAACAGAAGAAGGATGTGGTGTGTAATTTCATGTTGTCTAGATTTAAACTTGGCTGATGTGAAGGTCTGTTTGAAAGAATTGTGTACCAAGAGCTAAGATTGGTTTGTAGCACAGCTCTCTAGTTCTAACATGGTGCCTGGCATGAAAAAATATGTCTTGCAAGTAAGCAGGTGTAGCTTAAAAGAAAGTTAGTCTTCCTGGTTTGTCATTGTCTTGAGCTGTGTTAATCAATATGTGGACACTTGTAATTTGGGGTGCTGCCAAATCAGGTGCATTACCTCAAAAAATAATCATTGGCAGCGATTACATCAAGTCAGTGGATTACAGCAATCCAGCTGTAAGAACAGTGACAGGACAGGATATTTGTGCCCTTAAAATATCAATGCACTAAGACAGTCACTGCAGCATGGTTTTGAATGACCATAAGGAGAGCAAGGTGGCCTTTTTTTTTCTCCCTCCTCTTTTTTTTTTTTTTTTTTTTCCCCAGAGACCATAAAATTGGATAATTTAGCGTTCAAGAGGAAGATGGGAAATGCTTGTGTATTTGTCTGGCTTTCCCTTGTGGGTTAAATAGGAATTGGAATAGAAAAAGGTTGTAATATGTAGATGTTTAGGCAGAGAAATGTAAAACAATTGATTCAATTGTATTAGCCCAGGTAAATTAGTTTAAGTATAGAAAATGAGTTAAAATCTAAACTAACCTGTCAATAGTAAAGGGGAGAACTTGATCAAGGGGAATTATTTCTTCCCTAGTTGGTTTCAAAACAGGAGTTGCCACACTTGACTCATGTTACATAATAATTTGTACTGAGCAGTCTTACTTTCATAGCTATTTTTGATTGAAATTTCTGATTTGAAAGTTCTTCATTTATTGATGTTGCAAGATCCGAATTTTCTCTTTTTAATGTTCTACCTCCTTTCAAACTTCTGTCAGTGATTAACACCTGTATTTTGATAATATGAAGTGAAAAGTGAATTAGTTTATCATTGCATGTGGGGAATATTCACTAAAGGATACTGGGTTGAGTTTAAAGAGCTGAAGACAGATCTGGTTTTGAAGGTTTATTTAAGAAGCAAAACAAACACAGAAAACCCAGTCGAATGAAACAGTTGTTCCTTGGCGTTGTAGTTGGTCAGAGTTGAATGCAGAGTCAGGAGGATGAATGGCATCTTAGTGATCACCATTTCAGACTGTCAGACTGCAGGGACGGGATTGCTCAATCTCTGTATTTTGCAGACCATTAAACTGCAGCAGCTTTCCCCCTGTGTTGAGCATAACTTCTATGTGCCCATTTGAGTCTTACCAAAGTCATTAAAGTGTGTGAAAAGAGAATGAATCCAGGTGTGCATTCCCTGTCAGGCTGTAGCCAGAGGGTGGAAGAGTGAGGGTTCAGTGTTTCTGAGGGTATGTGCTTCCAGTTCACAGATGACAAGACATGATGTCTGTACAGAGCAGATGACCTTTGCATTTCCTCTGCAGATAAATGGAAGCTTTAATATTTTTAAGTAGCAAAATATTAATTTGTGAACTAAGCTATGGAAGATGATTTGGTAGGCTATTTTAAGGGTACTTGTTGAGAGAAATATGGAGCACCAGTTGTTTCTGGGAAGGCAGGTGCCTGCTTAGGTACACAGTGTAACCTGCTTCAGTGACTCGTAGTGATTTTACTGCCCCAGTTGAGATAATTGATGGTGTGTTACACCTGACTGCCCTCTTCTGTTTTGGGCTGCTGGTACTGACCTACCTTGTGCTGACCTGAGGTTTAACTCCCTTTGCAGGTTCAGTGTTAGTGGATGAGCTTGTGGCCCACAAGGCAAGCGGAGATTTCGCAGACGCTATTCCCTTCACCTCCATTGCATCTCAGTTTTGTGCATTTCTGGGAAGCTCCTGTCTGTGGAATGACCTTCATTGGCAAAATTTTCCAGTGGTTTATCTCATACTCTGTCTTTTCCTTGGGTAATCTTCACCTCAACAGTGAGAAGAGGGAAAACTGTGTAGTATATTGTTTTTTTTATTCTTGAAACATGGGGGTGTTGGTTGACAGAGGCTGAACACGAGCCAGGAGTGTGCCCAGGTGGCCAAGAAGGCCAGTGGCATCCTGGCTTGTGTGTGTAGCCAGCAGGACGAGGGCCATTGTCATCCCCCTGTACTTGGCACTGGTAAGGCCACATCTCAAGTCCTGTGTTCGGTTTTGAACCCCTCATGAGAAGAAAGACACTGAAGTGCTGGAACAAATCCAGAGAAGGGCAGTGGAGCTGGTGAATGGTCTGGAGCACAAATCCTGTGAGGAGCATCTGAGTGAACAAGGGGTGTTTGGTTGGTCTGGAGAAAAGGAGGCTCGAGGGGGACCCTCTTGCTCTCTACAACTCCCTGAAAGGAGGTTGTAGCCAGCCAGGTGGTCAGTCCTTTCTCGCAGGTAACAAGGGACAGGACAAGGAAATGGCCTCAAGTTGTGCCAGGGAATGTTTGGATTAGATATTAGGAAGAAAAAAATTTACAGAAAGGGTTGTAAAGCATTGGAACAGGCTGCCTAGGGAAGTGGTGGATTCACCATCCCTGGAAGGGTTCAGATAACGTGTAGATGTGGCACTGGAGGATGTGATTTAATGGTGAACATGGTGGTGGTGCTGGGTTGACAGTTGGACTTGGTGTTCTGAAAGGTCTTTTGCAACCTTAATGATTCTGTGACTCTGTGTTGGGTATTTGTCTGCTTTTACTTCACGTTAACTTGAAAGGTAGAAAAAGGTATTTTTGCATCTTCTGAACAACACACACCCCCCCACACCCACCCATAAAATCCCATCTGTGTGGTTGCTTTGGAAACCTCTCATTTCAGTAAGAATTATTTAACGTGATCACCTTCTTTACAGATGATGACTTTGATCAGTTTGATAAGCCTGGTGCAGAAAGGTCTTGGAGAAGAAGAGCAGGAGATGACGACTGGGACAGGTAGGTAGAATATTTTCATGTTCAGTTTCTGCGTGCTGAATTGCTTTGCTCTGTTTTCCCATTCTGGCATTTTGTGTTCTAACATTTAAAGCGATGCACATTCAGAAACTAATGAAGATGTTGGTTGTTTTGCATGTGTCAGCCGATGCTGGATCGTGCCAAACATGTACTTGTCTTGAGGAATGTAGAGCGCTCTGAATAGATACCATTTAAAATTGGATAAATACAAAGTATTTGTGGTGTGTAATTTTGCAATTAATGTCTTGGTTTTTCTTTTAAATATGTAGATCTTGGTGGTTTAAATAGTTAGAATTTGCTAGTACTTGAATTTACTCAACTTAATTTTTAAATTTTTTTTAATTAGGTGTTTAAATTCTTATCCTCAGAGTCCTACTTTCAGTTTTACATTGAGGAAGAGTACTAGAGCTTAGGTACAGGCTTCCTAAACAATGTGACTTGTAAAGATTTAGAAGTGTGTGTGCACTTGCTTTTTTTGGCGGGAGAATAAGTGTGGTTTTTTATGTGAAAGGAATCTGTCTGGGAAAGGAATCAAACTGCTGGCTAGACTGGTCTGTTCTTTCTGGGGGAACTTTTCACTTATTTGTGTTATTTTTCTATGTTTCCTTTTTAGTAATAAATTTGTTCAGACTTTGCCAGTGGTTTTCAGTGTAAAAGGCAAAAAAGAACAACCCATTCCAAATAGATTGTTATCTACTGTAATAATCACTCAAATGATTGTAGTAAACAAGTTTTACTCTAAGTAGTTTTCCACTCAGCTGAGCCCTTGGAGTGAATCAACTGCTCTACAATTATTTTCATTCCAGAGGGATTAGTTTCCTCTTCCATGCTTTTCTGCTAGGTTAAGTGGGTAGTTTTCATTGCTCCAGGAGGCAAGTGTGTGACGAAGGAATTTGGACAGTAGCTCCGGTTTACAGAGTGTTCTGCTGTTTGCTGGTGGGGAGTCTCTGCTCTCTGTCAAGCCAGTACAGCTGTCAGGGGGTTGGATGGTGAACTGCACTGTGGAGCTGCTCTGGTTTGAGAATGGAATTAAAATAACTTGTTCAGGCTGAGTCACCGTACTGTGCTGCCTCCCAGTCCCAGGTCTGGGTATTCAGAAACCCTAAAATAAGTATTGAAAGCAAAATGGTTTGTATTAGAATGTTTTTTGAACTTTTTGCCTTTGCTGACTTTGTGGTGTGAATAGGTGGGCTCTTCAGATGCTGACTGGTCACATTTGGGTTTAGCTGTCCTACTCATCACTGCAGAAAATTTGGATGAGTCAAACAACCATTGCATCAGAAGTTATTCCCAGTGGTAAACTTCCTGCAGCAAAGCTGTTTTTAATAGGACTTGACAGAGGTTTTAGAGTATTTTCCCTAAGCTGAGACTCTGAAGCACACAAGGATTCAGTTTTAGGAAAAAGTTTTACTTTATGTGTTTATTATTACCTGCATATAACTTAAATATCAAAAATGCAGTTCTTCAGCTTACTGAAATTGTAAGGGAAGTGGTTTCGGGTGCAGAGCAGAAGATTCCAGAGCTTCATAATTTCAGAATTTTTTTTTTGTTACAACTATATCTAGTAGAATATTATTTGCATGTGTTGGAATATTTTTTTTAAATAATATTACTCTTTTCAGATTGCCAAGCTGTATTTGGAAATGTTAAGTTCTATGAATGTCTTGGCAATTACAAATGCTGTACATGGATATGTTGTTGCCTAATGTAATTGCTTAAAGTTTTAACCTACTGGCCTAATTCAGTATAGGACAGTTTATTGAAGATGGAAAAAAGGCCATCACAGTAGTCACAACACAGTAGTCTTGGGATGTTCTAATCCTTCCTGCTTTGTTTTGCAACCTAAGTATTGTTTTGGGGGGAGATGGAGTTCTGCTGTTAGTCACACATTGTGATCAACCATCAGCTCTTACTGTGTTGTTACTTGACTGAGTCACATCCCCCAGTTATTTAAATAATTTTGAATTTTCAGATATCTGTCTTCTCAAACACTGGAGGTGATAACTGATAGTTGGAAGGCCCCAGTAATTTGGGATACAAATGTAACTTTGCTCTTGGAGAATTTTTCGCATTACATTTTTTCACAAGTTCTTTTCCTGAAACATTTATATCCTTGCTACTGCTCATGTTTAATGAGGCATGTTCATGAAATTGGAGGCCAGAGAGGGCCACTCTGACGTCTTTATCACAGGGTGTTCATTTGTGTATGTATTTCTTTAGGTAACCCAAAGCTTGGGTTTGGAAAAAATCTGCGTTTCTGGTGCTTTCCTTCGAGATGACAGGAGTGATTTAGTGTTGACTTTTGCTCAAATTCACTTGTTCTGACCCTTCTCTATGCTGGCAGAAAACTTTCCGCTGTTTGTTGTCTGTCTTTTTTATTATTATTGTCCTTATTTGTTGAGCTGAATTTATTCAGTGGAGGGAATGTTAGATATTGGAAGTTGAGGCAATGTAAGGAAATGGGTCTGTTTCTTGTGAAACCAATGGACTCTTATATTATCTTAACCCAAAATTTCCTAGTACTTGATTTTGGAAACTTTTGTGTCTTGGTGATAGTGAGGCTGAAGTGACTGTGAAACTATCACAGATGTGTACTTTTATTCCAGTTCAGGTTATTTTATGTGGCTTAGTGTGATGGGAAATTGCAATCATTCATTTTTGTCTGTTTTTCTCAGCTAGTCTGGGATCTTGTAGTATCTTTGTTTTGACTGCTTTGTGTTTTTTAGTTTGTTTTGTTTTTTTTAATGGTGGGATTTAATACTTCTGCTCCTCTTTCTGAGAGAGAACTTCAGACATGGCTATTTTAGAAACCTTGAGATAGTACAGCTTGACTATGCAGGCTCTTCACTGTTACTTTGTTTATTCATAAAGTTATGGTCATTTTTCTTCTTTTAATTCAGTAATGAAACTACTGAATAACACTGAATATTTTTAGAGGTTTTGAACAGCATCCTGTAAAGACTTTTGTTTCTGATATAAGCTTCATTTATATGCTAGCGCCAATTTTTCTGACTGCCAAGCAGTAAGGCAAAGCTTCTAAGAATCTAGAATATGTTTGCAGTTATTTCTATTCATCAAATGTTAATCTTTTTCTAAAAAATCACATTGAGAATGTTTTTCAGTAACATGTTTAATATCCCTAACTATGTTTAGAAAACTAATTTCATCTTTTACTTTCTTTTCCGTTCCTTTTCTTAATCTGAATGTCTTACTTCCTTATTTGTTTTTTGTCTTTGAATGCTGCTGTAACACTCTTGCCATCCTTTGGAATTTCTCTAGTGCAGTTTATTAAAAGCTGTCAGTGGTGGACCATAGTGCTGGGAAGTATTTTCAAACCCTTTGGTGCATTTGTCAGGTTACTGGCAGTTGAAGAGATTAGTGATTTTTAGAGACAAAATTGAAGTAGGAAATGCTTCTGCAACCATTTCTGTTAGGTAGAGTTTCCTGTCTCTGAAATAAAAGGCTTAAATTCTAGTCAGTTTGCTCTTTGGAACGTGTCATATGTCTTATGTTCTAATTTTTGTTTAATATTACAAGTGAGCACAAAACAATTGCTATTTGTTAATATTCAGTCATTCCTGGAAATATTTGAGATCAGTAACCATGGATAAATTCTGTGTACTGATAATAATGTCCTATTTAGGGCTGATTTGGTGTATCATCTGTTCTTTCCTAGCCCACAAGATTTTTATTCCCCCTTCCCACCCCCATGTTGTCTCTTTCAGAGCTGATTACTGTAGAGATATATCCATCTGCAAAAGCAACTCTTAGCAGTTATTTATGTCTGGGAAGTGCCTCCCCATTTTCAAGTATTTACCATATGGTCCTAAGGAACTCTTTTATAGAAATTCCTGTTCTGTTCCTATAGCACATTCTCACTGTGGAGAATTTTGTTCTTATGTAGTGTCTAAGACATGGTGGTTTTGTTGGTTTGGGGTTTTTGTTTTTGTTTTTTAAGGTATACAGGTAGAAATGGTGTCAAATAGCAGCTCATATTTCAATGCACTGGCATCTCATTTAAGTATTGACATGCATATTCTACTACATACATTTGTCAATAACAACTGTTTATTATAGAACAGGGGAATCTGTTTATTCCTGCCACTAGATAATTCTTTCACTGAAGGAAGAAGAATGAGATGAATCAGTTGTTCTAAAGTTCAGCTAATCCAGAGTGTAGTTCTTCGTGTTGAATCTTATTTATGGCACAGTTGCTATGTGATGGCAGAAGTTTTGTAAGCCAGGTATTTCTGTGCTTCCTGAATTCTTGGGCATGATTATAAAAGTGGTGAAACATGCATTTGATTTTGTCACCCTGTAGGTGTCTGACCTTACTCTCAGGTTGAGAAGGGGGCAGTAAAGTATTTAGGGAAAATCTAGGCCTAAGCCTGACCTTTAGGGACGATCCAGGCTCCCAAGCCAGCTGGCCTCCCAGCCTTGCTCAGGTCTGTCTTGGGCCACATGGTGACCTGTAGACTGAGTTTTGCCCACATGACATTCCTGTCTCACTTGCTTCCTCCCTGGGGAGCTGGAAATCAGCAGTTTGGACAAAATGGCCTTGAAATGTAGGATCTGGAATGGGGATCTGGCTGTCTGGGTTTTATCTGGCTGTGCCTGCATTTTGGCTGGGTTATTGTGCTCTGTTTGGTTGTAGAGATATGGAAAGGAGAGCACGTGGAAATGAAATGACTGTACAGCAGCAGAGGTTGTATGTATGGTCTGTTGTTTCACTGAAAATAGGTAACTGTTTTTCTTGAATGCTTTGCTAAAAGACAGGGTTTGTGCAGACTTCGTAGCAATTCTCCTCAAGTCAGTTTTTTAAGGCATGTACCCTATAAGGTGTTTGTTTCTGTTTTTTAAGGTTCAGCTTCTTAAGTTTTTTACTGTTTTCCAGTGAACTTGATGATGACTTGCTTGGAGAGGACTTGCTAACTGGAAAAAAGGTAAGAAATGTGCATTAAAGTGAATTGTTGCGGATATTAAAATGTGAATGTTGTTCAACTTACCCACTTCAGGTGTTTGGTTTGACCTCATGTATTTTACGGTTACCTCCCCAAAGTCTGACAGCCACAGGTACCTGAGCTCTGCCCTCTTGCCAGAGCTCTCTGCACCCAGGGTTGTGTTTCCTTTTGTGAAAAACCTCCAGGTGAGGCTTTTTAAGATACAGCTTTTAGAAAAACTACTTTTTTCTGAGATAGTATTTCTTCTCATAACACACAGTCCAAACAGGAGATGGTTCTCAAAATGGATTTCCCTGTAGCTCATATTGACTTAACAATTAAAAAAAAAAGAAAAAAAAAAAAACCACAAAAAACCCTCCAAACCCCAAAAAAACAAACAAAAAACCCAACCAACCAACCAAACCAAAAAAAAAAAAACCAAAACCAAAAAACAATGAGGCCTCCTGAGTGCTGATTAGCATGCTGGAGAATTTAATGATTTAATGCAAGTGCCGGTTTCCTGGCTATTAAAAATTACTTTTCAAAATACCAGCAGTATTTACCAGAGAGTAAATAAAAAAGGAATCAGTGATGTCTGTTAAAGATTACACTCAGTGTGCACAATCTGCTATTGCGTTGTCTGACGAGTAGGTGGAGGATTTTCCCTTTTGCAGTGAGGGGAAAAACATGGGAGCAGCTGGAACTGGATAACACAAACAAGTTCTCACCGTGTCTGCTATAGACTTCTCATGCTGATAACCATTTCCAATGCAGAACTCTGTGAAAAGAACTAAATGTACCTTTGGGTTTGCCAGATATCTGCAGGAGAAGACAGGATTCCTGGTTGGAAAATCAAGCTGGCTAGTCACCTCTTTTTATATTTTATCTGCTAAATGAACTCATTTAGAAAAGTAGTTTTTAAGGTTTGGTTGGAGATTTAATAGGTTTGTTAAGAAACCCAGATCTATTAAGAGTTGAGTTTCATTTGATGTAGTTTTCTATAACCACACTCTATTTGTTGCAAATAAGCTTCTTGAAACTATTCTGTACGTATTCCCTATTAAAGATAGGAAGTTCCTTAGTCTCATGTACTGGTTTAAGAAAGAAAAAAAATTCCAAGAGTATAGGGATTGCAGATGTGTGTTATGCAGTTACCAAAAACATAAGCAGTTTACATTGTATATATCTTTGTAATTGGAATGCAAGTTGATAAAGCTGCTTGCTTATATTAAAAAATATGACATTATCTATGTGAATACTAACCAATACTAGATTCTCCAAAATATTATTTTTTCTTGTACTTTTTCTGTTCTTTTTAGTTTGCAATGTTACAGGGCAGTATCTGTGGGTATGGACAAATATGGTGGGGTAAAAATAGATTTCTCAGAAAGTTTTCCCTGAACTATTTATGCTAAACTTCCTTCTACTTAATCTCATCCCAGTACTTCTAGATAAATATACCTTTGTATAACCTTTCTGCCTCTTACTTAAGGGGTTGGAAATGTTGGTTAGCAAATCTGCAGATATCTCCTCTGAGTGGGTAGTTATTAAAAAAAAAATGAATGAAACAACTTTATATCCTTTTCTCCAGTCTGTATCTTTACTCTAGAACTTAAAGTAACTTCATGCATTTTTTTAACTTACCTAATGCATCAATGTCACGAGGCCATGAACTAGAGCTTTTTTCCGTCCTGGTCTTAAGTGAGTTGTCATCTTTGGGTGTATTTGAGAATGGAGCAGTGAAAAATGTTGATAGATAGGCAAATTTGAGTTCTGTAAATTTCCATTAGACTACCAAAGATATATTTTAAGATTTGTTGTCTTGTGGTTTTTTTTCTTATCAAATTAGGTCATTTCCTTGAAGGTATGGTCTTAGTCTGAGATGTGTTTTTCATAAAAAAATACTTAGTATTCAGAAGTTTCAGTAGTTTCAGTATCTAGTTAGTTGAAAGTTTATACCTTTTATATTCATGATTGACTTTTTCTGAAACCTAGAATCAGTCAGACTTGTCAGATGAAGAGCTGAATGATGATCTTCTGCAAAGTGACAATGAAGAGGAACAAGAATTTCGGTATTTCTTTCCTAAATCTTGTTTTGGATAACTCAAAGCTATTAATGACTACTACTACTACTGATTACTGATAACTACTAAACTAAAATTATTGTTATATGCCTAAAATGGTTTCAGTTTTTACTTAGCCATTTACTTAGTGATGTATATATAATGTACTCAGTAGCATTATTTGCATATCAGTAACATTATTTTTGGTTATTTCAATCTCAAAAATTTAACTAAAAGCTTAACTATAAAAAGCTTATGAGAAGAAATGGTGTCATCTCCTGTGCATATAGAATTCATTATAAACACTTAAAGAGCTTTGCTCTTTGCAGCCTCAGTATTGTTGTAAACTTCCTTCTCCTGTGAAGTCCTTTTCTGCCATCTTTCTTTTAAAAATATCTTGCCTCCTAAGACCCTGAGGAGGGGAATTGCACACTTGGCAAGGCTTGATTTGTGGCTTAATTGTTTGTGTGCAATTACACAGCAGAAAATTTGTGACAGAGTTTATAGGCTGGAGCAGGTACTTCCATGGGAGTTCACTGAGGATCCTGCCCTGTGAATACTCCGTGGTGATACAGGTCCACAGCTGAATTAAGGGCATCACAACTCAAAATGAGTGTCTTGTCATTTTTGCTTTTCAAGCTGGACTGATGCAGGGAGGAAGATGCTTGTGATGCCAAAGTGATGCAATACCACTGCTGCTTTTAATGGCCTGTGTGTTTTTCCAGCTCTTTCTTTACTTGTTGCATGCTGTGCAGGTCATGTCATCTGAAGGGGTATGAATGTATATATAAGATGCATTGATATATCTGTATCTCAGAGATATCTCCTATGTTTAACCTTAATTAAGGAGTCCTGTCATTGTGTTGGACTGATGGTGGCGTGATAAAATGCTCCAACCATCCATTGGCTGCTGTTTTCCTTCCTGCAGTAGTGAGGGTTGGACTGTTCCCTTCAAAAGAGGGAATCCCTGTTGGTCCTTGCTGTCACTTCGCTGTATATCCTCCCTGAGACCCCTGGGCAGCAGGAGTGGCTATGTAACCACATGAGTGATAAGAAAGTATCTGAAGTGTGATAATATTGCTCAGTGGAAGCAGGTTTCTGTAGACAAGTTTTGCATTTTTAGCAGTTTTATTGGCAGAGAGTGAGAGCCTTTCCCTTTTCCTTCTATTTCCATTCAACCTCATGCTTCTGTAGTTGGGAGGATAATGATAATCCTGGATAATGTCTTCATTTTTGTGTTAAATCTTCCCTGTCTTATAGATGCAAATAGCTCAGAGCTGCCTGGATCTTTTTCTCCCAAATGAAGGAAAATGATGAATAATAGGACTGTAACTTAAAAAAAAAAATAGAAAAATATCTTTGTTTTCATTATACCCTGAGCCCTCAAATCAAGAAGAGCTTCCCCCCCTCTGCTTTTCTAACTTGTCTGCAGTTGGTTAGTTGCTTTTTTATGTGTTGATGGCACTAGCTGTTGTAAACAGTAAATTCTGAGCTTTGCTTTGCCTGCAGATTATAAACATGTCAGTTTTTGTATTGATTGTTTTTTTTCAGTGTCTCTGCCAGTGCTGTTACTAAGTTAAGAATGTCTCAGGCATTTAAATTACAGTTATTGACTATGTATTTTATATTAAGTAGAACATTAAATCCGTCATAAAAATGTAACTTTGAATTCAAGATAATCAAGAATGAACAACATGAATACATTTAATAAAAAATATTTTACTAGAATATTCTGAAAAATTAGGAAAACAGATGCAGTTATAGCAATTTTGTGTATTTTTTTGTTAGTCTTGGAATTAAAATTGAATCCAGTCTGCTTTGGTGACAAAGCAGGACTTTTGCCAGTTTGACCTGCTAAACCATCTGGTTCCTTTGATTCCCCTGGTCAAATAGCCTGCAGCTGGTGATAAGCTGCAGTACAGTATGCATTATGAGAACATGGCATGCAGTCAAATAGTGTATGGGGTATAATTCTCTCCACCAACTTAGAGAACTTATGTTTGTTGGCTTTGTTTTGCTAAATCTTTGCGAGTAGTTGACTGTTACACTCCAACCTCTGAATTCCACCCCCCCCATCCCACAGCTCTCCAGGTGTCACAGTGAGCCTCAATGCCACATCTGGCATGCTGGCATCATACGAGTCCATCAATGATCCATCACTAGAACATGAGTCTGAGTATGACCAAGGGGAAGATGAAATTGGTTATGACAAATCTGAAGCACCTGAAGAATATGCTTCAGAGTATGCAGAGGAAGGACATTATGAAGGCAATGATCCTGAACTGACAGAAGACCAAATAGAATATGGGGAAGAGCCTGGAGAAGAAGATGAAGTGCTAGACCTTGAAATCAATGAACCCCTCGATGAATTTCCAGTGAGTTTCTTTCTATTGTATCTTCAAAGATAACATTGCTTTGCGTGCATAGGGTTTTAGACTGATTTAAAATCTGTTTACCTCCCTAGGGAGGAGGGGAAATTAGACCTATTATCACTGTCTGCCAGTTTCTTTATCTAGGCTGTGACAAAGTTTGTGTTGACAGCTTGTTTGGCGGTAGGTAATGCTCCTTTGTCATGCGGGAAGGCAGTTGAGAATCATGACCTTGAGGATTGTATCCTTAAGGAAGAAAACAGCTTTGTGTGGTGGAGATACACTGCCAATTGTTAGAAGTACTTAATGCAAAAGCTTTTATCCAGGCTTTAGACAAGATCTGATAAAGTCCTTCGAAGGTGAAAAGATTATTGACCTGCTAAAGACATCTTTAAGGTGCTAATATCCCAAAGTGATTGATGTCCTGCTCGTTCATCCTTTTTGTAACTGAGAACTGTCTAAACCTGAATAAAGAGATTGGAGGTTAGTTCAGAAAATGTCACCTGCATAATTCAATATAATTTAAGCAGCGTATTAGAGAACATGCACTGGCTTTAATTGCTAGTGAAGTGACTTAATCTTAATTAAAACTGTATGTGATCAGTGAGGTGTTTTAAAATACAAGCAAACTTACTTAGGAAAGCTTTTGCTCTTGTTTTAGGTTCATAATTTTTCAGAGTTGAACCTGCTCATATGTAGGTGCTTTGCAGAGTGTTTTGAGAATGTTTATAGTCTGATGGGGTAAAATCTGATGTTAATGCATATGTGCTATAGGAGCATGTTTTCTTTGGTAAGGAAGGACTGCAGTGTTTGCTTCATGAATTTGTAAATGGGGGATGTAGATGTATAGAAGAAGTTGGAGCAAACAGTATTAGATGGGATCTTTATTATGACATTGGTATCTGAGTGAAAACTGCTTTAGTTTTGATGATGTTGAAATTATGGTCTAGTTAAAAGCCCTGCTAATTATGCTGTATATATGTCATATCACTTATAATTGACAGTTCTGATAGAGACAATACTTTTCTTCAAGTCTGGAAGCTGTAACAATGTAGCCAAACCCCACCTCTCTGTGGGTTTGCAATTCTGTACAGTTTGCCTGTGTCTTTTCACCTTCATGTGTTACTGCTTTAGGATGAAGATTACATGCAATCATATAATGAGCAAGCAATGGAAGAACAAGGAGAATACACAGCTGATGAGGAGCTGGAAGAATCCCAGACAATGGCAAATGAATCAGAGGAGGTATGTTGTAAATTTAATGGAAACTTAACTAGTTCTTTTAGAGATTGATTTCATAGAATTGTACCTATTACAGGGTAAGAACTGATGCACTTTGCTTGTGTTGAGTTATTGGTCGTATTACTCTTTGTATAAGATGAATTGTGATAGCATCTATATTGTCAGATACATCAGATGCCCTCTCTCCCTTGGGATGAAAACCATAAGGAATAGGCCAAAATGTGCATATTTAGTCTTGGCTTCAACATCAGTAACTTCAGAGGCCTGTTTGGGTAGGAGAATGACGGTAATACTGCCTGCTGTCTGTTAAATCTCTGATAGCTGTGATGCCTCACTTTCCAGGTGGATCATTTTGCTGTTGGGAGTGTAAATACAGCTCTTGGGTATCCCCCTTTGAGGAGGAGTGTGAGCATGGAAAGTTCAGTATTTTAGAAGGGCAAAGGTTAGATTGTTGTTTTGAAAGAAGTTTTGTTGGGACTGGAGTTCCTGTGAAGTTTATTTTACTTCTTTGCTTCGGAGAAAGAATGAGTTCCTTCGTTTGCAAGGAGAAAACTTATGCCAAAGACTGCTAAGTATACAGTAACTGATTATAGCCCAGAACAGAGGTATCATACCTGTTTTAATTTGCAGCAAGTTTTTGATGGGGGATTTTTTTTCTTTCCCCAGCAGGAATCTGCTTTAATATTACTTTTATTCCAGCTCTTAATTAAATAGGATTGAATGGATTACCTGCTGAGAAGTGTAGTCGGAGTGTGTTTCCTCTTTGGAGCTTTAACTCATCAGGAAATTAATTCCTCAAAGACACAGCAGTGTTACTCTATGAAGTTCTTACATGATGGTCTAGTTGTATCAAACCTATTTTGGGAAAACAACATTCCTTGGTAGGCAGAGATCTGCACTGAAAGGGGCCACCTGCATTGTTCAGTCCTCCACTGTTGCAAGCATGACATCTTGTACCAAATAAACCTTAATGTAGTTATTTGCTACTTCACAAGTATTAAATCTACTCTTTGAAAGAACTGTGTAATGTCTCAACACGTTTTGTTCATTCACTGGATTATACACACTTTCTTTTTGGCATTTTGGAAGTGGAGTGATGCATTTGGACTTTCTGCAGCCACAGTCTGAGATGATGGACACAATGCACATCATGTAAAGTTAAATACATAGCTGAGATTCACTGTCAGACTTACGACCTTAAAAAAGTACAGCTTCATTTTTAGAGTACAGACTAATGAGAATTCTGTAATAATGATGTTGTCTAAATTCATCCAATTCAGAATTAAATTTCTTTCATTCAAAAGGTACCATTAATGAAAGTTTTTAATTGTTTTTCTTAATAGAGCTTTTACAGAATTTGTTCATCATATAATGTGAACATTTTGGCCACATCTTTATTTGCTTACTCTACATTCTGGCATTATTCTAGTGGTTTGCAGATTGCCACAGGTTTCTTCTTCCCAAAATAGTACCATCTTTTTATTCTGTTCTTATTTCATATGTAGCTTATTTACATTTGGCAGCAAGTTCATAATTGTACTCTCTAAATGAGAATACCACTAAGAGAGAGAACCTTTGTAGAGTATCCAATTCTTTTTATTGCAAGGTTAGATGCCACCTCCAGCTCTGAAGGGTGTTCTTTATTTGAGTGTTATATAACAGTACTCTCCCTTAAATCTCAACATTCATTACTTGTAAACAAGGCTAAAGTTGGCATTCTCCTGTAGAAAAATGCAACACAAGAATGGAGCTGTAATGGATGCAAAGAAATAGCATTATTATCTCTTGATTGAAATTTGGCATGTGAACAACTTAGAGCGAGCTGACAGAGAAGAGTGTTTGGTGTTGTATTTTATGCAGTTCCCACATTAAAACCAAATAAAACCTCTCATTAGATTGCATGAAGAAACTCTATAAACCAAGAGAAAAGCTGACTGGATGGGGAGTTGGAAAATAATGGGAGGAAACAAGTGAATATGGGAAGTTAGACATCTGTTAGGAGTGGCACTAAAGGTGGGAGGTGTGAGGAAAAGGCAGGTAAAACTTGTGCTTGAAACAGTGCTTAGAACCTTGGATTTTAAATAAATAACACTCTCTGTGGAGCTTCCTTGAAAAATGTAGCAGTGGTTCAGAAAATATTTTTGCATTCCTAAGGTGCAAAGCAAAACCACTCAATATCCAGACGTTTCAACAGCAAATAGGTGTGGTAGAACAGTCACATGAGGCATCATGTCCTAAATATTTTTAGAGGAAGAATATCACTAATTACTTCTGTGAAATGTGAATGTGGAAATGAAATAAAAATAAACCCTCCTGAAATTAGAATTTGTGATTTCTTTGTTTTATATCAGAACTAATCTGTGAAGTGTATGATAGGGGATTTGTCATTGCATAAATTTAAACCATGTCTTGGGTTATGCTGATAAGAAATGTAGAGGACTTTAATCAAGAAAACATTTTATGAAAATGTCCTACATACTGCTTTTCTTTTGATAGAATACAGGCTTGGGGAAAAAAAGGCCAATGCATCTGTCTGAATTGTTCCATCTGTGTGTAGCCAAAACTTCTGCATTTTAGTACTTGATTGTTCAAGTTTGAAGACACTACTTGTCAGCCTGGAGGAAAATGGTGAAAAGAGTGCAAATCAAAGCAGCCAGTTTTAAAACATATTTAAAGGCACTTAGGTTTATTATTTTAGTCCCATTTTTCATCTGTGGAGTTGAGATGCCCTTGGAACAGGTGTAACATCCCCTTATCTGCCCTCTTATTTCTTGATCCCCTAGGACTGAGCAATTGCTGCTGCTTCAGTGTTAGCCTCTAGTAGATGCCTCCACTGCCTATTTTCTGGCTAGTTAATAAAAGTTCTTTGTTTCACCTTTGTAATGTTTCTGGTTTAGCCTCTACAGGATCTTATCAGTCTCTGGCACAAAGCTGTCCAGAACACTTGATAATCGCATGTTTGGGGGGATCATGCAGGTTTTTTCCTGCTCTCCTTGGGCTATGTTTGCTACCACTGCTGCAGTTGCCTGGGGAGCTGTCTGGGCAGGAGCACTCACTCTTTCTCAGTAGTGGTTCATAGCCCAGCGTGAGGAGTTCTGGTCAGTGACTGGGATTTATGGCGTAATTATTTAATGAGGATGGCAGGAACCTCTGACCTTGTGGTAGAAGAAAGGTCATTCTTTTTCTTTGTAAGGGTCAGCAAAGCTCTTTGGTGGCTTTGTGCAAGGTGTCAAAATGGGAAATGTAAAGCTCCCTTTGAGGAGAGCTGCCAGAAGCCTTGGCTGGCAAGTCCAGTCAAGTGACCTGAAGTGACCATTCAGGGGCCGTGTATGTACATGCAGAGATATTCATGATTAGCAAGTATTAAAAGCAATCCTGTAAGTACTACTATGTCTTAATTCTGTGTCTGCAGTTGTGTCTTTTTGAAACATAGAATCCCTTCATATACTATAGTCTTGGCAAAACAGCTCATCCTGTTTGGCTGCAAATTGGAAAAGCTCATCTAGAAGTCTTGCATGCTCCAACTGTTGGACAAATTGCGGGGGAAGAGTGTGTGCTCCTACACAGCTCAGCTAACCTTTCCTGGAGCTGTATGGAGAGAACATATGGTTGGCTGTCAGACATGTTTGTGTCTCCATTGCAGCTAATACAAATCCCTCAATAACACGTGTAATCAGACTTGGACATGGGTCAGTTAGCATCCTCCAGCACTGCCTTTCCTTGGTGCCTTCTTTTTCATCCACTCCTTTGATTTTTCTTTTTCTTTTTTTGTCTTTGATATTTAATGCTTGTAGGGCTGTTGTTTGTTAATAGCATGACATTATGCTAATCAATAAAGGGAGTCAGACCCAGAAGGCTACAGAATTGGTATAAGTGGCTAGAAACAGAATAGTGCTAGTCTAGAAAAGTTTGAGAAATGTTTCTTATTGTTGTATAGGTAAGTAGTTGTCTTGTAGTCTGTTACAACTTGTATTCTTTTTAGAATGGATTTTTTTTTTCCCCAGAATGAGTAGTTGTCAAAAGACAACAGTTTCCACAGGTATTTTCTGTAGCATTTCATTAAAACATAGCAGAACTTTTCAGGATAACATGGACTGCATAGTCCTGATTCTTTCTAATCAGATTTTCTAGTCCTGATCCTGAAGTCTGAGCTACACATAGAGCCTTGCACAAGTAAGTTTTGTACTCACAGATGGGATTACATGACTGAGACCAGTCTTTGATTAATAAAAACTGTAATTCCAATAGAACTTTTAATGAGCATGGACATAGAGAGTGGATATCTGGGGTTTATGCTCTAAAGTAAAACAGGAGGCTCAGTGTAGTGAGATCAACGTCTTCCAAAAGAGCTGCTCCAGTTTTGACTTCCAAATCCTGATCCTGAAGGGAAAGTTTCTAAAAACAAGCATTGATACAGTAAAATTATGGGGTTTGTGATACTTAAAAGCATAGATTTAACAGAGATATTGCTACTCTTTTCTCTTCTGAGAGTCCTTCTTTTGAAAGTAAAATGCTAACCCTGTCTTTCCCACTTGTTTGTTTTCATTAAACCACCTTAGCATCTCTATCCTTGCTAACATCCCTCCTCTGTTCCATGAGTCTCAACGGCCTATCCTCAGAGGTGTTTTGATTATACATGGATATGTTAATCAGACCAATTGTGCTCAATTTGGGTTTGCTTTTGAGGTTTATATCTCTTTCACTCTTGAAGTTTTGGGGCTTTTTGCCTGCTATTCTGTCTGGTTTTAGCTTTTTTTTTTCTTTTTTGATAAAATTGTTACATAAAAACAAATGCATTTGTGAAGTATAAGGCTTACAGTTTTTTGTAAACTTTGGCTGCTTCCTTAGCTATATCTTAAAGCATTTTTGTGAGGTCAGAAAGTGTAGTGCTTGGATGTTTACCTGGAATGGATAGAAAACATTTTGAGATAAGGGGATGATAAAATGAAAATAACTTGGGATCAGGAGTCCATTAAAGCCCAGGAATTAAGTACAGAGACATTTATTCACCAGACCAGAGTTATAGTATCTTTGAGCTGGAGTTCATAAAGTGTGCTGTCTTTTAGAGAAGAAGGTGTCTTGCCAGATGTACCAGGGTGAATTTATGCTGATACTTTTGGTCTGTGTTTGGCCCTGCCACCTGTGAAAGCTTTGCTCTTTCCCTCCCAAGTTATGGGAAAACAAGCACTGATAAAGGGGAAAGTTGTCCTTGAAGAGAGCTTCTTGTATAAACTGTTTTAATTGGTATTCTGTGATTGGCCAGTTGTCCGCCAAGGGCATTTGAAGGAGATTCTGATGAGGAGGGGAGGAAGGCTCGCCCCCAGACTCAATTAAGAAAGACCCCCAAAACATACTGCGCCTGCGTGAGGGGATTTCCAAAGTCCTCATGCATGCGCAGAAGAGATGCATTTACATAACCGGGAGGTGGGACTGAGGGCCTCTGGCTGGGCAGTGCTGGCCACACCTGGGAGGTTGTGATCACTCAGTTAATTGTATAAAAGTAGATAGTGCTTTCTTGGAGGGGAGTTAACTTCACATCAAGGACAACGTTGCCTTTCGACGGGGACGCCTGCCAGTTTTGTGAACTTACTGACTCTCCAAGGATGCTGCTTCTGCTGTGGGTAATTATAGGCATGCTAGGTCGGTAAGATAACTTTATGGGCAATAGCTGAGTAACTGGGGCTTATTTCTCTCCTCCTTCCTCCCTTTCGGGTTTGTTTGTTTTGTTGGCCACCCTCTTGGTAATAAATCTTGGTTTTTGTTAAGCTTTCAACGGTGTCGTGGTTTCAAGCCTCAAACAGTATATCCTTGAACCTCCTCCCTATTACACCAGATCATCCTGTTTCTGATCTTGCTTCCCACGGGTTTTTTTTCGTTATGGATGAAGTTGAGCTGGTGGATAAGGAAATTTGCAATCTCTTGCACAACTAATTCCATTCATTCTTTTTCTTGATTTGTGAGTTGATATGTGTCCACCTGACTGTCACACTTGCTTTGCTTTTTTCATATAAATTTCAGCACTGATCTGTTTAATTTGAAGTTTAAACCATTTTTGTATGTTAGATTTCGCTCATTTAGTAATTGGTCCTCAAGCAGCATAAAAGTTATGATGTATTTGGAGTCTTTGCATAGAGCCTGCACATGCATTTTAATTCTAAGAAATGAGTAAATGGGCTTGTACAAGAAATAACCAAATACACAGTAACAGAAAAATTTTATGGAAAATCATGCTGTATTAGAACATTTCTAATTTTCAACTGCTGACATTAAATATAACTTGTGTAACATTATTTTCATCAGACCAGCACAGGAAAATGAAATGGATTTTTTTTCCTATTAATTTGAAGGAGAGGGATCCCTTTTCATTTGGGACATTATTCTATCTAAATAAATGTTCTCTGTTATAGAGAAAACTGGAAACTGAGTAGCATTCCAGAATACAAATTTAGTATTTTAAAATTTTATTCAATACTGTTCTCCATTCTCTTCATCAATTACTGAATTAAAAGTAGGAAATATTCAAGGAATAGAAAAAGTAAAGACAAGTACAGTTATGCATACCTAGAGGAATGAGATTGAGATGCATGGTTATCTGGTTTTTGTTGGTGTTTGTTAGTTTTTTTTAACAAGAAGCTACTAATGTTTGTTAAAAAAATGAAAAAAAAAAAAAAAAAGACCCTGTTGGTTTACTGTTTGAAGTACTTGAAACTGGCAGTATCCCAGGTTTGTATCTTAGTGAATTCAGTGCTAAAATGTGAAGGAGTAGCTGCTAATCAGGTGGAGGTTCTAACTGGAGTTTCAATATTCCCTGAAATGTTGCAGCAAAATGTATTTTCTGAATAGATTTTACTTTATAATGTATTCTGTAGTTCATATATTTCTATTTAAAAAAAAAATTCACCAAGCTCTTAAATGTTCACTGAATTATGCATGAGCACAAAGTGTAATGCCAGCAAAATTTATTCAAAGGGGCCTTTAAATAAAGATTTGCCTTTTGACACTGATCACGAGAAAATAGATTTTTCATGTTGCATGTCCTCTGTATTTTGTGGTTTAGGCAGCTATTGGATCTCTGGAACTTCAAGAAGAAACAAAAGAAGAATCTGACGAAGAGGAGGATGATGACGAAGAGTCCGGACGATTACGTTTCAAAACGGAACGGAAAGAAGGAACAATAATTAGGCTCTCAGATGTGACAAGAGAAAGGAGAAACATTCCAGAAACTTTGGGTGAGGTTTTGTGGCAATGGACTGTTTTGCAGAGCTATAATGAATGAAAGTAAAAGGCTTGTGGAAACTTTTAGAAAAGGGTTTAGTGGCAAAAGGTAGAACAGTCACCTTCTAACTTAGACTGGCTTGTATCCGAATTGTCCAAAGCCGTATGTAGTGTCTTGTAGTGCGTGTGGTGTATGTCTCCTTGGGAATAATGTTTAAGCATATTATATTTTGAAAATCATTGTTATATTTGTTCACTGGGACTTCTGTGGTGTCTTGCAAAGCTTTCCTGTCTTCAAGCAGCAGCTCTCTGATCTGTGCTTCACTAGGTATACATTTTAAGGAATTTCTTTGGGTGATTTTCAGCTGATAAAACAAATCTTCTTACTTGTGTTCTGCTGTGAAATACCTACATGTTTGCTGTTTTCCCCCAGGAATATAAGCATGCTCTGAACCTGTTGTGTTCCTACTCTTGGATTGGCCTAGAGAGAACGTAACTTGTTGGGGAGTGTGTTAGAAAACACGGAAACCCTTTATTTCTGGATTCAGCTTTTCTAACGTGAAACAATCTGGATCTCTTAAAGCCCCTTAATCCTTTAGGCAGTGTCTCAAAGGGTATAATTTCTTCATATTTGAGTAACAAAACATGAGTGTGTTTGTTTCTAGGAACACTGCTCAATGTATCTAATGAATTTCCCACTGCTACTTTGAATCAGTAGATTTGGAACTTTCTTGCAGTTGCTCTGTTTTAGTCTATAGATAAAATCACTTTAGTTTATGGCTTTGAGAGTTAACTGAAGATTTCTCATGTGCCCTGGGTATTCAGGTATATAGTACTGGTGTTGTGCCTGCCCCACTGGGGATAACCTCTTTACGTTGGACTTAGAGTGGTGGCAATAATAATAAATAATAAGTAAAATTAAAATTAAGGTATTAGGAAGATGGGCAGAAATTAAGTTTTGCTTCCAGAAAGATGTACCATTCTCATAGTTTTGCTACTGAACCAAAATATCAATTCAAACTTTGGAAAAAAAGCCCTGATCTTTTGAAGAGAATCAAGATATGCAAGAGAGGTGAACTGGTAATGAAGGCAAATTGTCAGGTACTGTTGGCTAATTGTCAGATACAACTGGGAGAAGATGTGTGTTATGATACTTTCAAGTTTTGGCAGACTGTAGAGATGGATTCTTCACCCAGAATCCTTTAAGAGGATGCCATGCAGCCTGAACTTAGAAGCTGGGTGCTTCTGCTTTCTTTACAGATGAGTCAGTGTCTTTGCACAGCAGGGCATTTTGGAATTGCGTTCCCGGAGCAGATACTAGAGTACTGGAACTCATCCTGATGAAATTTTCCTCTTACCTTAAAAGCTTTGCTTTGCAAAGGATGCTAGTTCTAAGCATTTTTCTCGTGAATTGTATAACCTACTAATTCTTTAATCTGAATGCAAGGGATTTGGGCTTTTACTATGCCTGCAAAAATTGAGAAGCCTTAATTCTGTAAAGAGGTGTTGTGACTAAGAGGACTTGTTCGTGAGCAGTGAGGAACCAGCTGCAGAGGAGGCTGAACTAGACCTTCACACTGGTATTCCGTGTCATGCTGTGAGAGATGTCAGTGCTTGATTTTGAATCAAAGATATTTCTTCTCTCTTGTTTGTATTTAGCAAATAGCTGCTTTTACTTGCAATGTCAGGCAAAGCATGTATTAGGGCCTTTACTCAGCATTGTTTTAACAATCAGGAATTGATTCTGATTAGAATAAGACTGAAGGGAACACTCAGAGGCACAGAGTGGTCTATATGGGCAAGGAGTATTTTACTGGGGTGCATTCCAAATGTGTTTACAACCATAAAACCGTGTGTTTACATACCACATACGGACTACATCTTATTTATACAAAAGGTGCTGGTGACTTTACAAAACAGAGTATTGTAAAAGCAAGAGTGCTCTAGAATAACTAAATTTCTGCACATAATTGCAAGGTAAATGACAATTGCTTGGGCATTTGTTTATCTTTGGATTTATTCTTTAGTTTAATGTAAAAATACCAGCCAGTGAGGAGAAAACAGTCAAGCTCCACTACAGGTTAAAAGAAGAGTGGTTTGAATTAGACTTATTTTTAAATGTAATTTTAAGTGATTTGGTGTGTAGCTCTGAGATATAAGGAAGAGATGAAGCGAAGGTGGATGATTCTATAAAGAGGTTTTTCTGAAACTGGTATTTGGCAAAAATACAATCTTGCTGTTGTGAAATGGTTTCTATTCATACCAGCTTTTCTTGTTAATTTGTTGATAAAGAGACCAGATGATTGACCATGTGGTAGAAAGTTAAACCGCAAAAGATTCTTGTTTGCATATAAATATCTACTTCCTTTTGAGATTATAGAGCAAATTTTTACAGATACTGTAGTTTAAAAATGAAATTTTATTGCAGACCTACATCTCCTTACTCTAAAATATGAACATAGTTCAGAAAACACTTAAAGAGGAATTAACATTTCAGTTGAAGTTACAAACGTAATTTCCATCCTGTCACATTTTGGTGACCTTTTGTGACAGCTTGTCTCTATTGGAGGAGTGCATTCTTACTTACTGATTAAAGATGTCATTTGAAACCATTTTATTACCAGCGATAGTGAAATTAATCTTGACACTTAGAGACACCAGAAAAATAATTGCTGATTCACTGCATTAACTGTGTGTGTGAGAACTCTACAGTCAAGATGAGACTAAGTGTGTGCTGGTAAAAAAGATGTAAAAATATAAAGTGTTCTCATGAATGTAGCTGAGAGCTCTCCTAAACATTTCTTTGTCCGAGGTAATGTAAATAGTGGTTTTGCAAAGTCCAAAGGAGAGGTACTGTAGGACAGCTTTGCAGTTGATTTCTAGTAATACCAAGTTTGTCATCTTTGATAAGAAATATGTAACTTCTTTCAGTGCATGTAGCTGAAGTCTTCCCAGAGTGGAAATTGCCATTATTCTCTAGATTTACTTACCTGTTAAGGAATGTAAAGAGAAAAAATGTCTTTGGTATCACCAAACTAAAGTATTCCCTCTGTATCTAATTTAAGAAAAAATCAAACCAAACCCTTACACTTATTCAGAACCATTTGCAAAGTGCCAACAAAGGTTAATTGGACGTGGCAGTACTTTTTGTTATGCCCTGCTTAGTTGGCTTATGTTCACTCTGATGACTAGTGGCTGAGATTTCAGGCATGACTAGGAAATTAAACTGAGTGGTTTCACTCTTGTCCTGTTGCAGAAACACAGAGAGTAGTCAATTTGCAGATCTGGGTGATAAGGAGAAAAAAGTTACACCATGCTGCATATATATGTAAATGAATATATATATTTATAGCTGTTCGAGAATGTGATTGGTGTTGAAAATCTCTGCATTACCCAGGATAATACGGATTTTGGGATTTTCAGAGCTGTGGGTTTGCAGTGCTATTGCTCTCAGGGAGCAGCGTGAGGCAGAAGTAGCCGCAGAGGTGTGTGCTCAGGGTTGGTGTAGGCAGGAGCCAGAGCTGCTCCAGCCTGCACACACTGTGCAGGGAGCTTGGCACCATCCAGCTGGGCCTGGGGTGCTTTTGCCACATTGTACACAAAGTCTTAGCCAGGAGAAGCCCTGTAGGGAAAGCCAATCTCTTCTTCCTCTGCTGGTTACCTCATTTCTAGTTAGCAGTGTGGTCTTGCTCTCAGGGAAGACAGGGACTCTTTTCTTTGCTTCCTCTCTGCAAAACCATCTTCCATGTTATCTCCTCTCCTTGATCTCTGTATTTGTGGCACGGTGCTCTCAAATCCAACATGCAGCCCAGCTAGTAATTGAACTGACTATATTTTGCTGTGTGGTGATGCATATCTATATACAGCACTTGAGGTGTTCATGGCATGAGTGTTGACTTTTGCAGTCTGTCTCTGTGGTTCTGAACCTGCACTTTTGTGTCTAAGTGAAATTGTAGGACACTGTTGCCTTAATGGCATGCTGTGAGGGAAGTATGTTTGATGTTGCTGTAATCTCTTTTTTTAAAAAATCAGATGGTTATATTGTACTTCTGTGGTCATAGATGTGGTGTGAATGCAATGATGTTTGCTGCAGTGAATTCCTGAGGGTTTTTATTTGGGTTGGGATGTTTTTTCCAAGGTTGGTGTTACACGTGTTCACTTTCTTGGCTGAAAAACTGAACACGTGGACTGTGCCTTTAAGGACACGGCCTTTAAACTTTGAGAAATTTTGTGTAAAGTGAGGAGGAAAACGATTTATTCATTTTAAAGAGAGTGAAAAGCACATCAAAGACCTTTGCATGGATGCTGTCATCCCTTCCCTAAGGTTAATCAGCACAGTGCTCTGAAGTAATTTTGTTTAGAGCAGACAATTCTGTCTTCTGAAGTTGTTTCTATTCAGTGTTCTTCAATATGTGCTCAAGAGGCTGAGAGACTTGGCCATAATCTTGCCTTTTAGGAAGTCTAGCTCTATTCCCAGGTTCATTAAAAATTGCTTTCCTCACATGTGATTTCTATATAACAGGATGTTACTTCTTATCATCTGCCATGACTATCACTGGTAGGTACTTGTGGAAGTGACTGAACTTTGTTTTCTGGACTACAGCCTTGCTGAGTTCAGAGTTCTAGTATGGAAGATGGCAGAGAAATTGTCCTGCCTGTCCTATTCCTGGGGAAAAAACCTAACTGTCCAAGTAGCAGCACATCCATTATGCCCTGCAGAATTTAAGGGGAGCAGTGTTACTCCTTTGCAACATAGTGACACTATTTTTCCCCGTATGTATATGGGAACTAGTGATCCGTCTTTCTGGCAGACCAAGTCAAAGCCTGCATTTGCTCTTTCATGCTTGTAGACCTCTGAAGAAACAGAACTTGCTGCAGGTGTGGAGAGAAAGGAGACGAAATTAGAGCCCTGTTTTTCCCACCAAACTGGCTTTTTTATCCCTGACAGCCAAAGGTGGCTAAGGTGGTTGTTTTAGTTGCATCTAATGATTTTGATTGCTTTGGACAAGAGTACATTTGTTTTAATTTTCCTCAGAAATCCATAGTGTGCACATATAATACTATACTAAGACTTGAGGGACTGTGGTTCCTTACCTCTTTCTAAAGCATGTTGTGAGATGTGTCTGATAAAGCCTGATTGTGTTGGGCTCTGCTGATGTCTCGAGGCATGTGCCTTGAGGGCAGAGGTAGCTTTCATAAGAGTATGTGCTAAGGCTTTATGCCATTTAATTGTGGTGTCAGAGAGGAGAGGAAAAGACAAAGAGAAACTTGTCTCATCACCAACACACAAAAATGAAATAGGAAACTTTATGGCAGATCCTGAGCTTTCGGAAGTCTGTCATGTTTGCTGTGTTCTTACAGGCCATCAGCAAGTTCTGAACTTTTCCTTTAAAAAACCACTGCTTTGTGGAGCTGCTGAATACTTCTGAAAACTGGGACATGCAAATTTACAGTCTTTGCAGCTCAGTCATGCAGGTAGTTTTTGTAGCCAAGTAAGAACAACGGCCGCAGTGGGAATGCACAGCACTCACCCTTCTCTGCCCTTCTGTCAATCCTCAACTTCAAAGACTAATGGAGATTACTTATGAAGATGTTTAAGAGGGTGGTTTAAGTAGCTTTGGCTTTTAGACTTGCAGGAAACTGTAAGAGTTTTCTAATTGCCTTAGCTATATGTTCTTGGTGTATATCTAGTGGAGATGCAGCACTAGTGTCTCAGCTGCCACATACAAATTATTTTTATTCTGATATTCAAATATTGCAGCCACTGTGTGTAGTAGTGCCAAGTATATATTATATTAATTCAAAATATGTTTTTATTTGTCAGGAGTATGTTTCTTTTAGAGTAGTTTAATTTTGTCCTGTTAGAGGGAGAAGTCAATATCAGAGGTAACAGGGGATCTGACTGGCAAATGGCAAAAGACTCAACTGCATGTTTGAGGTAAAGTTTATTATCCTGTTTAGGTGATTCAGACCTGGTGAGTGGCACTGCTCATACTACCATGGTGTGTTTCTGAAGTCTGTTGTAGACTTTCTCTGCATTTTCAACTAATTTCGTTACCTGGGTCTGTTACTGAATACTTTTTCTCTTAATATTCTGTCAGCGTTGTCCAAGATTTCAAGGAAATTTGTCAGTCTTTGTTGAGTACCCTCTGTTCTCTGATGTTTACCTGTGATGTGAGTTGGGTGGGTGTTATCAGCAGTCATGTGTTTGTCTTGAGCTGAGTACAGATTTTAATTTTTGCTCACTTGTGAAGTACAGCTGGGTCTTAAACCACATACAATAAAATAAATAGTAATTAGTTACATACTGGAAACTCACTTCAGCCATCAGAAAGTGCTTCTTTGGAACAGGCCAATATGCAGAAGAGTTTGTGGACAAAATCTGTTTATATGTAAGACTCAACAGATCCTTTATGGTAAAGTTTACTGGATGTTTCATTGTCCTACCTGACATTTTGGCAGATAAGTGAGATGCTTAAGGCAATAAAACTTTGAGAGGAGCCATAGCCACCTCTTACAGCAGAAGGCAAACTTCAATACCACCTTAAAAAACAAAACAACCAAACCTCTTTGTTCATGTTTGTTTCATTTATCTGCTACTTTTTGCCTGTGCAAAAGACACTAGTATCTGTGCTTTTTCCTTTTAAAGATGTCTTTAATGAAATGTTAACATGCCACCTAAAGGAGATCAAAGTGCCTGCAAATTTTATCCTAGTGCAGGGATTCTTCTATAGTTCTAGCAATGTTCTTTTCATTGTATTTTCCTTCTTTTCAGTGCAAAGCTAAAATATTTTTCCTCCTTTCTCTCTTAACAGAGCTTTCTGCAGAAGCCCAAGCAGCATTACGTGAGTTTGAAGAGAGGGAAAGGCAGCTTAAACAGGGACGATACGGCTCCAGGAGAGGAGGGCGAAGAGGAGGCTCCGTTATGTGCCACGGAATGGGAGAACAAAGGAGAGACAATAATGATAGGGGAAGAATGAAGGATCACAGGCCTGCACTGCTGCCAAACCAGCCATCAGCAATGGTACCTTTTAATCCTTAGTGTTCTTTGAACGTCCTTTCAGGAAGTTATGGAGAAATGCGTTCTAAACCGTGAATTTTTGCAAAGGTGGAATATATGTTCCAGTGTAGACCTTTTGCTCTTTGTTAGGCAGGATGGCTTTGTGTAACTTGATGATTGTGAAGTATGTGCTTCCAAATGTAAAGTGCATTTTGACTCGAACAACACAGTCAGACTTAACCTGCTGATTTGCGTGAGGATGGAGGAATAACTTAATTCCTCTGAGAAGTCCTCTACCTGCAACATGGAAACGTGTTCTGTTCCACATTGTTAATAGTAATGTAGTTTAAAAAGATTATTCTGTAAAATATTTATTGGTTTTTGTCCAAGAAATATTTTTGGTGACACTTCTTAAAAAAATAAAAAAATCTATTTGCCTGTCAGCCATGGAGGTAAATAAAACCCTAGGAACCAAATCATTACTTCCCTAATAGATAAATTATTATTTGGGATTTCAGATGAAATTAAACTTCGTTGCTACTTTTTTTTCCCCTGTGCTTTGTGTCACAATCTAAAAGACTTTTTCCATCCAAAAAAACCCCCAACAACTCCAGCAAATGTGAGATCGAGAGGTAGCCCACACTTATTTTTGTTCACTTGCATAAAATGTACTGGTAACTGAGATTGTAGAACAAGGCCTGTGTATGTCTTTGCAGGACAAGGTCGTCTGTATTAAACAGAGGTGATTTTTTCCAACAGCAGTAACTAGGTGCTGGTCACTGGCAGGAGTCGGTGTTATCTCAGCGGTTGAGAGCCCTGCAGTAGAATGTTTCATGCTTTTAAAACAGTGAAGGTTGAATAATTTACTTTTCTGGTTTGCTGCAGTCTTTGCTAGCTATTTTGATTTTAAATGTTGTAAACATTTTTGTGCTTGTTACAGTATCTTCTTGTGTATACTATGTAGCTGGTTTGCTTTATGTATATGGCTGCTTAAAAAAAATGTGTGACCTCTGTTGCTAAAAGGTTGCCTCTTTGGGACTCTTCTTCACTACCCTTTGGAAGTTACTGGATAGTACTAATATCTGGTGTCAGTGAGTTCAGAGGCAGAAGAATGTCTCTGAAAAGAAACATTATTTTTTTTATTAGAACTGATTTTGGCCATTTGTTTATGAGTGTTGAGCAGCAAGAGACTTCCTTCTGTGCTAGGAAAGGTACCTTTGAAAGGTATCTTTAAAGTAGTTTTTTCTTCAAGCAGTATGGATAGGTTTGGTGCACTGATAACTGAAGAATCTAGTTTAATTTGTATTTTGACTTTTTTTGCTAGTGCTAGGTCTGTTTTCTCATGCTCTTCTGTATGTGAGACAAAACTTAGTGGATTTTTTCTGATACCTGGACTCAGATTTCCAGTGATCTTCACATGTACCTTATTGCAGTTGATGACAGTTTCCAGTAACGTGCAGAATGCTACCATATGTAACTAGACAGTTTCACTGTTAAAAATAAGTGAGTGTGTCTGCATGCCCTCTGTGCTTCCTTGCTCTCTGCTCTCCTTCACATGAATGTCTTCAATTGCTCCTTTGCTTTCCTGTGCTGATAGTTCTAAACAGTTCCAGTTAATATAGGGAAAGAAGTTTTTCTGTTCATAATTGGCCTTAATTGTTCTCCAGAGGTGTCTTAGTTTTGTGCTCATTTATGTCAGGATATTTTAACTTGAAAGCCTGGTGACTTTGTTCTTTTGTCTGACTTTAGACTCATTCACAGAGGTTAATTCCAACACACCAGCAACCTGTTATGAGTCTGTTCCAGCAGCAACAACAGCAACAACAACAACAGCAACAGCAGCAGCAACAACAGCAGCAGCAGCAGCAACAGTTACAATCTCTGCTTCCTTTACAGCATCAGCATCATTCTTCTCCTCCTCCAGGGCTACATATGCCCCCTCCGATAGAAACGCCTCGAATCATGATGACTCCACCTCCAGTGACACCTCAGCAACCGAAGAACATACACATAAATCCACATTTCAAGGGGACAGTAGTGACGCCTGTACAAGGTGAGCTTTCTGAGCACCTTTCCAGTCATGCAAGAGTGATTCATCTTATTCTCTGCCAGAGATGCAACAGTTTGTTTGTTTACCACTGCATGGAAATGTGCTTCAGGCTGCTGTTGTTTTCTTTAAGCTGGAAACAAATGTTTTGCCTGAAGTAAGACATAATGTTGTTGGACTGTTGCCAACTAAAATAGCAAAGCCTTTTCAGCTTTTATGTTTGTTGCTCTAATGTGAAGCCTGTGAAGAGCAGTAAAAATGGAAGCTGACAAGAGAATGTGCTTTTTAAAAATAGTTTTTTAGTTCTCAAAACTAGGTAAGTACTGCAGTTTGTAGTTTCCCACTTCATTCCAGCTTCAGCCAAGCATTCACAGAATGACCACCCACCTGTTTCAGTGAGAGGGTACTGAGGCACTACTTGCGCTGTAATTGCTCTGTGAAAGGTACCAGTTTGCTGTCCTTCCTTGACAAGATACATTCCTCAATTCTCCTTTCAGAGCCACATTTGTAATTGTTTGATTCACAGCCTGCAAGTACATTTTTTTCTGTAAGTTAACACAAACACTCTATGGGCTACACTTCTTAGGGTAGCTTTCAGCAAAGCTGGTAATGTTACTTCTTATTTAGGAAGTGTTTAATCCCTAAGAGGATAAAAAAAGACTCCTGCATAGCTCTGATTTGCGATTTTGTTGGAATTAGATAAAGTAATCTAATATATACATATTAGATATATACATATTTATACATATTTACCATTAAGTTTTCTGTATTTTTCCTCCTTCAAATCAGCAGAACTCCAAGCCAGTGCTATCTTTCCTTCATTTATTTAACCAATGAAAAGTAGGAACTTGGCAGGGTAGGATATTGCCAGTATATGGGGATCTATTAGGCTTTTCACAGATGGCTGTGTAGTAGCTGTGTTGTAGAGCTTATTTTGCTTTTCCCTATGGTGCTTTCCACAAAATTATGCATCAAGACAGATTATCTGGAATCACTCCAAAAGATCCTTTACTCTTGGATTTATGCCTTCTGTGCATTTTCCTAACGTTCCCAAACTAGAAGTTACTGTTTTGTGAGAAGCAAAAATTGCTTTTAGACTATTTTTCTCTCTCCCTCTGAAACAGTCAACAAATCTTTTATATCTAGCTGAGCAAGTGTCCTCCTAATGCTGGGAATGGCTGTTGAGGACTTGTGCTTTTGACTAATGTCAAAAGTATACTTGTGTATTTTCTTTCTTTTATCTGAGGTTTTTTTTACATTACTGGGCAGCTTCAGGCTTGTCTCAACCTTCCCACTATGTCTGTGGTACCGTGGCTGTTACAGGTCTCTTGCTTTATCCTGAGCATAGTCTCTTTTTCAGTCTTCACTTACAGATCCTCATTTCACTGTAGAAATTTTATCTTCTTGATTAGAGAGCGTGTATTGGAAGCTGAGTCTTCTGCAGTAACTGAGAGTAGTGGTCATCTTAGTCTCTTAGTCTGCAGCAGTACAGTTATACATTTGTATACATTTGCACACCTAAGGAAAATGTGTTTGAAATTAGGAGCCTTCTACAGGTAGATGAGGATAATTCTGAAATCTTCAATGGTATTTGCATATTAAAATGAGCTTTTAAGCAATCACTGCAGGCAAATGGTAGATAGAAATTCCAGTGTAGGGAATGCCATTCTAAACTTCCTCTTAAAAAGTGTTCCTCCCTTTAATCCATCTGGTTGAAGCCCCAGTAGGCAGAGACTGATGGTTGACAACATAAGGATGTGTTTCACTTACAGCATCATTTATTTCAGGGTAGCAGGAACTATGAAAGATCAGATTGACTTCATGTTCTTGATGATGCCCTGCCCGTTCTTGGCTGAACATATTTCCAGATATGTGAAGGTTTTTACACATTGGAGGATACAGTCAGATAGGTGCAAAGTTTATTGGGATTCTGTTTTTGAGAACATTATGCCTGGAAGCTAAAAATGCCATGTCTGGAAGTGCACGATATGCACATTTAGGTTCTGGTAATTTTAATGGTGTGCTGTCATGTTTTAGTGTGGACTGGCATTTTTTCCTCTCTAATTTTATGGCAGGATTAAGCTAACATACTTCTAATTGTCAGCTCCAGGGACACTTTTCCCAGCTACAGAGCATAGAAATACACTTTTTCAACATCTTTTTGGTTTGAGTTAGTCTTGAAGTGCGTCGAGTATATCAGTATTTTCTAAAATAGACTCAAACCTTCTGTAAATTGTTATGAAATTTTCATGTGAATAAAATACCATATATAAGAACTCTAGTAGGCAGCTGCTTCAGCCTGAAAGGGAGTAGAAGCACTCTTGAAGAATCCTATCATTGGCTTATTCCTTTGATGTTTCAAAGGCGTATCTCTTACAGTGGCCACCATCTCCCTGCCTAACCTTGAATCTTGCTTCAAAAAAATAGTTACTTTCAAGTCAGTTTTGTTTCAAATGAATTCGTACTATTTTTAGTCTTTGAAGCTTCATAAATGATTAAGGACTCAGTCTATCAAGCCCCTAAAACATGAGCTTCTGCGAATACCTTCTGCAGGTACTGTGCAGTTAGTGCTCAGTTGTGCCTCCTGTGACATTTGAATCCCATGTCCTTTAGTTGCTTACTTGTCATATAACAAGTTTTCCCTTTTTTTTGTGTCCTATTCTGTAAACTACTTTTGAGTTGTAATGAGCAACTTTTGCTGAATGCGTCTCCAGATTTGAGTATGATCAATTCACTAATGCTGGAGGGCTGTACGTAGGTGGACTGTGAAATACTGATCCAGCCTGTGATAACAGCTATTGCGTTTTTTCCCCTTAAATGTTTATACCACAAGTATCTATTTCAAGGATACTGTGGCACTGCCAAAATTGACATGGACTAACGAGCAGTTTATGGCAGCTCAGCATGCCGTTTACCTTTTGAAAACTGTTTGGTGTCTTGGGAAAAATCACATTATAATTCTCCTAAGTAATCAATATGGGAAGTGCTGCTTCATTGTTTCAGGTATAGCATTGGAAGCTACAGCATATATACAGCAAGAGCCAATTTAATCTTCTTAAAATAATGTCTTACAACATGCTGTGTATTATTTTTGAAACATACTTTTCAGACCTATGGAATATTTGACATCAAGAAAATGAGGGCTTATTTGAGACTTCTTTGCTGCTGAAGCAAGTGTCCAAGGATTGAAAGGGCACAGAGTTTGAACTACTATCTTTCATGAGTAATAAATTAATTTGTTTAAAATATATAAATATATCTCTCTATATATGCTACTGCCAGAGGCAGGATACTGAAATAGGCTCAAGTGCTCTGTTCATTTGACATTTCTCTACATTTCCCACTGTATGCTATTTTTCTCAGTGCCTCCCTGACCTGTAATACCTGAACTGTTTTAGGACTAGGCCTGACACGTTCAACCTATCAGTTTTTTCCAGGTGGCCATGGCTGTTTGATATGGACAGATGTTCATTAGAAGTCAAGATGAAACCATTCAACTCATTTTCTCATGTAACGTGATATAAAGCTTGCACACAGTCCTGCCCTGCTGAAAGATGGCTGCAATTAGTTTACCCCATCACTCTCTGAACCAGCAAACCACAAGTACTTAGCAAAAGTGGATAGAAGCCAGACATGAACATGAACTAAAAACAACCTCTACTGCATTAGTTCTTGTGCCTCAATTCCCAAGGAAAAATGGACTTTTGAGGCATATTAGCAAACTCCTGTGTTGGGAATGCACCCAACTTATCCCTCAAATTAGCTGCATTTCTTAGCGTCTTTCTTGCTCTGAAATGTAACACAGTAGCTGTCTACAAGTCAATGTTTCACTGTGGAAAACATTTTCCTGTCACTTTCAGAAGTGCTAAAAACAAACCGAAGAAAGAACAAATGTACTGAAAGTTTTTAGTAAATGAGCAAACACATTCCGTGCTGTCCGAAGTGCTTTATTTAACTTTTCTTGGCCTTTTGTTTGACATGGGAACATTGGTATTTTTAACCACTTAGACAACTCAGAGAGGAAATAAAAAGTGCACTGGAAAATGGGAAATCTGTCATTACACTTTGTACTGGTGATTCAAATAGAGATCAGTCCCCAGGGTGATTCAGCTGTAGCTCTTTGTGTGTTGTGCCATAACATTAAGTGAATGTTTTGGGACATACTTTTTTGTGACTAGTATTTGAAATGCAGTTATATGGGCAAGTCATCCATGCTAATCCTCCTGAAATACTAGTTTTGGAGATATTTTTCAGGAAAGGGTCTCCTAATTCTTCTCTTTATGCAATAACAGTCTTTCATCTGAGATCTCCAGTTCTGTGATCAGTTACATACAAGCAAGGCCAGATTAAATAGTTTTTGTGTGCTGTTAATTGCAGCTCCCTGCCTCATTTTAACCTTCAGGAGCAGTGATTTATACCAGTTAGTGTCTCGAGTCCATGCTTGTTGTGGTAGCTTTGTGGTGAGACTGGGAGATACCTAGGAAATGTTGAGTGGCATGAAGTAGAGAAGGCAAATTAATCATGTATCCTTCTACTTGAAACATGGAATTCTCTGTCAGCTTTGTCTAAGAGATGTCTTTGGCTGAATAACAATTCTAGTTTTTCTTTCTGCAACAAGGAGCAATTTAATTCTGGAAAATGCAGAACTAAATTATGTAAATTAACTAGGAGAATCCTAATTGCCCTGTTGCATGTTGCAGGGGAGGGAATGGCTGCTTAAAGTTAATTGTAGGAGCTGTGACATGTGAGGGTAAAAGTAGCAGATTTTAATCATGTCTTTTTATTGCAACTGCTTTTGGAAATAACAACAACTGTTAGGTAAAACAAATGGTGTTAAAAGGTGCTTCTTGTTTCAGTGCCCTTGCTGCCAGTTCCCGCCCAACCAAGACCCGCTGTAGGACCCCAGAGATTTCCTGTGAGTAGCAGCTGTTTCTTCTTCTCTGATATGGATAAGCATACATTTGCAAGGAAATATTAATATAGCAAATAAAAGCTGTTCTAGTGAAATATAATTTTAAGGGTTTGTAAATATTGACAATACACTCTGCAGTTGAAAATGTTTGTTAAAAGCTTAAGGTCAATGGATTTTTGAGAGTAGAATTAATTCTGTTTAACTGTAAAATTGTTGAACCAGTCTCTCCAGTGGGAGAGGCATGAATGCATCTTGTCTTAAGGAATATGGGCTTCATTTTATTACTTGACTCTTTCTGTATGAATAGAATCCTTATTTTATTTGATATAATAAAAGGCTATTTGGAATAATCCCTAAGCTTAAAAAGCAGTAATATATATTTATTGTAAAACTCAGCAATCATTTTTATCATTACTTCAGGCATTTCAATGCCCTCACTTTTTAAATAAAAAATGGAACTGGCATTGCATGACCTTGCTTTCTCTTACGTTTCTAACTTGGAAAACGAACGAGGCACTTAGCTGCTTCACTAGGCTAATTTCACTTCATATTTTTTCTTGATCTGTGAATGGAAAGAGTCCATGCTTCTAGAACTTTTCTCATCATTTCAGTTTTGTTATCCCAAATTTCTAGTTGAAATGGTTTGAAAAGTATCAAAATAAGCAAAAGAAAACCTAGGTTGCAATATTGCCTTACATATTTTCAAACGAAGACCTGTATACTATGCTTCCCAACTATATAAAACACATAAAAATTATCCTCTGTTGATGAGTGCAGTGTTGGAGTAGGAAAGTAGATGTTATCTGTGTAGTATCACACAGTAAATTAGTGGCACAGAGATCAGGTGTGTTTGAAAGAAGCAGATTTCAGAAACCTGCTGTGACTTTTGATTGCCCTGTTGCAGACCTGGTTGGTTTTGGTGCAGAATATTTTTCATGCAGGACATGTAGCTGAGGAATTGTGATGTCCATATTTTGTACAGAAACCGAGTTTTTGAATTGCCATTTTTCTTCTGTGAAGTCTTAAAAGATTAAGCAGTAAAATGGCAGTTTCATTAAGTCATTTCCTGTTATATTTTATCTTCAATAAAATATTTTTGGAGTTATTTTTCTATTAAAAGTATTGCGGTTTTCAGAGGAAATTTTCTTCAACAGTCTTTAGTATTATGTAGAGACCTTATTTACATTTTAAAAGCAATTTTAATTGTTTTTTATAAAAACAAGTGTCTTGCATTTGTTTTTCTTTGACAATAAGTTGATTTGCCAATAAACACAATTTGGGATGCAAAAGCAATTGGAGGATAAGGAATATCTGTAAAGGCATTGTAACTGGCATCTTTGAAGTGTGTTAACATCAGTGTAGGAAAATTGGAAATTAATTTTTTTTTAAATTGACTGTGAAATTAGATTTTAATTCTATTCACTTCTGGTTTCATAAGTAAAGAAGTACCGCAAACCTAGGTAATCTATATGCAACAGTTTTTAGAAGGAAATAGAATAAATGGAACATTTTTTGGAAGGACTCTTGCTCCTTTAGCCTGCAGGAAAAACTTCACTGCTTGCTACCTTTTTATTTACATAAGCAGTGCACCAGAAAAGAGTCACTGTAATTAATTTTTCATAAGGGGGAGGAGGAGGGCTGTCTAAACTGAGAGGATCCAGCAGTGTCATTTGGTTGCCCTGACTGGTTTGGGTTTTTTCTGCTTCAATTGGTAACAGGCTGTGTGACCCTGAGAAAGTTACTTCATCTTTCCATGACTCACTGAGTTACAAAATGGGTATAAAATGGACTTCCCTTATGAAGTACTTTATAAATTTTGCATGGGTTATCAGTCATATTAGGATTAGGAATTAAGTGTCACTGTGTACATATCTCATGTTTGTTTTATTAAATGTAGTATGTTAGCTCTTGAGCTGAAGTCAAATTTACTTTCTGACTAACGTTTTATCTTGCAGAACTACCTTTTTTGCTCTGTTACATGTCAGACGCTTTTGTGCCATTAGAATTCACTTGTTTATGTATAAATGTTCACTTATAGCAATACAGCAATGGTTAGACAACTTTGACAAGCCATTTGAAAAAGATCAAAGACTTGTTCCAAACTATAGTTCATTCATCCTTTTCTTCACTGTATAAAGAATCTCTGGATATGTAATGACTTGAATTTGCTCAGGTTTAGGATTGCATAATCAAAGGATAACAGTCAACTGATTTTTCTGATGACTTTGTTTCTAAAAACCTGTGTGGTTAGAATTAAATATTTGCAGTCTGCTTTCCCCTTTAACTTTAAACTGGATGGTTTCTTTTGATTGGATGTGGCAGAGGTGGAAACATGGAAAGTAATGAAGTTTTAGCAAGGAAAAGACCAGGAGTGGCTAGTGCCATAACTGAAGGAAAAATTTGCCTCTGAGTTCTCTTCTTACCTAGGAGAGAAGCCTGTGTGTGCTCCCAGCATGGGAAGAGCTTCAATCAGAGCTAATCAATTGCCAGTCATAAATCTATTGGAAACCAGGTGTTACTAATTTAGGGCTGATGGAATGACTTGTAACCATGTAATGGTTAATTCTTACAACCCTCTGCAGAAGGATGTAATTGAAGGGTTGAACAAAGTTGTAATGAGCATGTTAACATATGGTGTGAGTTCTAAATTATGGGAAATAATGTAGTACTACATCAGGGTAGTGTTGATCAAGATTGAACCTGCTTAGAGTGGGAACTGATTAAATTCCCTTAACCTTGAATCTCAATTTTAATATTTCAGTGTACAGCTCATTGTTCAATTATGCCTTTCTTAAAACTTAACTCGTGAAATGTTTAGAGAGGAAGTGCTAGAAATGATGCAAGGAAATTAATCTGTGTTCCCTGCTTAGAGTTATTTTAACATTTACACTAATCTTGAAGAAAGCAATGAAGTTATCTATCTCTTACTCCATAAGCATTCAAGGTGACTTAGTGTGAATGGTATTTCAGAGCTATATTCTGCTGATAAGGACTGCATGAATGATAGATCAGAGGTGTGTCACAGCTGAGAGATATGGGGGACTTGTGGTAACTGGGAGTTAAAGATGTGAATTCTGCTTGTCTGAATTGCACAGTACTCTACAGGTGGCTGTAGTTCACAGTAATCCAGTCTTCAAGCACAGTTTGAATTAACCTGGAATTGTGCAAGTGTCAACTGCCTTTTTTCTTTAAACTGTTTAAAGAACTGGTTTAAAGAACAGACCTCTTCAGCAGAGTCCTCCTGAAGGTCTTGCTTTTGTCATCTGCCTTTGCTTTAAAGTGGTTAAACTGCCTTTTCCCGAGCTCTCAGCATCACAGTTGGTATTTCACAAATAACAGTCTACTTTGGGAAATGATCCATTTAGAGAAAGGTGACAGAAGACTTTATTCATAGGCTAGTTGTATGTGTCTTCTGAACTTTTCATGTGTTTTCTGACCAATTTATTATTTCTCGTGGATGCCCCAGTGCAGATATGGAACCTGTGGGTTTTTTGTCACACAAGAGGGACCATTGTGGTTCCTGTCCTCCATCCAGTGTTTATTGTGTGGGCTATTTTCTCTTTCCACTCCTGTGTTCTGTGAAGAAAATGGGGTAGAACAAGGGAAGAAGAAATTAAATAGAAAATGGAAGAGATATTTCTAAATGCTTTATATGAAGGCTGTTACTAACTGATTATTATAGAGGCCAGATCATTATAGAATATGAAATTAGGAGCTATGCTGATGCTCCAGATCTTTTCATCACTTATGTGGGTCCACCAGCACATTCTGGGTCTGAAATACTTCAGTGTTTGCCTGAAGAAAAGTTTATAGAGGCTTTTGGCTTCAAACACCATTTATTTAACTTAATTAACACAATAATATTATGTAGCACATGTGTGCAATTTTTTTAAGGACATACAAAGGTGGAAGAAGTGTTGTCATGCCCACTTTGGGATAGAGTGTGGCAGAGGAGAGATGTCAACATTCTTTAGCCAGAAATTGTGAGGTATCCCTACCATCCAAAGCTGGGGCTGGACTGAGGAATTTGGAGAGAGGAGAAAGTTGGGAATAACCTGCTGCACCCTGTTGAAGGCAGAAAAGAGAAATTCCTCATGTCTGAGGCCATTTCCCCTCTCTCTGTGACCTGGATTCTCCTCTGAAACTGCTGCAGAGAGAGCAGAGCCTGTTAATGCAGCTGTTTGCCTTTTGCCAGGAAAATTTTCAGGAAGTTGGAATATATTCTGATTTAGGCACTGTCCTTAACCTGTCACCCTGGGTGTGGTGTGAGCCAGGCAGATGTCCATCCCACAGACACATTTTATTAACTTTGGTCAACTTGAGTTTCAGAGCTGGAGTCAGGAATGGTCTGAAGTGGCACAAAGCACAAGATGAAGTGACGTGAGTGTCCAGCTGACTAATTTGTGTGGCTTTTAATGCACAGAGCTTTTCTCTTTTAAGAAGATACCTTAGTTAGTGCACTGGGTTGGTGTCTTTCACATAACTGTTGGATTCAAGTCTGAAAATGTTGAATTGTATTGCACAGATTATGTTTTATTCAATATTTTTAAGACTTTATTGCAGTGACTTGTCCTCAGGCCCTTGTGAATATCCTACATCACGTGTCTTTTTGGTTCCCAGTGGGTTTTGATATGATTTGGTTTTGGAACTTCGCACTCCTGTTTGAAATAATCTTTAATCTCCAAGAATGCATGATTATTTTTTTTTCCCTTAAAAACCTTAGTAAATTTTTTTTATATTCTCATGGAAATGCTTCCACTTGATCTCCAGGACATGACGTGGTGTCTTAAATGGATGCTGCGAAAGGCAGTTGATTAGTTTTGGTTTATTTTTTTCACCATTTCTGAAAACTATTTTGAATTCTGAGCTTTCGAGTGTTGTTTGTGATTCAGACACTGTTTTTAAGTACTTCATTATTTAATCTGTGAGAGGCTTTTAAACAAGTGACCAGTCATTGCTCAGAACAGATGTTGCTGTCCTTCATGGCCACTTGCTTGAAATATTTCTTCTGAAAAAGGAATATATTACTATTATACAAATTAATTCTAAAAGGTACATTAGAAAACAGTTGACTTATTTTTCCCAGGTGGTCCTTGGTGTGGGCTGATCCACGTCAGTCCACCATTTTAGCAACCTTGGGTTGGTTTAATAGGATTACCGTGGATCTGTGACTGCGGCTGTGCCACCTCTTGCAGGATGTAGAAGCAGAAATTTGCAGTGCTTTTGAAAACAAAACTCCTTGCAATAGTGTTTGCTGTTTGTTGTGGGAAATGCAAATAGGGAGTACATTTTTTTCTGGTTGTTTCAAATTCAACCATAAGTGAATTTGAAACATGTGAGTGTTTTCTATCAACTGTTATTAAGGTGGTGGCTCATATTCTGTGCTACTCACAGTAAGGACAAATTATAAACAGTCCTGCATCTGAGCACAGAGAGTCATTTTAGAGTGATACTTTAGTATTTAGTAACTCATACGTTTGCAACAGTACACATGTAGGAGACGAACTGGTAATGGAAATAAAAATTGCTACTTGTGAAATGATTCTCTTACTTCCTCACAATTATTCTGCTTTAGCTATGGCTTCACTATAATGAGTAACAGTAAATGAAATTTTCACTCTATCGCCGTGTAGCAGTGGCAGATCACAGGTAGTGTAGAAAGCATTTTGTTTTCATTTACAGGATACATGGTATCAGGTGGTGTTGATTGACATTTCTTGGATACTGCTTTATACAGCATTTCATGCAAATCATGTTTGAATGAGACTGCTGCATCAAATTACATTTCTTTCAGATTATAGCCCTTGCAGATGTGAGACAGAGCTTGTTCAGCAGCCAGCGAAAAGCTTTCGTTTTTAACAGGTACTGTTTTCACAACTTGACTGCAAAGCCCTATAATTACAGCACTTAAGATAGTGAAGGAATGATGGGCACTTTCTCTTATCAGATCTATAAGTAGTAGCAAGCAGATGCAGCATGAGATCCCTCCAGCTGTCAAGTATTGTCAGGCTGGCATAGAGGGAATGCAGTTTAAAATGCAGGTGACATAATACCCAACATCCTCCATTTGCTAGTGGGCTTCTGATTAATCACGATTACCATACATTATCATACCATCAAATTTAATCATATCAATGAATTCCCATCTGCAGGAGGAGCAGCAGCAGCTAAACATGATGGTAACAGCTATTAAATAAGAGAGAAATAGATGGTTTCTAAATGCAGTAACCCTTTAACTTGTCATGCTAGCTCCAGTGTGCACATGCTCTGGAGATATTAAAATTGAGCAGTAGACTTGTGCATTTATATTTTTTAGTTGTTGTCACTTACCTTTCTGCTAAGTGATTGGTGTTTAGCGCTGCCAAGTTAAAAACAGAATTGTAGATTTTTTTTTTTTCCCCTTCCGTTAATGATGCTGGATTTTCTTCAAGCTCATCTTTAGTACCTGCTAAATACAGAATCACAGAGTGGCTGAGGTTGATTAGGACCTCTGGAAGTCACCTGGTCCAGCCCTCTGCTCAAGCAGGGCCACATAGAACCATTTAGCCAGGCCCATGTCAGGATGGCTTTTGAGTATCTCCAAGGATGGAGACTCCACAAACTGGCAACCTGTGCCAGTGCTCAAGAGTGAAGAAGTTTTTATTTATATAGATATAAATTGTACATTGTTTTTTGGTGTATATGTATGAATAAAATTTGAAGTTTTTAAAGCATTGTAAGCAAAGCACAAATTTTATCAAGGCAAAGAGCAAAAGGTATTATGCATATGCTATTTTGCCATTAATTAGACACTGTTAAAGAGGTACTTTGAAGAAATCAAGACTTGTAAAGAAATCCAATTAAAATACACAATTGCCTTCTGAGTACAATGCACTAAGAGTAATTTAGTGCTTAAACACTGAATAGAGAACTGAAATATATCTACTATAATATTAGGGAGTCGTAGATGATAGTATAGTTATCTTAAGCTGTTTCACTGAGCTGAGAAAATATCCTTTTAAAAGAGAATATAGTACATTTGTGTCATCACAATACAAAAAAAGTAAATCTATAAACTAGTATTTGTTCACCTTCTGCACCTTCATTTTTTGCCAATTCTTTAGGATGTGAAAGGAAAAGAGCTTAATTCATTATAAAACAGTAAGTCACTACTGTTTACAGTAAAATAAACTAATTTAGAGGAATGTTCTGGGTTGTGACTGTAGGATTTTTTTCTCAAAAAGGAAAAAATTTTCAGGCCTACTTACAGAACACGTGAGTAGTACCCGCAAGCACACAGGGAGCTCTGAGTATGTAAAATTCTCACATCAATGTGTTTATAAGGTCAGAGATGTGTAGAACACCTCAAAAAAGAGAATTCCTTACACAATTAGAAATTGTGAATCAGGTAGTTTGGCTACTGAATTATCAGGTCTGAAATGTCATTTGCTAATACAGGCGAAAGTCCAGGTTAGCAACAATTCTAATTTTTGTTCTTCTATAAAGCTGGCTGCTTCTTGACTTTTTTTTGTATCAACCTAACCATCTTCTGTTGAAAGGAGAAGCATCATTTCCAAGTCACATTAAGGTTCTCAGTTGTTTCTAAATTAATTATAACTGCACCTTCAAGCTTGGAGTGTAATGTAGAAATCTTGAATTTAATATTCATGATCCAGTTCAGTTGTAACCACAGAGTTGTTTCTAATTGTCAGTGACTTGCAGATCACCAAGATACACAAGGTCAATAAACACTGTGATAATATTTCCATGGAGAAGTCTCTAAGTCCAATGGAAAGGTATGAATTTTGTTAAATATTATCTCATTAGTTCTGAGAGCAGAGGACGCCCAAAGGTTTTGGGTCCCTAATTTTTTACACATCCCTAAAACTGTTAGCTTTCAGCAAAAAACCCCCCCCCAAAAAACACAGAAGGATTTTATTGTCTTTAAATAAAACAATTATGAAATTATCATCTTTCAAGGGAGAGTTCATCATTCTAAATGGCACTAGTGTCCCTTACACTCTGACTCCAATTTGTTTGTATTGTCCTTAATCTTAAAAAGTTGGAGGGCACCAAACAAAAATGATCACACACTCTTCTACACCTCACTCCTGAAAAGGATTGCAAACTAACATAAAACTGAATCTTCCAGATGTGAATTAGTTTAAGAATTTACTGTTTAAGAAATCACTTAGGTTCGTGATCTGAGAGGTTTGGGTTTACTCTCCCTTAACGTAGTGCAGCTGCAACAGCTTGTCTGTCACACTGTTTCTTATTATGGCCTGTTTCTGCTTGCTGGACACTCTTCCTTCATCCATACAAAGTAGATGAATGGGAGTGTGGGTTTTTTGCACATAAGCATTGTTAAGAATTTAAATCTAGAGTTGGGATTTAGGTAACAATACCTTTTCTGTGTCTGTATTTCATTGAGGACTGTTTTCTGAGAATTGTTCTTGAATGGGAACATTTATCCTGCAGATCCTTCTAAGAAAAGTACCTTGATGGAGCAGGTGGAGGTTCGAGAAACTTGTCTGTGAAGCAGAATTTCTCCTGTGGAGAACTGGTTGCTTGTGGGCCCTTCTGCTTTGTTGCTTCTCTTAGAAACATAGTAAAGTTGAGAGCATTTTTGTCTTCATTTGCAACATGAATTATGTCCCTGAAACTTGTTGACAAGGAGTGCTTTTAATATACAAAAGTTCTAATGTTTAGCTTTAATCTCCTGAACTATGTGTTATTATAGTATGGTGGGAGTACCCTTCTCTGTATTGTCTGTGTTCCTTATTTTAGCTGTTTGATCATGAGTTGGCCTAAATAACATGAAAAGGATTCTATGCCTTTCTCTACTTGCTTGTACTAGTTTTCCATGATTGCTGAATTCTGCTTTGAGACCTTAAACAGTGAAAACGAGGCATTGGTGGTTTCTCTTACAGATGATCTGGACTTGTGCCTAAACCTTCCAACACTCTTTCTTGTCTAGGGGAGTTGTGTAGTATCAAAGAGAAGTTTGTCCAAGTTGGGTGGTACATTTTAATATTAAAATGATGTTCAGCTCTCTCAGACTCAGTCTACCTGTAATGCCAGGGTCTGTGCAGTTCACATACTTGAACCAGCACTTGGCTATCTCCATGTATTTTCCGCTCAGGAAATATATTCCAGAATCTTTGAAAAGACTCGCATGTGGGTAACATAACAATTGTTTTCTTAACTTTCATGGCCAATATGAACTTTAATTTTTGTCCTTGTTGGCATGAATTTAAGGCATGAATTTTTATATCAAGTGATCTTATACTAAATTCGTTGGGAGAACCATGGTGCTTGCTAGGTTTCTGTTCCCCTTGATGGACTTATGTGATTGTCATAGACATCAGAGGAACACTACTGAGTCATTTAAACTGTATTTGAAGAAATATCAAAATAAATTTTATACTAAAAAATTCTATGAGTGATTCCCTTTCTGTATGCTGTGCACAGTAAATGAAAATACTGTGAAACTTAAACATGAGGACCCATCCTTTGTGGAATATATAGATATATATTTCTACTTGTAAATTTTTGAACCATACCAAGATATATGAGTAGGGTTTCCTACACAAGAGGATGAAAAGTCAGTTCCTTGCACCAGAAGGTAGGCATTTTAGGAAAGCTTTTCAAAAAGTCTAGTAGCTGCTGAAATAAGAGGATTAACATCTTGTGACAGATGGCTATAGTTTTAATTGTCATAGGTTATAGTGGTCATTATTCTTTGCATTTAAACCATATAAGAAGAATTAACTGAGTGGCCCTGCTTAACTGTCAATGGGGTTCTCTTGGCTCTTTGCATTTTAAGTGAGATTAATAAATGAAAACATGTTGTAGAGGCAGGGTGTATTTTATTGAAAGATTCATGAAGTTTCAATGACATTGTTAAGGTATTTAATTAGTCTCATGAAAAAAAGTAGTGACCCTTTTAGAGAAGCTGATAAGTCATATAATAGCTGTTAGATCCTCTTTATTCCTTGCTTTATAAGATTAACTTTGTGCTAAGCAATTTATGCTAAGTTTTCCCTTTTATTGGTAACCAAAGTTATCTGTGCTTCATGAATAGATTATTGGAGATAACATCATGTAATTAACAAGAGATGCAGAAAAGTAAAAGTACAATTTGTGTAAGAATTGTATGAGAGAAAATGTTAATTTCTTAACTAGGAAGGATATTTAAAGGGATAAAAGGAAGGCAAAATAGTGCAGTTCTTTGGAAGGATTAAAGTAACCTTATCTCATGTTCTTTCAGAAGGTGGGATTGCCTGAGTGTGTGAAAGTCATGTTCAATGAGCTATTCACAACTCTAATGAATTGTAGACACAAGTTTGCATTGCCTTTTTTTTTCCCCAAAAGTGATTGATAAGGTGTAAGTTGTGCATTAGCTGTATTGATTAATGGAAATTAGTAAAAGAGGAAATTGCACAACATGCAGTCATTCAGAATTATATAAAAATGTCAGTCTGAGGTGCTGTAAATTATGGGGTGTGTGGGAGGAAGAGTCGGTACGCTTTTTTTCTTTTTAAGGGTAAAATTCACAAAATTAAGTATTTAGACAAAATAGCTGTCAGTAGCACTTCAATGTACTGTTACCTTCTCCTTTGAAGTATTTCTAAAATGTCTGTGATTGTGGTCTCTTTGGAAATCCTCACGGAACTCTTATTTCCAATGTAATTTCCTTCTAGACCTCAGTTCTCGTATTCTTACATACCACCTTTTTTAAAAATTTTAAAGTAAAATTGCATGAGGATAAATTAAATTACAGAGTTCAGAGCACTCCTTTAAAACAGAAAAAGATACAGACCAAAAATTACTTTCTTTGGTAGTTTAAGAAAAATCTTGATGATCAGTACCTTGCTTTTTGTGTTTACGCATTCACACGTTTTGGTTTTTGGAGAAGAAAAAAAGGAACAGTCAGACTATGTCCCTTTGCAGCCCACAGAGCCTTGCTGAGAGGCTGTTCCAGAGCCCTCTAGCTTTCCAGAATGGCAGTTTCTCTCTCAGGTCTTTGAACTCCTCGTTACCGTTAGTGTCTGCAGGTGGGGGTTCAGAAGTGCTACTCTGCTGGTGGTGGTTTGGGAAGGGGCACGTGTAGGTTGGGGTACCTTCGCTTCAGATGTACCAACAGAAACATCTACTGTTTCCTGGTTTTGTGTTCTTTCTGCAACTAGCTTTAAATCTAGCTAAAAACTCCATTTTAGGAGCCTTTCCTTGCACTTTGGTGCATTTCTAAGTAATCAATGTGATAATGATGCTAAATAGTCACTCTTAATAATAGTGTATTATCCAGTAATGATAAGAAGGAGAGGACACTCCTCCAAAAAGTTACCATATATGCTCTACTGGGTCTTTCTCATATGGACAGTTGGCAACTCAGCTGTTGCAACCATTTCTGTATGAATGTGAACCAGCCTTGTGGGATCTCACCGGATAGGCACATAAATATTTTGTCCTTTCCCCCGGTGTCAGAGTGGGCCCCAATATTGGACTGAAATGTAGAACCCTGTAGCCTCGACTGGTCATATGAATTTGCAATTTTCTTTTTTTTAGGTTGAAACATGTTTACTTTAAAATAGGTATTTTCACCACTGTGAGATTTACTGAGTAGGGAAGTTTGCTAAAAGATTTAATGATGGTGAAGTAATAGTTAAAATGATTTTTTTGTAGGGAGTCTTAGCTGATATGTGTACTGAATAGTTGGGTGTAATTTGAAACTGTCCGGATAGCAAAACCATGAAAAATGGGAGCAACTACTGTGCATATAAAGATTTAGTATGCAACTATGTTACAGTATGCTTATTTTATCAAAAATAGACCATTATGAAACCTGGCTTTTGCACCTGCTCTTCATTAATTTTTGAAGTTAAATAGCTTCATATGGTCTTTTCTACCAAATACCAGAGGGCGCTTGGGGGCTATTAGCAACAAATTCTTGCTGAATGTAGAGTTTAACACTAATGGCAAAATAATCCACTCCTAAAATTGTAGTTTAACTGCTGTTAAGCAAAAAACCAAAACAAAACCACCCAAAAAAACAAGCACATCCTCAAAAGCTTTAAGTAATGGAGAACTGTTACATTACTTTGTACTGGTTTTAGGACAATTCGAATTTGGCATAACTAAGTTGAAATTGTAATATTATTGTATTTCTATTAAATTGAAAAAAACTGTAATGGCATTTCAGAAAAATAGACAAACATAATTCAGAAAAGTACTCATCGTGGTTCACCTATTTTCTTAAAAGTTCCTTTGTGTCTGGAAGCAGTAGCTCTAGTTGAACGTTAGAGTTTTAGTTTCACGTGAGGTGTGTGAAATGAATCAATCACACAATCGAATTCCTGTTGGAATTATCCTGAAAGCTTTTTCAGAAGAAAAATCTCAGCAGTGTAAAATCTGAAAATACAACCAACCTTCTGCCTGCCCATGTTACTGTCATTTAGGGCAGAATTTTATTTCACTCTTTAGGTATAGCAGAAGCAAAGCTTGTTTAGGAAAAAAGTGGAGGTCAGTCTTTTTCATGGCTGTAAGAAGGAAGAGAATCAAACTAATTTATTTTTCTTTTTTTTAGAAGCAAATATTGGTAATTTGTTCTTCAGCAAATAACAAATGTCTTTGCAATTAATTTCACATGATTGGCCTTTGGTTGTCAGCCAAGAAATGTGATCAGTCATATTTTAGTAGTTCTTCGAAATGTCATATACACGAAGTTAGAAACTGCTCAGCAATCAAATAAGTAGGTATTTGTTAGCACTACTCAGTGTCTGTGTATCTTGCAGCTTTCCTGTGGTGTGATTTATGTCAGCCATACTTCTGGAGTTCTGCCAGTTTTGAAACTTGTAGGTTTCAAAAACCCCAACCTTGTGTGTAAACTAAGTGCCCTGAAAGGGAAGGGTCGTGGTTTTTGGCACTAATGGATCCTGACAGTGAGGGACTTACTAATCTTACTTTAAAAAAAAAAAAGTAAGTGGAAAAACCCCCCAGAATTCTTAACTGCTAGGGATGGAAAAAAGGCAAGTAGGAAGAGTTCCAAGCTTCAGATATTTTCTTCTTGCTATTTGTTGGACTGGTTTGGAGTTATTTTGGCCCAAGCTTATGTTGTGGGATGAACTTGTATGAAATACACAACTAATAAAACTAGAGAGAAAAAAAATTCTTAGTGTATCTTAGTGAGCATTTCTTGGGATTTTTTGACACCACCTTTTGGATAACCTGTTACTTTGTTTTAAAATCACTGAAAGTATTTAGAGGACAGTAAATGTTTGTTTCTTAAGCTGAATGGACACCTCTGATACTGAAGATCATAGCAAACCTGAAACTACCATTGCTTGTATTTTTAACAGTAAAATATATTGCTGGTTTCTGGGTTGTGTAACTTTTTGTAACATCATTTTTTAAAAAATGTGAGCTTTCTTAGATCTAAAATAACCTTGTATTACTCAGTTCTAAAACTTACCCAAATCTTATTTCATAAAGGCTTAAAGTTTCCTTATGATGGGAAATATCAAGCTGCTCTCTGTGTGTGTAATACTAACAGACTTCTATGGCCTAAATCAAGATCCTGTGCTAGTTGCTGGCCTCATTTTGAATCCTTTTGGTTGAAATCTTCCAAATACTTTTATTCCAAGATTGAAACTGTGGAAAAATATTGTTATGCC
>NW_020897732.1:7523558-7722261 GCF_003984885.1 Neopelma chrysocephalum | reverse complement strand
GAATTGCTGGGGGAGGTTCATCCACGTGAGCCAGGGCTGCCGGGTTGGTCTCCGTCAAGTTTACGTTCAGTCAGTTTGTCGTGTGCAGGGTGAGTAGCAGTTAATTGTCAGCCGTACCAGACTATTGGATCTCCTGGTATTTACTGATGGAAAAGGAGCGGGATGGTTTATTTAGGTCTTGCTGATTGGACAGGGTAGTCAGATGTTTAGTCAAGCACTGAAGGGCACAGGACTGAGGAACGGGGGAAAGGACCAAGTGTTTTCAGGAGTGACCTGATCTCTAGGGGTCACTTTAATTCAGTGTGAAAATAAAGATCCCCATGTTGTCATTGGAGATGACTGCGTGGGAAGGTAATGAGTGTTTTCGTTAGTATTTTTGAATTTTAATGGAATAAAAATAAGTCTTAAATTTTCGTTATTATGCACTATAAGCGAGTTTGGTTCTTGGAAACTTTTGAGATTTGGCAGTACAGTTAAGAAGTGGGCTAAAATACTACATTATGTGATATTAAAATCACAGTGAAGTTTGCATTTTGGTACATTGTCTTAGCACAAAGAGAATGTGTAACAAAATTGTATTTAAATTGTGCAGCTTTTCCTCTGATTCATCTTCTCTTTATCTCATGACATTTCTGTTCATTAGGCTACATACAGTGGCACTACATGAGTCAAAATGCCATAAATATTCCCCAGCTGAAGCAGGAATTGGCAGAACACACCCTGGTTCTCAACTGTACACTTTAGGTACTTTACAACTTTTGACTTGCTCATAGTGTTTCTTCCTGAATGCGTTGCCTTCTACAGAAGTAAACAACTGTCATAACATCATCTTTTACACTTATTGATTATGAAAATTCGTCAGAATTAAGCCTATTTTAATTGTATGGGACAAATTGATTAATGTTATAGAGGTATAAATTTCCGAGGGCAAATATTAAAAGGTAAAGGATTGGAAACTGAAATTGATGCATAATCTTTATCTACAATACAGAGGTTATTATGTTCCATGATCAGATTGATGCTGACTGGGCCACAGACTTCATGATTTTACATTGGTTCACTGAAGTGCTTGTGCTGCATCAATGCAAATCAGTCACACACAGCTTTGGGCATCATGGCTGTAAGGACATTGTGCCCTTGAAATAGTTGCTTATTTTAAGAAACTGTGTACAGTACTAGTGAAATAATGTATTTAAACAGTACTAAAAATTACTTCTCAAATGCAGTTTACCTGCAATTTTATTAAAACATCCTACAGCAGAGATTGGTGTGGGAGGTGTTTATGTGGTTTCCACGAGTTTCTCATTATTTCACATCATAGGCTCCCTGTGATCATGTTTCTCTTAACTATAGGCTTCATTTTTACAGAAGGCTGAATTGTAAAATGTTTCCTTTCAGCTTTTTGTGCACATGCTAAAAAACACCAGATCTTTGACAAGCGCACTTGCCCCCTCCCAAATGGGGTATAATTTTAGAAAGATACAGTGAATAGTTCCAGCGCTGCACCTCTGCCACGCTTTTGGTGGTCAGCTGGATACTTAGTGCTGCCTACTGTGGTTCCTTTGGTGGAATAAAGCACAACTTGGAAATAGTGGTGGCATCTGTATGCAGGCTGCTTAATGCTGAGAAAAACTCTTTGCCCAGTTTGGGGAAGTTTCCCAAATTGTTGTTGCACCGGTACAGCTACATCAGCAAACCCATCCCAGCACGAAGAAGCGACGCCCCTTTGAGGAGCCAGTCAGTGCTAAAGGTGCCAGTGGAGTGTGATGTGAATAGGACGACACCAAAACAATGATCAGCAAAACTGACCATTGAAAGTGTGGCTTTGCTGGTGTAACTGCAGCTGCAAACAGTAACTGTGTTGGTCACGGCTCACACGTGTTGACACCTGGCTGACACCGCAAGTGTGTCTGTAGCATTTCCTTAGGCCTCAGAAGGGGCTGATGTCAGTAAGCTCTGTCAGTATAGGCACAAGGATAAAAATATAACTGGGGACCTGTGGCACTGTGGCAGTTAGAGAGGTACTGAATCTACTGTGCCTTCTCATCACTAACTTTTATGGCATTTTTGGATTTCAAAACCAGAGCTTCAGGTCAGTTTTCCACTGTTTACGTCCTGCGTTCATGTGTGTTGTGATGGTCTGAATTGTGGATCAATCGACCCAAATCTTTTGCCAAAAAAAGTGCTTTTTAAGTATCACTTGTTTTTGTTGTTGTCCTGGGTTGCAAATTAACTTTCTCAAAATGACTATCCTTGTGACTGATTCTTTAAGAATGTTATTGTAGCATTATAATATCGCATTGTAAGTAAATGTAAAAATATAGGTGCTATTGCCAGTGTTTGGACATTTCCCTCCATACCTACTTTCAAGAATCTGCTGATTCATTTGGACTATTTGAACTGTTGTATGTATATTTGAGGGTGTAGATACAGTATTTTATTTACAATGTGATAAGTTAATTTTAGTGGTTCTTTTATTATTTATTTACTTTCATTTTTGGGGTGGCTTATTGTCACCTTCAAAACACAGTTCTCTGCTTTATGAGGCTTTTCGAAAGATAATTTCAGACTTAGGTCCATTGTATCTGGCAAAACATATTGTTTCACTTCTGAAGTCAAGTAGTTCCCAAAAGTGAATACTATTATTGGAGTTCAATACGGGAATGTCTTGAGTTACTCGTGGACCTTTTGTACGGGACAGTAGTTGTTGCCTAAGAGGCTGTGGCTGCTGAGTGTCTGTGGTGTGTGAGGCAGGAAATAGGGAGCTGTGCCTGAAGAGTTGGCTTGGGGTGCAGTTCAGATTGGACAAACCCAACCCAACTGTGCAGGGGACTGGAACAGATGGTCCTTTACCTGGGTGGTTCCCGGCCCATCCTTTGTGTCCGGTGTAGTGAACGTATTTCTGCAAGAGGGAGTGTCACTGTGCCTTCTGGTGGCAGCTGGCAGGTTTCACTGGTTTTAGCATGAACTTGGACTTTTGGTGTCATAGCACAAAATTGGTTTAACCAATTGATTTGGTACAGTCAGGCCTAGTGTTCCTTTATTAATTTTATTAGCATTAAGGTAGCAATCCTTTAGTGGATCTGTGCAGGGGAATCCCTAAGGGATGTTCAAGAGGCTCTGTAATTCCATATCATTCGGTTACGTTGTGAAATGTGTTTAATGCCATCTTGTAAGTCTTTAACAGAAAAAATGGTTTAAAGAATATTAATAAGACAAATTTATGGTATCACTTTAGATATCTAAACCATGCTTTTATAAATTCCAAGACTGTTTAAAATAGAGGATTTTTAAATTATAGTATATTATGAGATGATTTTAAAAAAACCTTCCTTTTTCAGAATTTGTAATACAGATGAGTTAGCACTGTCTTGAAAGTGAAAGTGAAACCAACTTCATTGAGTTTGGGGTTTTTTATATTTTGGGGTTTTTCTTGTGAAACACATGGAAGCTTACTAATGAGCAAATAGTGATGACTCCATCTGTATTTTAAAATATGAACATTTTTAATAATCAGACATCTTCAATTTACAAAGATTGTTTATATTTTATTCTAGTAGCTACTGATGCGCTTTCTTAAACTAGTAGCATTACACTAAGCATTAGATTCCTGTGTATTTTTCCCCCTGCTCTCAGCTGAAGTGCAGAGGTAGAACTCCAGAAGTACCTTGTTTGCTCTTTGTTGTCTGTATTCTACACATGAAGTAGCTCCTTGTGGAATAAAAATGTTTTAAAAGCAGTAGGCTGTAAGATTGCCAGGGTGGGGAGAGATCTGCCAAGGTTGGGATTGCTTGTCATGGTAGATGTCTGTAGGATATAAACAATGATGGGGCAGAGTTAAAAACCAGTTTTGTTTCTCTCTTACTGACTGAGGAAAGTTGTTAAAAATTTCAGGAAAGAAGAATTAGTGTTTTGTAATAACTTATTTGAACCTACACCATGTCACAATGGAACTGAAATGATGCCAGTGATTTATAGTGCAGGAATTCTAGACTAGTTATAAATTCACTGATTATTTTTGAATGGTGGGAAAGAATTGCGCTGCTTTGCTCCCTAAAACCTTTGCCCCTTAAAGCACATGGCGTAGATCCTTATACAGGTACATAGCTCATTCTGAGTCAAAACTGTGTTTTGCCCAGAATGTTGAAATGTGAAAGCCTAAGTCTTAAAATACTTTCTGAATTTCAGATCTGTGGTGTGGAAGTATGAGGGGACTATCATGTTGTAAAATGACTGTCAGTAGGAAACTATATACTTAATGGATATTAGATTCTTGGGGATTTTTTTCCTCTCTGTAACATTTAAAATTTTCCTCATTTGCAAAGAAGCTACGAAAGATGCAGTTGTAGTTAGCTGAAAGCAGTGATTGTGCTGCTATTTTCAATTATGAGTTATTTTTTCATATCCGAAACCAAAGTTGCCGTTTTTATAAATACATTTTTTTTTTCCTGCCTGTTGCTGAGAAAGTGAAAAGTCATAGAATGGTTTGGGTTGGGAGGAACCTGAAAGATCACCTAGTTCCAACCCCTTTGTCATGGACAGGGACACTTCCCACTAGAAGTCGCTCAAGTACAACTACATGTTCAATACACACCTTAAAAACCATAATAGAGACAGACTGAGTGTAAATATAAAAACAACTTGTTTGCATATCAGTTGGCCTCTGGAGCATCCTGTTTCCAGTCCTGGTTCCACTGTGTGTGGTTTTTTAGGTACCATGATAGAAGTGGTTCCAGATCCTCCCAACATCCTACAGTAAAATTTTGGCCAAAATGCTGAGATGTTTTCTAGCAAGCACTGTGACGTTTATTCCGATGAGGTCGGGCTTTCCCTGGCCAAATGCCTCCTGCTGGGTGTAGTTCAAAATATCTTCTTCTGGAAGATGGTCTTCTCTATGTATAAACATATATCTGGTTATTTACATCATGATTTAGGAGAGTCACAAACTGTTTCAAAGCAGAATGTTTCAAGCAGCGGAGCATGTTTTAGTCAGGCGTGTTCAATGGAGTTTAAATTGAGGTCCAGTTGAAGACACTGTAAGTCTTTTAAAGTGCAAATTTCTTTTACTATTCAGAAAAAAACAATTGGAATTCATCTTGTCTAAAATAATTTTGGGAAATAGAAACGTTGTTGAGAAGGTGGGGAACATCTCCCAGTGTCCACATTGGTTCTCTACAAATTTATTGGACTTGTGTATTTATTAAATACTTGTGTTGAAAGTAATTTTATTCCATAAATTGCTTAAGTCACTTCATTTACTTTGGGAGTTGTTACTTTTTGTTATGTGGTTCAAACTAAATTCATGTTTCTCATTTTGTAGATGAAAACCATACAAATTTTTATAATTGTTCCCAAAAATTAAAAGATCAAGTGCTTATTTGTTTTTCCAAGTAAATTGCATAAAAAGTCATGCCTTGTACTTTGCATGATCTATTGTAATGTTAAATAGAAAGCATTCTCAACTAACTAACTCAAATAAGTCCTGATTGTTTAAAAATAAATATCAACCATTTATTAATAATATTTATTTTTTGCTTGAGTGTGTTATTGTTATTTTTTTTTTAAATGTAGTCAGTGGGTAGCCAGTACCTTAAAATAATTATTCAGTTTCATCTTTGTATTTGGCATATTTAGGTTTTAAATTTATTTGCTTGGAGCTGTTTATTTGCTTGATTTACATGGCTGTCCAGAAGTGTTCAATTTCAGATTTTAAAAGAGTCGACAAATGCTAGAATTGTTTGAAAAGATTTAATTATATATACATTTTGTTTTTCTGAACCTTTATTTTAAGCCAAGAGGGCTGAAAGTTTATCACTCTCAAGGCAAAGTGCTAACATGCAGGATGAAAAGAATAATTTGTATATTTGTGTACTTTATTCAGGCTTTGTCTGGGATATGTAAAAGCTAGGGGTTCTGTAGACACGTTTTTGCAAACAAAGAGTATATTTCAGCAAAACGAGGACAAGAAAACAGTTCAGTTTTTTTTCATTATGGATTTAATTGGTGTTTTTGTAGCACGGACATTGACATTGTTACGCTGTATGTGACTGTTCTCATCAGCTGCTCTGTTACAGCAGTGGTGCCACTCCGAACTTTGCTGTGATGAGTAGTAGGGTACATATGTACATGTCCTGATGTGCAGAGGAACACTTCAAATGTTACTTAACATTTGTTTGGTGGCAGTCACAAGTTTTCCTGTCTATATACCGTCCTCCATCTGCTTCCTTGTTTTCACCTCTTTCCCCCTTCTGTCTTAACCTTTGAGTCATTATCTGTAATGCCACATTGTGTTTTGCTGTCGCATGCTGTTTCTCTGCTTTCTTGTTTCTTTGTGTGATGCCTCACGCATTTGATGTAGAAAACTTCTCAGATTGGGCTTTTCATGGTCCTGCACCTTGCGTGGGAGTGCCTGAGGTTGGCTGTCTTTACCAATATCTTCTGTTGGAGAAAGCAGAAGGTGGGAAAGGGACTGCTAGGAAGGCACTAAATGTTGCATGAAAGTCACCAACAGTGTATTCCCTGCTCTGCACTGGGGAGGACAAGCTCCTGAAGGTTGAAGACATCATAAAAAGTGTCAGGACTGTGATTTAGTAAGTGGCTTTTCACTCCTTTTGATTGAAGGTTGAAGGAGTCAAGACAAGCTCATGCTTCATTCACCCTAAATTGTCTGTCTGCCTACCTTGATAGGTAGATACCTGATGTTAGACTCCATACCTGATGTTAGACTCCATACCTGTCATCTGCCTGTCTGGCAGGTGAAGAAGGAAGATGGCATGACTACCACAGGAGTGAGGCAAGGCAGGTGGGGAGTAGGAGTGAGCCGGGTGTGATCGTATGGACTTAATGTCAGACCATCTCCTTCCATGAGTAGCTCTGGCTGTTGACAGGCAGGAAGAGGTGCTGGAGCAGTCAGTGACGGGATGGGTGGGAGTTCTCAAACGTGCACCACTCACCCTTAATGCTGTTGTCATTAGGATGCGGCACTCTCACCGCTGCGACCCAGGTTCGATTCCCGGTCCCCCGGGCAGATGGAGCTCGTTAGCCCTGTGAGGCCATCCATCTATGAGAAGGTCACTCTAAACAAACCTACGTCCTGAGGACCTCACTGCCATTGTCCAAGCTTGCTTGGCCCCGGCAGATGAACCTTAGGATTAAAGGGTGGGCTCAGTTCAGCGCATGCTGTGTCTCACCTAAAAAATCCATTGCGCAGGCTTGAAAGGTAAAAGACCTTTCCCAAAAATCTTCGTTCGCGAAGACTGGCCATACATTCACAAACAACAGAGAGCAACAGCTGCTGAGTTTGACTCTTTTCCATGGTGCTGGTTGTTAAGGAGGAATTGAGGGAGGATTTCAGAGAAGACTGTGCATCGAGCTGTCAAAAGAAATAATTTTGTTAGAATGGCCCTTGTAGGTGAAGAAGATTGTTTCATAGTTCTTCTCCTGTCTTTCCCACAGCAGGTTTTTTTCTGTTGCACATGTACTGTTACTTTTTAATTTCTGAAGAGACTGTATTCCAGTTTGGTTTAATAACTCCAAAGGAGATATATTTCTCTTGGATTTCATTTAAATATAATCTTTAACCATAGTCATGATCTGTGCGTATTGTGTGAACAAGAACAACAGTATTATTTGACCCTTTGTGCTGGTTTAAAAGTTAACCAGCAAGGGAAAATGAACTCAATTCAAAAGAGAGATTTATAAGTCAGAATAACAATTTATTAAAATAATGCAATAAGTACAATTATACAGACAGACAATTGGTTTTAACCAAGGGAGAGGGGATAAACCTGCTGGTGGGAGAGCTGCTGCAGTCTGGTCAGAAGTGGTGATTGCAGTCCAGTTGAGGGTGGTGGTCTCAGCCTGGTTGGGAGCAGCGGTGGTCTGCTGTCTTCCTCTGGGTCCCACGAGAGGGTCTCAAGGCTCTGAAACTCCCAGTTATATACTCTCCAGTTCAGGCGGGAGTGCTCAGTCCCTCCCTCAGAGTAGGGAATTCCATAAAAGGGCATGTGGATGCTCAGTCCCTCTTCCATATAAGGGTATCAGAGCGGGGGATTCCATATAAGGATATCAGAGCAGGGAATTCCATAAAAGGGTACAGGAACATCTTCCCACCTTGCAGGCCTCTACTGACAGCAGTTTTTTGGGAAATGGCATGGAGGGTATAGAATACACAGTTTTGGGTTACACCCATCCAGGGATGAATTGGTCCCAGCCGTTCTAACCAGGACACCCTTAATAGTTGTTAAAGGTGGGATTTACTTACTTGAATATTTTATTGTCTTAGGACAGTTCCTCTATTGTATTTAATTTATGCTTTAACAAGTTGGTGTTTTTCTTTACAGGTACTCAAAGCAAATATGTGACTGACTGAAAACTTGAACTTTTGTTAGTTTCTTAAGAGTGGTTTGGTTTAAAGAGTGCTTTCTTCAGAGACCCAGTTCCTGATCAGTGCAAAGCTGGTGATGCACTAAGTGCATCATACTAAGTGCATATCCTACCCTGTTATATCTCCCTTGTTCTTCAAGTGCTTTAAAATTGCTTGTTTCTGATAAGCCCTTTGGCCACTTATTTTCCTTTGTCTAACAATCACTTGCATTTACTGGGTTTGTTTGGGGTGTTTTGTACCACTCTCTTCTCCACTTACGTGCAGAAATTTGTCTTCCTTTTTCTATGTGGTGGTCTGCCTTTTCTTTCAGTTCTCTCTTTACATGGTGCTTCTGCAGAACGATCAGTTCTAAATAGGGGCACTTTACTGACAACTTTATTGCCTTGGATATCAGCTGTTGAAAAAGTTCTGAAGCTATTTCTTAGTTTAGTACGTTATTTTGTCTTTTTTCGTGTGTGTATGAGGTCAGACCCTCTTGCCTCATGTTACCAAGTAGACCTGGTGCCTTTCCTACTGCTTGAGTGGAGAAACATCATCTCATGTATGGATTTTGTTATGGTTTGTTTATACTGGGTTTAACACATGGAAAAAACCCTGTCTTTAGAGGGCAGTAGCTGCAGTTAGTGGTGTCTTTGGCCAGAAATACCATCTTTAGAGGAAAATATGGTTAACCTTCTTGTGGGATATTTTCCTTAGGCTTGCTCCAGTAAATGATCTGAGATACAAAACCAACTTCAAATTCCTGTTTTTACATGTGGTTTTCACTCTCTCAGTGGTCTGTGTTACGAATATTTTCTATCCTGAAGAAACTAAGAGAATCATGACTTTGCTTCCTCTGTATCAGCTAAAAAGAAATGCAGAAGAGTTTTGTCATCAGTTTTTGTAACTGCTGGAAGACATTGAAAGTATTCCAGCACAGTTGTTTCAGATGTGGTTCAGTATTTTATAAACATTTGTTTGCCAACTTCAAATTGATTTTTATGCATTCAAATATAACACATTTTCAGCTTGAGTGTGTTTTATTTCTCAACTTCTCTAGGCTAATACGGGCATAGGGAGAAAAAGGAAGTAATTATATGTGTCACAGTGGCAAAAAAAGAAAATAGTTTCCTTAAATCTGTTGTGTATTTTAGTCTGGATTTGGTAAGGTGCCATAGTACTTTCAGCTCTTGTCTGCAGTGGGAGCTGAATGCTCTTCATCAAAATTGAATTATTTTTTATATTTTCTTGGAAATTACACAGAACCATCCAGTAAGAGATTCTTGCAGATAAAGCTTTGTTGATATGTTGTAATCCATGTGTACTGATTTATGATTGTGGTTTAAAAGCTAATGCACAGGTTTTTCTGTTGTAATGGTATTGTTCTTTGAGGCCTCACGAATACTTAAGTATTCTTTTCTTTTTCACTGTTGGAGAGATCGCTGCCCTGAAAGTTTCAGTTTCTCTCCTTAATTTAGGTGAAGAGTTCACAATTTTGAAAGAAAAAAATCCTGCCACTTATGTGTCTCTCTTGACACCTTTCCTGGACAAATTTCGAGGAAAAGGATAAGTAAATATAAGAGCTTCGTGCTTTTGTGCAAGTTAGACAAAAGTATAGGGCCTTGGGACAGGATGTGATTGCTTAGAACATGCCACAACTTGCTGTAGGCACCTGGGTGCGCTCCAGGCAAGGAAAACACTCGGACATTTGGTACTGGCTGGTGGGATTGGGACCTTACTTTGTCATCTCTAAATAGGTGATGTCTGCTGAGGTTCTTGGGATGCTGAGAACACAAACCTGGACAGAGATCAGTACAGTTTGCTGCTGTTTGCCTGTCCCTTTTCATAAGGGTAGAGCTTCCCTCCATCACTGTTCTTTTGAGAGGGCTGCATTTCCTGTTTGTAAGCAAGAAAAATGATTAACACCTACTTTTCTCCATTGTTTTATGTATTATGAATAATCCCTGAAGTGAAGTCTACATTAAATGTCACAAAGGCAGCTGAATGGTGTTTGAATGAAAATGCAAAAGTGTCTTTGTTTGTGTCTTACAGGAAGAAAAGGCTTCTCTCCTGCATCGGACTCAGGAAGAAAGGAGAAAACGAGAGGTAAAGTAGCCTGTAAGCGTTTGCATGCCCACTGGATTTTAATTTGATGTAAAATTTGCAGTGCAAAGTACTTCTGCTGCCATTTATACTTAGTTCAGGAATGTTTTGTTTCAGTTTGCAAGTTCTGTGTAGTCTTCTAGCATGCTCCAATTGGCAAAACCCTTAAAGGTGTGTTTGACGCTTGCTAGATTAAGCACAAGTTCTGCAATGGCTCCTCAGTTTCTGAGCACAATTAACTGCTTTTTTTTTCTTCCCAACATGGGTGTATAATTATGGACCAAGTTTAAGTATGAAACTACTAGGATTTCACCAGCTAGTTCAGAATTCTGTGTTGTGCATCAAATTTATGATCAACGAGTCCTTATCAACGTATGTAAAAAGTCTTTGTGGTTCACAGACTTTTTTCCATACATTCAGTTGCTTAATTCTGTCTTCTGCAAAGCCAGTGCAGAGGCAATTTACTCACATCTGTATTTGTACACGTGTGCACACAGCGATTTTCTGTGGCACATTCTCACGAAATGAATGGCTCCTCTGAGAATAAAATCAGTTATGGATTTTTAAAAACTACCTGTAGCAGAATCTTAGCAGTGACCTCAGATTTAAAACCTTTGCAATTACAGGTCGCTAATTGACAATTATGTATTCTGAGATAAATCCCATACCTAGAGAAAAGGAGAACATATCTGTGTTTTAGTTGAACCTTACATTATGGTTATGAAGAGACACTGCCTCGCTGTAATTGAAACTCTCTCCTGATTGCACTTTTACTGTAGATACTTTGGAGAGAAATACAGCCTTTGGCCTATCAAAATTTTGATTTTGGTCAATGCTTTAGATTTAATTACAGTCTCTGAGTATATGCTTATGCAGAGAAGTTGCTTTAGGAGCCAGGGTTTCCAAGAAAAATGAAATAGACCTTAAATAGCAATTTTGTCTGGTGTTTCTCGGTCACTTCAGGTTATGTTCTTAAGTTGGATGTGTCTTTATGCGACAATAAATTAGAAATCAAGGTTTTGTGAGTTGAAGGTTTGTGTGCACTTTCGTAAGTGTATTTTAATGAAATTTAGGAAAACATTTCTGTGTTTTGTTTTGCTTGGTGGCCCTCAGAATTAGAGGCTTATTGTAGTTCAAGGATTGATTGGGTTAAAATTTCTCATTTTAAAGGAGGCTTCTCAGTTCTTGTACTTTTCCTTCCTCAACCACTGCTTTGTAGCTTTGGGTTCATGAGCAACTATTTACTTCCCTCTTTTGTCCCCTAAGAATCTATATGGACGTTGTTAGAAACATAATTACAGAAGCCACTTCCCGCAGATATTTACTGTGATGGGATATGCTGAGGGTGCTGTCAGGGAACCCTCCGAGTGCTCTTCCCATAGCTCCTCAAGCAAGCTGGCTTTCAGTTCCTCAGAAAGTGAGACATTGTAAAGGAATGATTTTACCTACTCTTTCCAGCTACTGAGGAAGACACATCATAAAAAGTACTCACTTGATATGTCTGGTTTGAAGAAGAGAGTAGCAATTTTCATTAATTTCCATATTGTGCTCCTGAGCTTAAAGCTTTAAGCTTCATTTTCCTTTTGACAGAGATACTGTCTCCAAGTAACTGATTTTTTGTGTTTGTTTTCCCCGCATCTTAACTGTGCCAGCATCATAATAATTTTATATTGTTGGAATGAAAACAAATAAGTGGGTCTTCAGTGTTAGCTGATCTATGCAGAAAGAGGAAAGCTGTCATAGAATTTGATGAATTCTTCAACATTCTTCAACATAGTATTAAAACTTTGTCTTATAAAATCACATTAATAATAATGTGATACAAAATAATAAGATGTTTATTTTGATTTTTATAGTATTACATACTGAGTATTAAAAATTCTTTTGCAATCTGAGTGGTAAATTTGCCCTTAAAAAGTTAAAAAGCATTCCCACTGATCTATGTGTATTGGATACAAACGTTAAAATACTTAATTTAACTAATGATTGCTGCTTAATTTTCATTAAACAAAATACTTTTGAATACAAATATTTTTGGTAAAATGGTAGAAATTAGAGTCAGTCCCACAATGTTGATTTCAGTTTTCTTGCTTTGTTTTACAGGAAGAAAGGCGGAGGCTGAAAAATGCAATAATCATCCAGTCATTTGTAAGAGGGTACAGAGACAGAAAACATCAAGTCAGTACTTATGTATTTATTTAGAAAGATGTTAAACAGTTTTGCTGAAAATGAGACTTTCTAGTAATAAATAATTTGATTGAAAAATCTTTTTGAGTGTAAATAATTTGATTGAAAAATCTTTTTGAGTATATATTCCACTAAGTGGAAATTCTTTATTCCCCTCTTGACATTTTCATGTGAAACTCAATATTTTAGTAGACAGATGTATGTTCTGCAAAGCGTGGATGTGGCTGGACCTCAGTGGGATCATGCAATGTTTTTTTAGCTGATTAAAACAGATGAAAACCATTAGATATTGAGCTTTCACACACCAGTGGAGCTTTTAATTTTTTTTCCCAGTACGGCTAAGGTGGTAGAGTAAAAAAGTTGTTCTTTCTAAGCTGCCATTGGGTAGATTCTTCTAAGAGAGAACTTTATCTGTTTAAATTCTCTAATTTAAGTAGATTAAAATGTTTGATGCGATGCTCTTGATAAGGAACAAATTTGTTGCATGTGTACCTTCTGAATTACAGAATGGAACTGTGATACCATGTGTTGTCTCTGTTTTACTACTTTGCAACCTCTTTGGATGGGAAGCTGAAACGAAGGTTTAAAAATTTTGCATCTCTCTTTTAAATCATAGCCATTATTGATGTATTGATGCATGTTTTATTTTTAAGTACTCCATCCAAAGAAGTGAATTTGATCGCTGTGCTAATTTGGCCCAATCTGGAGGAACCTTTTCCACTGCTAATGGAGCTAATTTGACTCTTCTGGTCCGTCAGTTACTCTTTTTCTATCGACAGAATGAAGATTCGAAGCGTTTGGTGAGTACTGTTACAGACCTTGATCCATAGTACTTGTGTGTCTTGCACTGTTAAAGTAGTCTTTTACTTAAAAGATTTTGAAGGGATGCAAAAAAGCCTTTGTCCACTTAAATTAATTTAAGAGTTCTTTTTTTAAGAGTTCAGGCTTTTGCTGGTCTGCACTCTGCTGTTTTTCATTTAAGCACAATAACTTAAAATCAGATTTTAGAAGTGCGTGCACATACATGTGCACAAAATATGTGAAATGAAGCCTGAAGAATCCTATGCATATTATTCACATTAGTTTTTTAAAAATAATATACTTCTATTAAAATTTTAATTTTTAAACCATATTTTCCACTTAGCCCCCTGGTCATTCCTAAGGTGTTTGGGTGATTTTTTTTTTTTCACTGTTGAATAATGCTGGCATATCAATTGCAGAGTCACTGCCAACTTCCCAAGTGTATGAGTTAATATGATTCATAGTGGCTATTGATAATGGACATTAAAGAAATATGGCTATTTATTAAAAAAAATTAACAGATAACTTCATTCTAAGAGTAAAGTTATTTGTAAGTGTAATTCAGTCTTAACTTCGACAGTTTAGTATTAGCAGTCATATAGATTATGTTGTGTAACAGTGGGGTTTTTTTCTCCTCTGAACATGATTCAGTCTGAGTTTGTGTTTTATAAGTCCTCCAAAGGTATCTACAACAGCACTGAAATATTACTGTCTGAGTTGCAGTAGGCAAAACAGTAAACTTGTGTGTATCTTGTTGCAGGTATGGATGTGTCAGAATTTAATTAAACAGAGTTCTCAGTTTGTTAAGCAGTTGGATGGTCCAGACAGACTTACTTGCTTATTCCAAATAAAAAGACTGTTGGGGCTGTGTTGCAGGTAAATTCTTTTTTTTTCTATGTTCTACTATGTAAAAAGTGTTCAGAAATTATGCTGGGCACTTCTTTGTTTCTTTTTGCAGCAGGTGAAGTATTAAATGTAACTTTATTTTATGGAGAGGACTGTTTACTATGTGTGTGGGCTGTGGTATTGGATGCTTGTCCCTATGTTGAACAGTGGAATGTTCTTAAGCTCTGTTGGCTTTCAAGTTCAGCACGTGCTTAAGGGGTGCTCTCCTAGGATAGGCTTAAGTAAAGGATCCTTAAGGATGCTCTTAATTGTTTTCATTAGCAATATTTGTGGAAACCAGGTTTTCTTGGGAACTGATAGTGTTTTGAAGTTATTATCTGAGTTACGCTTGTGTTTTGAGGATATGCTTTCGATACACGTTGTTCCAATACTAATATTATCTAAGATGCCTTTCCTCACCCTTTTTTTGGAATTTAGGGCATATTAAGAAGTTACAAAGGCATATTAATCAGTTACATTACTGGCTTCAGCTTTGCATTTATTATTTACAGTGTGAGGATCACAGGAAGGTAAATCTATTAAGGTGACTTGAATATCTGGCACCAAACCCTAGGTTTAGAAAACAATGTATTTGTTCTTATCAATAATAGGAACTAGTTATATTATCCAGAGCTTTAAAATAATTTTTTATTTTAGAAAATTGTTTCATTTAAGGCACTGAACCTTGTGTTCTTATGCGTGTGTATACTGTATGATAAACAGTGACACCAGAGACTAAAGAAGACTTGAGTGGTGGGCTTCAAAGTCCATGTGCAGTGGGACACAGCTGTGGTTTCACTGCATTGAACTGTACATTTTCACTACAGTTGAAATTGTGCTTTTGTAAATGCAGCTATTAATGTGGATGGGGAAGAAAACACATTGTTAGGATGACTCTGCCTATACACATCTCACACTAAATATGCTTTGAATTCTAGACAGGCTCTTAATCTTCCTCATTTCTGTGGTCAGTGATAGTTGTTACGTAAGCAACAGTTGTTAAAAGGATGGGATTTTTAGTATTTCAGTCTGTAATCAAGGATGTCATATTGTGTTAGTCATGCATATGATGTTCCCTAGCATTTGTTCCCAGCCCATATTGCTCTGAGGCTTTTATTATATCTTTGTGGAAAAACATGAATTATCCTTTGCTTCTCTTCTAGTTCATGCAGTAGACCTCCAAACTTGCAAATCATTGAGAGAATTTAGTAGGATTTAATAGGATTTACAGGTAGAGTGCCATATTCATAGAAACCCTAAAATCAGGAGTTATATTGTAACAAAAAGATGTAGCTAAACTACTGAGAACAGTTGGAAACCACGTAGAAATAAGTTAACTAAAGGTGAATGTGAAAGGTTTTTTGTAATTTTAGTTTTAAATCATTGTACATATGCTTGTGGTGAAATAAGAGAAATATCTTGTTGAATAATTTTCATTTAATTTCATTTATAGGCTATTGCAGAATTGCAATGATGACAGTCTGAATGTTGCACTTCCTATGAGAATGCTTGAGGTATTTTCATCTGAGAATACGTATTTGCCTGTTTTACAAGATGTCAGCTATGTGACATCATTAATTGAACAAATTTTGCACTACATGGTTCAAAAAGGTGAGTAGATAGGAACTAGAAGTTCTAGGAAATACTCAGAAATTAAACAGAATGTGTAACACCTGAAGACCACGTTGTTTAATCACATTTTTGCCTTAACCACAGAGACGATGAATGAAGTGCTGCATACACTAACCTATATACTAAATGGACACTGTACTTGTAATGAGATCACTGCTTGAGAAATTATTGCTTGATTTCTTTAGAAATTCTGTTTATAAATTGAATATTCTATCAAGGTACTTATACAGACGTTTACAACAGATTTTGAGAGTAGGTGGATATTGCCTAACAAAAGTTTTAATCCAGTAGCTGTTTACACACACACACAGTTTCCCATGGAGACATGCACACACTGTGGCAGATCTAAGCTTTAGTTTTGTAAAAGTTAGTCATTGTGTTGCAGTACTGTTCTCTACAAATATTACTATTCATTATTATTCTAAATTGGCATTACCTTTTCATCCTGCCGACACCAGAGACACCTTAGCCAAAGAGATGGTGACCTGGCTTTGATTTATATTGTTTGCTAAACTGCAGTGAGTTACACCTGTGCAAACATACTGAAAGTTAATGAATTGTGTAGTTAGCACCAAAATTATGTTTTGTCTCAAAGAAACTTTATTATTCTGGGAGTGTCCAAAAAAATAATTTGCCTTTCTGATACAGTAGAGTTTGCAAAACTTGTGGATGGGGAGAAAAAACAAAAATGTTTTGAAATAAATATCTCAGATCCAGCCTCGTTGGTGTAAAATGCAGAAAGAGCACCTTCCAGTCTGTTAGTTGTTGGAATAATTCTATATAAGTTTTACAGTACATTCAGTAGACTAGACTATCTTATCCTGTTACTAAGGATTTGGTTTTAACTACTATATGTTCAAGTCACTATGAGAAAAATAATTACTCTTATTGTAGCACATTTATTTTACTCACCCTGGCATAGCAAAAACTATAGAAGTATTTGTGTTTGTCTCATTAACTTGTTATATAATAAATATATCTTCCAAAATGCATATATTTGTTCTTTTAGTATATGAATTCTCACAACTGGTACATGAAAGTTATTAAGATCACAGAATCATTAATTTTTTACTAAAATGTAGCTTTCTGATGACTTCAAATGAAAACAAAAAGAAGCATTTTTTGCAGCTACAAATGTTCTGTCTCCAAATCATTTATTATGCTTAATTTGCAAAGAATCTGTCATCAGCTTTTATTAGTATATGTTTTTGCCTATAATTTGTCTTCCACATGTCTCTTGTCAGCATTGCTGAGTTATTCCTTTATAGGGACTTCCTGCCTGTTGCATTGTATGCCAAGTTAGGTGGTCCCCAACAAAGGGTCTTAGACTGGACTTTCGATGATGTGACACTTATTTATTACATTTACAGGTGGTTCCTGTAGTTGTGAGACCTGGGTTTTAGTTTAGGAGTTCATTGAGCAAGGGGAAGTTGCTTTAAGAAGAACGAAATCATGTGTTTCCATTTGTACTTCAGTGAGACAAATACAAATTACCCTCTACACATGTCTTTATGGTGTAATGCATTTTATTACTGTCTGAGAGCCCTGTTTTGGAAACAGTGATTGTATTCTTCAGTCTGCTGAGGCGAGGTGGCCCTAGAATTGAGACATTCTGCCAGCAGGACTCTTACCTGTATGATACAGTCATGCTTCGGAGTAGAGGGGAAAATTTGTCATTTCTGGAAGAGTGGAAGGATAGAATGTGACTCCAGTCACTTAAAGGAGAAGAGAACATCTTTTTCATGGCTCATTATTTAAAAAAATCAAATTATTCATTTCATCAGCAAGAGTTCATTGGTCTTTGAAAATCAGAGTGACTCTGAATGTTGATCTCTATGAATGATTTTACGATGGGATATTTCCAAAGAGGTTGCTGATATAGCCCGTTAATTATGTGAATATGACTTAGACTATTGTAAAATGTCTTCCTAAGTCAAGCTTCATACAATGAATTGTAAAGTGTTTTTTAAGTCAATGTTAGGTATAAGTTGTCTTATATGGAAAAATAGAAAACCAATACTGTATTTTAAAAGTGATTTTTCTTACTTGCAGGCTACTACAAGTCGCTTTATTTGTTAATTAACAATAAGCTTCCCTCGAGTATTGAGTATTCTGATGTTTCTCGTGTCCCTATTGCAAAAATACTTCTGGAGAATGTTCTGAAGCCATTGCACTTTACATATAGCTCCTGTCCAGAAGGTGCAAGGTAAATAAAGATCATATTAGATATTTCTGTACTTATTTGCTATAGTCAGAGGTGCGTGGTTTGTTGTTGTTGAGTGTCCAGCCATTCTTTCAGTGCAGTTTGTTGATTTATTTGCAATAGTGATGATCTTTTGGTAATGCTGTACATCAGTGAAACAATGTAGTTTCATTTAAGAAAAAGGTAGTAAAATGCTGATTGTTACAATAAACAGCACAGAGAATAGCAGGTATCTTCATATATAGGAACACAGGTGTGGAAAAGCTTAGATGAGAGCAAAGATGCAGCTAAGGGCAGGTGAAAAGAATTTTAGAGTTAAAAGGAACTTTGTGACAGTTGAGCTGAGGTTTATGGAGAGAAGTAACTAAGTCAGGTTACAAGCAGAAAGAGTCAGGTATGTAGACAAAGGGAACAGAAATCAAACTCTGGTTGTATCACATACAATAGTGTTTTGTGTTAAAGAAGAAATTTGTGTAAAGATTAATTGTGCTTTTTGTTTTTTTTTTGATATTATAAACAATGTCAAAATAGTTTTTTGTGAGTTCATGAAAAATTTAGGGGATAAAATTACATGTAAGATCATCAGGAAAAGGATTTAATGTAAGGAGCTAATTTTTGAGAAATCTGAGAAATTTGGTGTACTAGGTCAGGATTAATGGAGCACACCTTTGCAGCCTTCTTGGTGGATGTGTGCAAACTTGCAAATTGATCTGTTATTCCCTGTGTATCATTGTGGGAAATTTTGCCTACGTTTTCCACAACAACAATTTTTCTTCTTTTCAGGCAGCAGATTTTTGCAGCCTTCACAGAGGAGTTTCTGGCAGCACCTTTTACAGATCAGATATTCCATTTCATCATTCCAGCGCTTGCTGACGTGCAGACCATTTTCCCTTATGAACTCTTTCTGAATGCACTATTATTAACAGAAGGTGGATGTTCAAGAGGAAGTGATCAAGCCCCGTGGCTTTTCTACTTTGTGTTAACAGTTGGAGAAACATATTTGGGTGAGCAGGCTGAGTGGCCAGTTCATTGTTTGTTTCATATTGGAGTTAATACATTATGCATTTCCATGACATGGTTCGTTGCCAAGTAAAAAGGACAGCTTGTGGAGAAAAGTGTTGGAGAGATCTGTTTTATTTCCTATTCTTACCTTTTTCGGTAAAAAATGCACTGATTTGATAAGATTTGGCATAATTGTTTTGGTGAGGTATTTCTGGTAAAACATGTTTTATAGTTTGGTGTGATCTGGCTGATGATCTTTTCTTTCAATGTACATGCTGTAGGATCCCTTTCAGAGGAAGGACTTCTTGTGTATTTGAGGGTACTCCAAACTTTTCTCTCTCAGCTGCCTGTGTCTGCTGCTGGTACAAACTGTCAGGATGCAAACAGTGATTCTGAAGATGAGGATGAAGAGATCAGTAAAATGACAACCACGCCGGTAAGCAGTACAGAATTTCTTTGAAAGAATTTGTATTATGGCAGTAGCACAGATAGGGAAAAACATGATCACTCTTAAGTCCTTTATTTTTCTAGCTATGTGTAGAAGGGAGCATGTTTTCTCCTTGAAAATAGATGACTGTTCACTGTAAGGAAATGAAACTTGTTGCTTACATTAAAAACAAACCCTTTACTATAATAAGAGGTCTTAAACTACAGATAGTGTGTCTGCTGAAGGACAGAATTTTATTTAAAAAATAAGGGTTTAAACTTACCTTCTTTAAATTTGTATTTTACAGAGAATTTTTACTCTGTCTATTCTTTAATTCCATGATGATGCTAAGATATCAGGAAACACAGAAGCCTGATATTCCAACTTAGTATTTTCTTCCTTTTCTTCTTTTTTTTCTTGGAAATACTACCAGTTCAACTATAGGCTTTACCCTGTGGAATTAGCTCTGTGTATATCTGCTTACTCAAAAGCCTTCAAAGGGGAAACACCTGCTTTGTGTAATAATGTATAGAGACTGTGCTATAAATAGAACTTTTTCACTGTAGTTTAAACTTCCTGCAGTAGAATAAATCTGTTCTAACTTTAACCTCCTAATAATTGTGTCAGGGCTTTGAACAACCAAAGTTAGATGTAGATTCAACAATCTTCCAGAAGATGCTGCCATTCAAAGGACTTGTGGAATGTGCAGGCTTTTCTTGTAGAATATGTAAAATTTCACCATATTTAGGGTTCATTAAAAAAAACCAATTGAGATTATTTTACTCCCCCACAACAAGCTGGGAATTCTGGATTTTTGTCTCAGGCATTCTAAGGCTTCTTGGTTATGTGTTGAAAGCAAAAGCATACCAGCTCTTCTAAGAGATACTGTTCCTATAATGCCCACTTACATTTCATGGAAGGTGATGTACGTTTCTGAAAGATGCAGCATTTTTGAGACATTGATTTTGAGAGTAACCTATAAGGAAGAGCTGTGCTGCTGGGGAACACTTGCAGCCTAAAAGTTGTGAGTTTTTAGATGCCATGTGTTATTGATACCCCAAAATCTTTACGATGAGGGAATGAATAAAATACTTAATTTGCCAGATACACACACTGTATGCAATGTAAATATTGGCAGATTCTACTCGTGGCTTAGAGATTTGTAATGTTTAAGAGCTGATAAGGTAAAAACAAAGCATAAATTTCTGTTCACAGATAACTTACACTAATTTGTAAATTAGAAAAACGTCTGCTCTGAGGAGTACTTTGAATAAATAATACTATTTATTGCAATATGTTTTTGTATGCTTCTCCTGTGAATTTTTTATGTATTCTGTATTTTCATACATGCTTGTCTTAGAAAAAAAAGATGGGTGGGTGGGGAACCCCTCTTTCTTAAAAATTTAGAGTTGGTTAACTTGTGTCTTTCAAGAAGCCAGACTGCTTTGCTCAGTTGGGGGCAAGATAAAGATAGGAAATAAGGAAAAGAAAATGTTGAGCTTGACTCAGCTCTATGCCAACAGAAAACATTCCTCTTGGCACACTTCTGGGACTACTCAGACATGTGTTGACCACGCTGAAGTTTGTTGCTGTTTGTTAACCCATGGATTATGAATGTGAAATACTGTTTGTAAAGGAATTTACAGTCAACATCCATTTCTGGATTTCATGTCCAATGCTAACTGATGTCAGTGGGAAGAGATGATTGTTCACATATTTTATGGCAGTAAATGATTTTTCCTTATTGTATCCAAGTGTTGCAGAACATACTTACATTAAAGTCAGTATTCCGGTATTAAGTGAAAGATGGATACCACAACCCATCAGTTGCCTGCCCAGGGGTTTAAGATGACTCTTGGGTCTGATACTTTTAAGAATGGGATATACATATGTGATTCCATTGTATTTATTGTACAAGAAAACTTCATGTTCTAGTAAAATTTGGAAATATTATTTTTTATCAAAAAGAGGATGCTTGATCATTTTAAAAAAAATTAAAAACAAACCTTTCTTTGATGTGTTTGTAGGGTGATGGGAGAATATCAGTTCAGTACATAACTGAGGAGTGTCTAAAGAAATTGGATACGAAGCAGCAGACAAACACTCTACTGAACATGGTTTGGAGAGACTCAGCCAGTGAGGAGGTCTTTACCCTGATGGCATCAATCTGCCACACACTAATGGTACAACACCGAATGATGGTGCCAAAAGTCAGGCAAGTATAAATAATAGTGATCTTGAACCGTAATACATCTGAAATTGGTTTTATTAGATAGGCTTGTTTTAAATACCTTGTGGGGCTTTTTCTGTGTTTTCTTTTATGACCAGCTGAAATAAGTTAAATTTTTGGAATGTAAATCTTAATTCTCCACAAACCAAAGAGTGGATTCTTTGTTTCTTATTTTTCTTGTTGTTCATTGTGCCCTCTCAAGATTCTTGGAAGGATGTTATCTGTTCCCTTGTCAGAGGCAGTGTTGAGTGTAATTCTAGTAGAAATTGGTGTAGTTTGTTTTTAAAACATTCAGTGCTGTGGATTCCACAGTATCTCGCTGAGCACTGAAACCAACTTGTTCTCTTAGCTCTTCATAGCCAAAATATCTTGCTACAAATTAAAACAATTCCTAGCTATTGAAAATCATTGTAGTTTGGAAAGGGCTTTGGCACCTGAGATGGAGATAAAGGACGTGTTCACTTGTATTCTTTTACAAAGATTGCAAGCTACGAATGTCAGAACAATGGGAGATTTTTCACCTTTTTATTATCGGCCTGAGATGTATAAGTATTAACACTGTTCTGGTGCAAGTAGTTTTGAGTAAGTATGTAGTTGCTGGTAGTAAAGTAAGTATTTAGGGAATGTTGTAAACATAATTCAAACTGCATTGTAAACAGTGATACAGAAAACTAATTAGGTGCTATCTTAGCCCAGTGGTGTTTATAGCTGTTGGAGGAAGTAAGATGTCAGTGAAACTGTGATTGCTCGATTAGGGTAATTAGTTCTTTGTAGACTAATTGCATTAGAGCAGGATGTGAGACCTGAAGATCATAGCACTACTTGAATTAGTGTGCCTGCTTTATTGTTGCTCGTAGTACATTGCCTTGGATAGTAATTACTGAGCTTAAATGCATCACTGCTTTGACTTGAGGTTTTCTGGTGAACTGTGTGGAAAAGGGTGTTTAATGAATAAAGAAGTCACAGAACTTTAATTGTATGAGTATGGCATCTATTTCCTGAGAAGCCATATTGGGTCTTTGCAATTATTTGTGATAAAAAGCTATTTAAAACATTGGATACTTTCAGGAGTTATGAAAGCTCTTCTCAACATCTTCTATTGGAAAGTAATTTACAAATTTTAACTTTTGAATAGCTCCCAAATAGCTGAATTTTAGAAATAAGTGGTAGAGATACTAAGATTTGTGTCAGTGATACCAGTGGAATTACTTCCATGGACAAAATGAAGTTAATTCACACAGATATTTGATAAATTGAAGTAGACATATAGTTACTAGTTCTGAGTTCCAAGTCAGCCGTAAGTGTTGGGTTTGCCAGGGATTGTCATTTCAGGAGGTGTCAATCTTTTGTCCTATTCTCAGTGCATATTAGACCTAGTCTAGGTTACTAAGCAGCTATTCTAGACATTTGATGCTTGTTTTAAAGGTAGTAAACATTGTGGTGTTTCAAAAGACAATTAAAAGACTTTTTACCATTAATTTCCACTTTTTAGATTGCCTGATGATTTTTTCAATTGTCCAATAATTTTATCAAAGTTAGTGATAAACTTTTAAAAGATGCTGCACTTGTTTTGAAACTAACTTTTAAATTACTTAATATTCAGAGTAATGTGTAACTGTTTAATTAAACCATGTAGAAATAGTTAAGTAGAAATAATTTATTTCAAATTACTTTTAATATCATCTAAGAGCTCCATAATGCTCTTTTACTTTCTGTTTGAAAACAGGCTGGGTCAAATGGTTTAAAAGATAGAGTTGTTACAAAGACTGTTTATTTAACAGCATTTGCAACTGTAATGAAAACAATGATAATTAAAAACATAAAGGCTGCAAATCTGCAAAATGGCATGCTAAATAAAGAGAGTAATAATAATTGAAAATAATTTTTCAATAACTGTAAAGAAGATTAGGCTAAGATTAACACAGGCTTTGGAAGGAAGAAAACAACAAATATCTCTGCATTCTTTTAATAGATCTGAGGTTTTTTCCCTTCTTGAACAAAAGAAACTCATAATATAGAATTTTGTCACTCTGTTAAAGCTGAATGCTTTTTTTTCTTGTGGCTTCTCAGCACATCTGTGATTTGGGTGATTGATGATATTGTACAGTATAGTCTTAGGAACATTGATGTTGAATTAACTCAGTATTTACTTGATTTTGCAACAGAGACCAAGAGAGAACAGGACAAGATACCAAAAAGTACAGTGTAGTTTTGAAAGGAGCAAGCCTGTAAAGTGCTTTTGTGACTCTCTACAGGGGGCAGTGGGATCCAGAGGTGGATAACTGTAAAAGCACATTTCTTTTGGTTAGTTGTCAGAAATTCTGAATAGATTCTGGAAATACACAGTCAAGCCCAGTTAAAGAAAAAAGTCACATTATAGAAAAAACCAAACTATATAGCTTGTGTTCAGCAACACAGATGAGAGGTGTAGAATAAAATCCTGATTGTAGAGAAGTCATTGGGAATTGTCCTTGTTTTCAGAGGGACAAGGATTTCGTCTTTTCACTGTAAATTTGATAGATATTATTGAATACAGTTACTAAAAAGAAAAAACTTGAGTCTTGGAGCTTAGTTATACATTATAGAGAGACCTGCAAGGCATCTTTTCATCAAAATATACTTTAAATAAATAGTAAATTCTATTTCTGCGAAAGATTTAGGGGTGTAATGTAATACTTCAGGTCATCACAGCTGAATATTAAATAGTGATGGAAACTGTGCTTGTACTGGGACATCAGTCGCTGTCAGTCTGATCAGTGCCCCTGAGTGATCGCTAATCTGGGCTTAGCAGTTTCATACTATGTGTCACTACTATTTAATTAATATAACATTGCTAACCTCAAACCTGCAGTTCAAAATTGTTTGGAAAATGACATTCTGGTGTAATCTGAGCAGCCTGTCTTCATATATGTGCTGAGATTTAGGCTTTACATGAAGCTATTGGAGTAATTCTTTAGGGAATGTTCTGACACTGTGTTGTGTTTTTCTTAAAACCAGAATCATTGTATATGAAGTTTTAACTTATTTTTTTAAGCGTTGCTCTACGTCCTTGGTCCAGTACAAAGAGAGACCGAAGCATAAAGCACCCTGAAGAGCAGGGTAGCTTGTTTAAGGATGGCTTTGCTGCTGCCTCGTACTCGCAGTTCTGGAGTGACAAAATCCGCTGCCGCGGCAGCAGTGACCTGTCGCAGGCTGTGTGAGCTCCTCTCATTCTGGTGTATTCTCTTCATTAACTTAAATGGTCTCAGTGGGAAACTGGGCCCAATTTATGACCCAGACTGAAAATCTTGCCTTTAACTAATTAACTTGTAGTGGTGCCTCAGCTAAATTAAGCTTAATGGGTCATTTAATCTGTCCCATTGCACAGGAGGAATTTGACACTTTTTTTTAAACCAAAGGTGCCCAAAATACTGTTCTGGCAAGTACACATAAATCATGTGGCCTTTGTGGACAATTAGATACCTAGAGAGAGAAACAAGGTTCTAAATAAATGATCATTATGTACTTACTTTTGGGAGCAGATAATTTGATTTGGTATGATTAAAATTGATACTTAACAGAAAACACTGGATTGAATTTAACTGTCATAGCCCGTGGCTGAGGCAGCGTGCATTTTTCCACTTGAAAGTTTATCCTTTCTGGTAGCAGTAAAATGGTTCTTCTCCCAAATGACAGTACTAAATCTTAGTATTGGACTTTACAGAAAATCTGTTAATGAATCCATTACATAAAAGATGTATAATGATGTCATAATTAAAAAATTGGTGACATTCAGTGAGATTTTCAAGAAAATACAAAACCCCCAAATGGGAGGGATTTAAACTTTAGCCACTTGATTTATTTTTAGAATAGTACAAATATTGAAAATTAACCCCCTGAGTTAGATTATAAAAATGTGCATAAAAAGAAATATTGTCTGATCTTTCTTATTTCTATTTTTTTTGTGGGGGTGATTTTTTTCTTCAAAAGAAAAGGTGATCGAGACTCTATGGACATTCAAGTTTTATATTAACTGATCTCTAAACTTTGTGGATTAATAAGGCTTTGTCTTCAGGATATATGAACCATCCCTGTAATGTTCTGCAGTTTATCAGGAATTCTTGCACTGCGTTATGTTAATGTAGTTCTATCTGGAAAGGCTGTTTTTAAGCAAGGGAAAAGACCAAGTAAGGTGGATTTTGACCTATTTTCATTCTCAAATGTTTATTTTTTACTTTTTAATTAATGTTTTGGGGTTTTATTCAGGTTTGGTTGGTCGGTTTGTTTGTTTGTGTCCCTGCCCCCCCCCAGTGAAGCCAGAAATTTTGAAACTTTGGTACGACCAATTTCTTCAAATTTTTCAAAGATATGGCTTTTCAAATCATCCTTGCATTTTGTGGTGGGTTTCTTTTTTTGTTTGGTTTTTTGTTTTGCTTTTTTTTGTTGTTGTTACAATTGTTATCTTCAGCTTTGAAAGCCAATTTCTATACTTGGAGTGGGAAGGTAGCAGTTTTTTTCTACCATCTTTACTTTTGCAATGGATTATATTTCAGGTGAATCTAGTGATGCAAAACTTTTGTAACACAAGGCCCAATTCACCAGTTCTGTGTTTAGTTTGCAGTTTCATGTTTATTTTCTGGTCACAGTACAGAAAATTCAGAATTGAAACTTCAGAACCAATGAATTCATCTACTTCATATTCGTAGGTATTTCATCTTAACAAAATAGGCTGTATGATACCATCTTCTACCAAATTTATGTGTTTGTATTTAACCAGATTTTCAGGAAAGGGAAATGTGAAAGTTGAATACAGTCAGCATTTCTGAAATCAGGCCATGAAATAGAGCAGTTGCTACAATTGACTGCCTGAATCACAGATATGGAATAAAAATGGCTAAAACTTAGGCAAAGGTTATTATTATAAGCTGTTAAGGTTTGTCCTTTTTTCCCCTTCATTATTGCTGAATATTGCTAGAATGAAAAAATGAATTACATTATGATAGGTTCAGTGTCCATAATGTTTGTTCATTTCTGCTAAAACTATTACATAATTTCCAGGGATGATTGTCAAATTAACAAGTTTTCACTTGGAAACCTTATGAGACCTGATGGCACTGTGCCAAATCACTTTTCATTTCAAATATGAGGCTGAAAACTAAAGGTCACTGAGGAAATGTCTCATTTTGGAAACCAAGACATCTGAGCTATCATTCAGATATTTAAACATTAAAATACAAATCTTTATTTTAAATTAGCTGGGTGTAATAAACCCTTTCTTACATGAAAATGCATAATTTTCACCCAAATGTCAAAATGATGTGACTTTAGAAGGAAATAGAATTCCCATGTATCAAATTCAGGTTGAATTTTTTCACCAATTCCACATAATTAAAATAGAACTTCATTTTACATTAAAACTTAACTTAAGCTAGCATTAGCTACAGTTGCTTCACATTTGACTCAAACTTTGTAGTGCTCACCAATGTGCAACTTCTCTGCCATTATGTGAAGCTCCAGCTCTTTTTGAAGGTCCTGATCAGCGCATTTAAAATTCAGAGAACACCCTACAAAGCAGAGGTTGCTTGTGTTTCATTTTCCCTTCTTCTTCGTGTCCCCATTCTATTTCCAGAACTCCCTGTACCTGTGAAATAATCCTTTCAGTTTAGTGAGGAGTTCTGCCCTTCCTCGTGTTCCCTCATCGTCGCACAGGTCCTTTCTGTGGGGCTGGAGGCTGTGGGGATGCAGGAGAGAGGCTGTGCTTGTGGAAGGGCAGTGAGTGAGGCCCCAGGGGCATGTGGCACTGGGCAGTAGTTTGTGAGGTTTTTTTTTTTATTATTTAATGTCTTTGGTTTAAGTGGCAATTCATTAATTCCTGAATGTTTCTAAGTCTTTATTGATATTTTACTTTTTTCCTTAATGAAATGTGTGCTTCCTTTCCTTTTGCCATCTGGCAAATTTTGATTTATCCACCTGGTCCGTAATAAATATTGTGTTTTCAGGCAGGAGGTCTCCCCTCTCCACTCCCATTTTCCAGCCTCCTACTTCTTCCGTGCTTGGTCACAGAGAATTTTGATTTTAAAAAGCCATTGACCACTGAGAGGAGACATGGATCTCAGTATCTGTTTTCCTTTATTTATTGTAATAATAATTAGGAGACCTAGGAAAGTAGAATTTAGAATAACTAACTGAATATTGTTCTTCAATACCCAAAAAATGACTGTTTAGTCAGTGAAATCCTGTTTGGTTTCCTAGAAGACATTGTTTCAAATGATTTTGTCTCATATGTTGCTTCCTGCAAGGGGAAAAAAGTCAACTGGGGGAGAATTTTTCACTCCAGGAAGCTTTTTCTTTCTCATTTTTTTAAAAAAAGTTTATCATGCTGTAATCATGTCTGACATAATATGGTTAAAGTCAGTCCTGTATATAACTTACTTGTGAACTTACACATTTTTTTTACAGGTGTATAAACCATTTTCTGTCTACAGATGGATTAGTGTAGGTGTAGCTGTCCTGGCAGACATTGTTCCATTATGTTGTTCTATTTCTATCTGCCAAGCAGAGTATATCAGTCAAATTGCTACATAATTTTAAATCATTAGTTCTGACATAAATGAAGGTATTTTAATCTACCTTTTGCAAAAATTGCTGTTTGTTAATGTCAGAAGAACCACAGAAGTGATCAGCTAACTAGTTTGGTGTGATTTTCTATATTAGAATTAAAAAAGTCCCAGATAAATAGCTCGAGAGTATATATTATTTTTATTAATGTGCATTGAATTCTGCAGGACAGTGCATACTTGGGTTCATATTGCATAGTTTGTTGCTGAATTTTAAGTGTAAGGATTTATATGCTTGGTTTTCAGCTTTTGGGGCTTTCACCAGATTTGATCAGAATAAGAACTTCCATCTTGAAAAAATAAATTTAAATTGTTAATTTTTTGAAAAATGCTTGACAGAAAAGTTCTTACAGAAGCATTGTGTTTTGTGAATACGGTATTTTGGAAGACACAATTTATTTGAACTTCCTCTTGCAGGCTTCTTTATAGTTTAGCCTTTAATGCCAGATTCCTGAGGCATCTTTGGTATTTGATATCTTCAATGACTACACGAATGATTACAGGGTATGTATTGTGCCATTTCTGAAACTGAGTCTTTGTTAAAATAGAGCATATCTAGTGAAAAGGGAATGGGACAGTTAGAGGTATGATTACTTACCTCCTATGATTTCATAAAACAGAGCAAAATCTTGCAAACTGGACAGTTGTAAATAAAGAAAATACTTATTTAAAATAAGTTGAGTATTTTGTAGTTTTTGAAGTGCTCACTAGCATCAGTGTAACGAACACCAAAGCCCCAAGTCCTTCATCCTAAGCGTGCGAGTTTTATTTTGCGTACTTTGACTTGTCCAGAAATTGGTGGTGGCAGAAACATGTTCCCAGGAACTGAGGCACTGGACCTGCAGATGTGTTCAGTGCTGACATGCAGACCAGTTACTGTCCTTGCTTTGTGTCTCAAAAGTGTCTGCAGTCTGTAGCAGATAATGCCAAAGTTTATCCATCATGGAGACACTGAGATTCCAGTGACAAGAACTTGCAAAGAGTAACCTCATTTTGCAAGAATTGGAAGTAGTTATTTATCTGGAAGCACTGTCGTTATTTTGCTGTAGGAGCCGCTACCATGTTGTTTTACTAGAATGCTGAAGGTAATATTTTTTAGAGTATTTAATTAACCATCTCTTTTATATTGCATTTTATATTTTAAGGTCTATGGTGCCACTCCTCCAAGTGATTTCAAGAGGCTCTCCAATGTCTTTAGAAGACTCCAGCCGAATTATCCCTCTCTTCTACCTGTTCAGTTCTTTGTTTAGTCATTCACTCATTTCTATTCATGATAACGAATTCTTTGGTGATCCAATAGAAGGTGAGTTTCAAGCCTACTAAATAGCACTGCTTTGCAAAATGTTTTATGTGAGACTGGGGCTCCCTGGGCAATGATTTGCTGACATCCTGAGGAAGGCTCTCCTGGGCTGACTTGCTGATGGTCCCCTGAGCACTCAGCTGACAGCTGCTCTTTCATGGTGATTGTGTTTAGAAAAAAGAGAAAAAAATTGATGGTCTGCACATTGGGAACTGTAGCTTTGCAGGGTCTGATATGGAAGTTATTAATCATGATAATTTTTAATGAGTTAGTGAAGAGAGTGAACTTCTTCTGGACTGAACCTGTAATCTAATGTATAAATTTAACAAAATGTATAAATTTAACAAAAGAGAACAAGAGGATATTGTAATTAAAATAATTGTGACTGCAAACAGTTCCAAGACTTGATCTTCTTTATAAATGTTTACTGATTCTGTTTTTGGGTGATGTTTCTTTTCTCTACCTTTAGGTTTTGTGTGTGAATATTAAAGTTACAATGAAATAAGTGTTGTTTTAAAATAATGCGATAATTAAGAAAAAGTCAGTTAAGGAAACTTCAACTTGTGTTTTATGTAGCTGTAGGTCAAAGACAATCATCAATGATGCCTTTTACACTAGAAGAGCTTGTAATATTATCACGCTGCCTTCGAGATGCATGTCTAGGAATCATAAAATTGGCTTACCCAGAAACAAAGCCAGAGGTCCGTGAGGAATATATTGCAGCATTTAGAAGTGTTGGAGTAACAAAAAATACAGAAATGCAGCAATGTATCCAGACAGAGCAGAAAAGATGGATTCAGTTATTCAAGGTAAATTGTGTCAATTTTCAGAACATACTTATATACAATTTTTAGGCTTCTGCCAGAGGTAGGAGATTACTTGTTGTTTTTTTCTCTCTTAATTTTAATGCTGTTGTAACAAGGAATATGGATTTGGGAAGGTTGCTGTTTAATTGTGATAACTAACACTTTTTTGTCTTCTGGCAACTCTTAATTGTCTTACTGATCTTGTTTATAAAAAAGTTACTGTATAAAATATGGGGTTTACCTTGGGCTCCCATTCAGCGAGGTACTTAAGCATGTCATCATAACTTTATGTAGGTGTGAAATTCTAAGAGAATCTTAGGAACTTCTGTATTAGAGACTTCACTACATTGCTACCATGCTGTATTGGTTTGGTTGGTGTTCCACTAAAATCTGTTGGTACTACTCCTTTTGAATTTGCTGGAATATTAACGGGAAGGTGAATCTGGCTTAGAAAATGTGAACTTAATGTATGTTTTTTCTGGAAACCTACCAATGTATTTCTCTTGGTTTTATCCATGGCATCCTACCTAATACATTAGTTAAGAGAAGCTGAAAACATTGGCAGAAAAAACCCCCTAATATAACTGTTGTTGAAAAAAAAAAGGAGTACTTGACTTGTCATGAAAATTCTGCAGCAAACACATCCAGTCAGCTAAAATTGCTCATTAAAGAAGTGGGAGCAGAAGAAATGCATTTTCCAAATTGAATGCTAGATTTACAGTCTGTTTAATACTGGTGACCTCTCGCACACTAATGTTCAGTTCGAGTCATCAGCTGTCCCTTCAGGTCTTTTATCACTGCTTTTGTCAAGCTATCTATTTAATTGAAAGAAGTTAATTGAATGAAAATGATCAACTAAGCTTGTATTAATATTGCTAATGGAACTTTCTTCTTGGCCATGTTTGGAGAAAGATGTCATGCTAGACTTTAGGAAAGGCCCATTAAGGCTTGCACTTAACCTGATGGGCTAATTAAGGAATGCTTATTCATTCTACAAGTCTAAGATAGCCTCTATCCAGCCTATTCTGCCTGATTTTACAACACATTTCACTTATGAGCATAAGCATTAATAGCAGTGAGAGTAACTGATAATGTTTTGATTGCATTGAATACAGTTCTAATGCACCACTGAATTTGTAATTTGCACAGATTGATCTAATATATGTTTGCACAATTTAATTTAATTACTTGTCTTTAAATTGCAAATAAACTTTCGATTTTAAGGTCACAAGTGAAAACCTCAATGTGTCTACTTTTCTAAGAAAGATGGCATGCCAGGGGTATTTTCATGTATGCAGTTCATATCATGCCATTTTCTATTTGTTTGCTTTAGTTTGTTAATCAGTCTTTGTGTAGGCTGCTGTGATTCAGGAAGATGTAAAATCCCGAGATATTCTGTCCCACTTTGGCAGCCAGGAATTAAACTTGTAGTGGAACTGTCTAAACCTGGTGTACTTTTACTGTTTTCAGGAGCCAGGGTTGCCTTCCATTAACTGAATTAGAAATGTAAGTCTTGAAGATATGTCTTTTCTACCCACAAAAGAAGCTGACAGCAAATCTTCCCTTGTTTACTTCTTCAGAAACATTACAGATAAAAATTGAACACGGCTAAAGTTAATCTCATGTGCTACTGTACATAGCATGGAGTCGTTCCTGGGGGCAACCTCAAAACAGCTTCTTGCCATAAGCAGGCAGCAATACCTTCTTCCAAATCATTAAAACAAAGCTAAAGTATTTCATTATAAATTTAAGTAGAAAATACTTTTTCTTTCTTTTGCATTATGTCAAATATGTATATATATAAAATATATTAAATTTATCTTTGCTAAAGCTTTTGCAAGCTGCCTGCAGACAAAAAGGCCCATCCCTTCCTTATCTGTGCTTTTAATTTCTTTTTTTCCTTTTTTCTTTTAATTCCCCACACTTGTTTTGTGTATTTTCCATGCCTCTGGTGTCTCATGAAATACGTACATCTATATATGAAATGAATGAAATACATATATTCATATATATTTATATATATATTCACACATGTGTACACACAAATATAGGCTTTACTTCTGCAAGGTAATTGTAAATCTGATAACAGGGAGGCTGCTGACAATAATGTGCATATTTGCTAACAAATTGGAGGTCATTGGTAAGATTTACATGTGCAAATGTCTTAATTCAGAAGAATCCCCCATTTTTGGCTTTGTGTAATAATGAGTGGTGTAGTCAATTGTTACAGATTCCATAGAGAAGCCTAAGTTACAAGAGTACATGAAAATGAATTTTGTCAAATAAAATAAATATTTCACTATCTTGAGTTAATCCTATGAAATCAAGTTGCTAATTTTGCTGAATTTTAGTTTAAATGTTACTTGCACTTGACACTATTGGAAAGAAATCCCCATTTTAATATTATTTATTGCATTGCATCTTCCCTTTCAATAGAATACATACTTCAGAAATTTTTTACAAAGGAGTCCTGAGTTAACAAGTGTTCTCAGTACCCATGCGTTCTGCAGGAGTAGCTCCAATCTCACCTAATTTGATTCAGCTTCCTTTAGGGTTTCTTTAGCTGCTTGTAATATATTTTATTGATGTAGTCTTCACGTGGATAGTCTTTTCTGATTTTATTTTCCTTTTTAAAAATGTTTATCTTACTTAAAGTGGTAATGAGACCACAGAGTTTCAGTTACTCATCTAACCTGCACTGAATTTTATAAGGGCAAGGTGATGAAAATTCCTGTGTAGTCAGACAATTCCCTTAATAGCATTCTTTGTTCTGTCTTCATTCAAGATGTTACTCTAAAAACTGGATGTTAAAAGATCTATTGTGTAGCATCTAGACACAGAATCCTTTAGAAGGCCCATTAAACTCTGTTACTCTTGACACCTGCCCATTAAGATTGTCTTTTAGCAAGATTGTTTCAGAAAAGCTTTGTGTACATTTTTTTCTATTAATTTTTCAAGTGCTGTACTTACAAGTTGCAAAACAGAAGGCTGTTCATTGTAACAGTGATAATGTCTTTTTAGGCTGGTAATTTAATATTCTATTGATTCCACTTAGTTATGGTTTATGTAGTGTTGGCCTGATGTGGTTCAGCTTTAGACAGCAGGTATGCAATCCCATACATATGCAACCAAATATGGCAGTTGTGCCTGAGGTGGAGTACTTGTTATCTTGGTATCTGTACTTATTTTTATTTTTGGTCCTGGACTGGAGGAAACTGCCAAGAAAAATACTAAAATTGCAAAGACACCCTAGTGACCATGATAACTATTTTTCTCAGCCACCCTGTTTTGTTAGAAAGATATGAATAAACCAGTTATCTGTTCATTTTTCTCATTTCCTGACTGTATGGTTATAATAGTAACAGAATTGCCTTTTATAATTTGAATTTCTTGTGAATAAAAATGAATTAAACATAGTGGTTCAGCTAATGTAGTTGGGAGAAGTGCAGGTGTGTGCATCATCACCTCCTGTGGTTCAGCTGATAACCAAAATTTGTTAAACTGCTATCACTAGGTGGTTTTCAGGTAAATGCTTGTACCTTCTTTTGGGAAAGGCCTTACTAACCTACTAACACACTAAGGGGCTTCTACCTAACACGTTTTTGTTTGAAAATAACATTACTATAATACACTATACATGTGCATATTAAATTAAAATTACAACAAACCACCCCACACATATTGTTAGGACTTCTTACGGTAATCACCAGAAGACCATTTGGTAACCATCCTTTTTTGTGGAAATGGTCATCTTGCAGTCTGCTTTCAGGCATATTTGGGCTGGGCCCTTTTCAGAACCCTTTAGCAATCTTATGGTAGGGTTTACTGTGCAGTATAAACAACTGAGCTAATCACGCTGGGATCTGTTTCAATAGAGACAAGAACTTGGAGGGTACAGTTCATTTCATAAATTGTTAGGTGCTTCTGGATGAGATGATATTTATTTCTCTTAGCCAGCTTTGAAAATGCTAAAAAACTATTCATTGACAAGAAGAGAACCTGTAGTGTATTTTCATATGTAGAGCTTTACCCTTAAGAATATCAGCACTTGTTTTTTCACACAGCTAATCACCTCGGTGTGTGGTGAGGTGATGTCATCAGCAAATTCCTTGGACTACTCCAAGGCACCTTTAGCTGGAAATGCTTTATTTTGTTAATGCAGCAACCAGTAGTAGTTCATTTTTCATCTACTTCAGAGATGCAACTTTTGCTGTTATGTTTTATTGGCAGTTGAATGTTTCTTCCTTCTCTCCTTTCTGAAGTTGATGTTTGCTTTTGTACAGTTTGGCCATTTAGAAGAGCATCACATCATTCTGCTGGTTAGTTAGTCAAATTTATTGACTCTGGGCAGAAATACTCACTGTTTGTTAGTTGATCCCTCAGATTTGTCTAATGTGGAAGGATCGATGTGACCTTTGTCTTGAGACAGAAGCAGTTCTGTTCTTCTGTGGAGCATTTTCCCTAAAAAAAAATTTAAGAATCTCTCTCCATGTGGACAAAGAAAACCTAAAAATCAGCCAAATTGTTCAGAATCTCTTGTTTGGGAGTGAGCGGTAGGAAAGAATAGCTATATAGTTCTCTCTTCCAAAACATGTATCTATTCACACATTTAATTACTGAAAACATATATCAGAAAAAAAAAAAAAGGAACATGGTATAAGTTACCTGGTTAGGTGTTATTGTTTTTAAATAAGTAATTTAATGTTAGTAATGATTTGTTTAGGCTTCCCTGAACTGACATGCAACATTTAGGTGTGCAGTCTTACTAAGTCCTATGTAGTCCTGGTTATTAGTTTTTTGAATGAGACTTTAGTAAGCCGTTTTCTGTTTGATGACTTACAAGTGAACCATGATTACTTACTTGCATTCTGAGGTATTAAGTCTAAGAGCAAGTTTTTGTAAGTTAAAAATAAGCAACATTTTATATGTTAGTGTTTTTCTTTTAAAAAGTTTTTGCTTGTGGACTGTGTATTTTCATTCACATTGCTAAATGTAACGGATGTGTTTCTGACTCCTAGGTCATCACAAACTTAGTGAAAATGTTGAAATCTAGAGATACGAGGAGAAATTTCTGCCCGCCCAATCACTGGCTCTCAGAACAAGAAAACATTAAAGCAGATAAGGTAAGAGCCATGTCCTTTTCCACAAAGCCTTAGAGGTGCCAAAGTTTCAGTGGTAGAGGGTTTGATTCCTGACAGTATGACTGATGTTGATGTTGAACAGATTGTGTAGTTTAAAACCTGGAGTAATGTTGCTTTTCTCTAATATAAAAGTCTTGGATCTGTTAAGAAACTTTTACGTTAAGTCACATTTCCAATCTATAAAGAAAAACTTGCTCTACAATGCAATGGTGTAAGCAATTTGCATTTGTAACAGAGAAGAATTGAAAATCTGGTGGCATTTTATTGCATCTTCTCATAGTAAGAATGCTAAATAAAATAATTGCTCTGTAGTGGGGAAAACACCCTCAAAATTCGCTTCCAAAATAAAAGAAAATTCATTAGCATTTTGTGTACCTAGAAATGACTTTTTTTCTAAGAGCTTTTTAAGAAATTGACATTGGGCTTAAAAAGTGTGTATGTGAATGCAAAAGAAAAAGCTGATATGAAAGTGCAAGTGCATCCTTTGAATCATCGAAAACCTGGAATTTAGGAGTCAAGTTACACCTCAGATTGCCTTGCACATTAGATGGCTTAACAGTTGGAAGCTTTGCATGGAATAGTTAAAAGTGAACTTTTCTGTTTATTTTTGATGGTTGCACATTTGCTTGCCTTGTGTTTAAGATCCCCATTTCTCTGTGTTCTTTATAATTTGTAGGAAATAGTGCCTACACACCTTAGGGAAAGTAGTAGTACTCTTGAACTCTGCTAACCTGATTTTCAGTACAAAGTACAGAATTGTTTTGACATCTCAAAATTCAAACTCAGCTTCTCTAGTATCTTAAATACCAAAACTTAATGTTTTTTTAAAAAATACATGGACTTTATATTATACTGTTGTTAATTTTGCGACTCAGCTTTAAGGCACAAGTATAATGAGGAATAATTAGAAATGAAGATATTTAGGCATTCAGACACGCTTTTGGATGTCACAGCTATATATATTTACTGTGTAATAGTAGTTTATAATGTGTAATTATATAATGTTTAACTGTAAAATACTGCTAATTTATTAGGTCACACAGCTGTATGTGCCATCAGCCAGACACGTCTGGAGAGTCAGAAGAATGGGAAGAATAGGACCACTGCAATCTACTTTGGATGGTAAGATACTGTCTATGCAATTTTTGCTTTGCTAAGTCAAAATAATGGTTTGCCTTTTGCAAAGAAAATCTACTTCCTCTAGAGCTCTGTTGAGTATTTTGTATTGAAGTCTTGGTAGCCAAAAGCAAGGCGGTCTTTCGTAATTTTGTTTCACATATTTTAAAAAATAGTGTATTTGTATACATGTGGGTATGTCTTTAGAATAATTAATGTTATTTAATAACAGCTTTACCTAAGCTTCTGCTGGCCTGGATGAGGAGAAATGATGAGGTGGACAAACAATATGTTTTAAAAATATGTGTATTAGTATGTATAAAATGCAATTGCATAAGATAGAAAATTAATGCAGTTGCTGAAGATGTAAAGAATTGAGGTTTTGCTTTTACTGTTTATTATAAAGAAGCATCTTCATTATGTGTTAAACTGTAACAAGTTTACCATGGTAAATGTTAATTACTATTTATAAATATTGTCTCTAATCAGATAAGAAACCTAACCCCCTGAATTATTCATAATATCTGAGTTTTGTGGAATACTTCTAGAGAAAGAAGAGAGTTGACAAACTTAGCAATCAGGGTAAATTTACACTAGCTTAGTTGTGCCAATATGCTTTCTCATGTAGACAGTCTGTTTCTTTGAGCTTTTTAGGTACACTATTCTAGAATTTTACCTTGCTGTGCTCGGGTAAAATAATCATTAAAACACTAATGCTTGTGCAGGTTTAATAATGAATTAAAAATGGGGCCTTTAAGCAGCAAAATGATCTATCTGCAAGAGCCCATACTCTCTTTCGAGATGATGTAATCTGCTCGAGTTAGCTTAGCCATACACAGTAGATCATGCAGAGAAGACTGCAGCCTTTGAATGCTGCTATAGAGTTGTACAGAATGAAGAGCTTTGTCCAAGGTTGAAACCTCAGGGCTTCTTATAATGATACTTTTTATTTGAGTAGCTATGATGGTAAAAGTTTCCTTTGATTACCTTATTAGTGTAGTTGCCAGATAACAACTGGTTAGTCTGGTGTAATTATTCCTCAGAATTTTGAATAGTACATTTTTTCAGTTTAGTGTCTTCCTTTGTAAATCACCTATTTTAATTGACCGATAATATGAAGTCTTAAAAGCAGGTGGTTTTAGCAAAAATAGCCAGGCTTCAGCAGGCCTGTGTTCTGTGTACCTTACAGACTCCACATCAGCAATCTGTGTTTCTTCCATTGACCTGTGTGACTCTTGACAGCTGCACATACTGTCTTGATGTTCTCCACTGTCAGACCTGTTCCACACTTAATACTTCCACATTCTCCTGCTTCTAGTCTCTCTTCCCTCATATATACAGTATCTTTAGCTCTCTCACTTGTCTTCCTTCCCAAAATAGCATCAATTCCCTCCGTTTTGTTAGTTGCCTTGGTCTGGGCAGTTGGTGGATAAGGAATGCACATGCTGTGGTTGGAGTGGAGCAGCTGCACACCCTCGTTTTCCTGACTGGCTGTCAGACAGGCTGACACACTGAATAGAGCTCTCCTTGCTGTTTCTGAATTCAGGTCACTAAAGGAATTTCTCTTCTCTGTCCAGTTGAAAATTTTCACAATGCTTGATGTTTTTGAATATCCCGTTCTCTGTCAAAGTTAAAGTTCAGCTGATTAGCTCAAAAGATGTGCTGGAGGCAAGATGGTGAAGAAAGATGACAGACACAGTGTGTTCATGTAAACCTCGTTTTCATATGAAATCAGGCTAAAAAAAAAAGTGCAATCAACATGAATGTGTGAAAACAAGCAGGTAACAATGTGCACACGACTTGTTTAATTCCTCTTGACTCCATATGGGTTAAAGCCAATTAGCATGAAAGTACTGCTGAATCACATATGGTCATGTTTATTTGTGCTTTTTCATTTACTTAAATGGCAGACTCGTGAGCTCTAAATGCCCTCTGTATTGATGACTCCATCCCATATTTCTCTTTAAAGAAAGAAGCTGTGATGGAGAAATGCAGATAAAATTGACTAATTGACTGAAATAATTGAACTGTCGAAGTCATGTAGTAGTTTACCTTTGCTGTACATGCACTTTTTATTTAAAGTGCTTTTAACTGTTAGCTTAATAGGCTGCATACATTGACTTTAATTAAAAATGTTTACTAAGTAAACTAAGGGTAATCACAGATAAGCATTTTATCAGAAATTCCAACGGCTTGCCATGTTGAAATCTGACCCAAATGAATATACATCAAGTATAGTGATATTTTGAGTCACGTCCTATTAAATTGGTGCTTAAAATATCACTACTTAAAGTGCTTTGAGGAGTTAAAAAAACAAAAAGCCAAAAGAAGATTAAAGTGGTGTCCACTTACAGAAGGGCAGCAAGATGCTTGTCACCACTGGTAAGAGCCAAAGGAAAAAACTTGAAACTGTCATCATGAACTTGCAGACCGGGTAGTGACACACAGAACATTTACTTATTTTGTAATATGGTCTATGAATAGTCTGGACTCTGGAGTCTTTTTTTCAGAGAGGTGGTTATTAAATGTGAAAATGAAACAACATTGGGTGTTGTTTTCTCTGTAGACTGAAGCCTGGGTGGACCTTTAACCACAGTGTCTACTCAGAGAGCAATACTGATTGCAGTTAATTAATTCATGGCCAGATATGTGCTCAGCAGCTGAGTTTCCTTCCATGAAGTTAAAACAGGATTATCATTTCTACACTGCATCACCCAAAGTTGAGTTGTTTCCTAAGAACATCCTCTGTGGGTATGAGAAGGTTCAGAGGAGATGCACAGTAGCTTGGGAACTGCATGTGAGTCTCTCTGCTGTGGCTTCTTGAATTCTTCTCTAGTATTTTTTTCTTAAGTGCATTATGCGGTTTCTTGATGATATTTTCGCTATTTCTACTGTGACTAGGATTTAATGTGATCACTGTGACCTTGGGAGAGAAAACTCATTGCAAAAAATACTTTCTGTTCGTTTCATGAGATTTGATGTAATTCTCATTTTTTTTGCCTAAAATGACTTGATTGAATCTAGATGATGTAGTTGAAAGCACAATAACTTTAAACTGTATTGATCATCAGGACGGGAATATTGTGTATTCCTGCGATGAGAATTCTAAATCATTACAGCTTCCTAATTGTCTTCTATCACATATTTTTTCTTAATTCAAAATCAAAAATGTCAGGAATAAGAAGATTTTTTTTTTTTAAAGAATAAACTAAAGCGATACAGAAGTACTTATTTTTATATGCATTTTGTTTTCAGTGTGTTTTCACTACTTATATTTCAGTTTGCCTGTAGCAGCTAATGTTTAAAGAAAGGTAAGGCTTTGTATGACTAAGTAGTAAATAAACTATTTTAATGTATATATTTTTATACAAAGTAGATTGAGTCACTTGATACAAAATAAACTGTTTAAAAAATGTTCTTTCCAAAATTTTAAAAATTATTATTTCTGTTTTAAGTGGGTTTGGAACCAGCACCTCTTTCTGTATCTGAAGAACGACAACTTGCAATTCTGACAGAGCTACCTTTTGTAGTTCCTTTTGAAGAAAGAGTAAAGGTACCTAATTTCTAATTTAATATGCAATTTGTTTTTTAGCTTTTTGTTTTGAGTAAGTGTAAAAAGAGCACTTAGTGAAGTAGGAATTGGATCAATACCCTGCAGAGGGCTATGGCAGTCTGTACTGTTTTTCTTCAGTGCTCACAGCAACTGAACATTTAATAACTTTTCTCTTATTTTACTAGTTACATTGCCCTTTATAATAATTAGAATTAGAAACATGTATTCCGAGATCCGTGGCAGCAGTTTGCATGCTCAATTCAATGACTGATGTACGTGATTGCACCCTCTTGTGGTTGCAGAGCACTGACCAGTTGTGTGTCTGTAAGGAACAGATGGCAAGGTCACAACTGGAGGCTTTTGAGCAATGGGTGGGTTTGCTCAGAATGAGATAATGGATGTTCATTCAGGAAAAATAATGCCTAGAAATTAAGTTCCTGCATTCATAGCTGAGTAGCTGAACTTCAATAGAGTATGTAGCTTAAAACTTGCAAGATTCTTGTACTTGGTTGATTGGATTTGCTTTTTGATGTTTTTTAGATTTCATATATGTAATTGTTAGTTCTACTATGTATTTCTTTTTGCCTCATAAATATTTTTAAAGCTTTTATTCTGTTATGCACATTATAAGTGGTTTTATTGTCAACAGTATCAATTGTTTAAAAATTGCTTCCTGAATTGTCTTGGAAACATTAAGTTTCAAGACACCATCAAGGGAATGAAGAATAATTCCATAGGGAAAGCCAGTCTGTATTTTTCAAAAAAGACAGTGACAACTTGGGTAGAAAATAAGTGATTTTTCCAGGCTTCTACAAAACAGTTTATCCAACAAACATCTTAATACTGTCTGGTAGTATTGCATGAGGATTACAGGGAAACAATTAGAAGTGACCTCAAGCAGGAATCTCTATGCCATGACTTAGTCATTGCCTGCAGCCTCTGGACATCTCAAAGCTGTGTTGAGATGCACATATATTGTTTCTGGAATGCATAAAACTTTCTCTGGTGCAATAAAACCTTGTGTGGTTTTATCGCAAAAACTGAAATAACCATTGCATCAGAGCTTGGAGAGAGGGATAAAGGTATAGACTGAACTTTTATAGTTCAAAGGGGAGATCCTCTTGTACTGCCTTGTGGACTGAGTATGGATGGTCCTTTTCGTGTCATAGGAGGAGTCAACATTCCTTTGGAGTCTCCCACTGCCTCTACAAGGCAGCTTACAGTAAGGGAAGAAAACACCGCATCAAGACCATAATAAGTTTTTTTTTCTTTTAATCAGTTGCCATTTATTACTCTGTAATTTAATGTGGTAATACAGCTCAATGCTGTTTGTGTGTGGGAGTGTTCCATATGTCCTTTCATTTTCTGACTTCTTCATGAGATTTTTACCTTGAATTACCAGATAAGAGATACTCCTACAAGTAATTACAGAGTCCAGTTTCATGGTGGACTCTTCAGCCTTTTGACCTCAGGGAATATTATCCTCTTTAGCCTTAAGGCACATTGGGATTGTGCCTTTCAATCTGATGTTTGCCTGTGGGAGGTAATGAATCCAATTTGTATCAAGTGCCTTGGTTCTCACCTACTTAAGCCATACTTTGGTCAGCTTGCCTATGGTGATGTTAATTCCTGTGTCATGTGCTTCAGGCAGCATTGCTTACTTTTCATTGTAAATGAAAAATCATTGTAAATGTTTCAGTTATACATTAAGGTTCTTGTTTTCAGAACTAACATCTGCATGAACCCTGGGTTATGTAGGAGTCAAACTGAGTACCAAGAAGAGTTTTGCTATGAGATAAACCTCCAAGGGATTCTTTCCATCTAGAGTTGGGTAACAATAAACTGTATCTAGTCATGCTTCAGGAAGGAGAGCGGTGGTGAGCGTATTCTCATGTCCTGTACATAAAAAGAAGGTGCCTGTGGCATTGTGTGTTCGTGTTGTAAAATGAGACAACTTTTGGGCAGCAGGAACCTCTGCAGGTACTCTAGCCCACATCCTTCCTCATAGAGGAATAACTTCAGAGTTCGATCAGGGTGTGCAAGGACTTGTCCATATGAGTTTTGACTCTTTCCAAAGATGGAGATTTCACAAATTCTCATGTAACCTCTTCCAATACTTAATCACTCTTACTATGAACTTTTTTCTTTACATCCATTCATTGTTTCTCTTTCTGCAGCTTAGGACTGTTTTCTTTTGTCTTCCTTCTGTGTATCTTAGGGAAGAATCTGGCTTTGTCTATGTTATAATCTTCCTGGTTGGCGAACATCTTCTCTACCAACAGCAGTTGCCCATAGAAACAGTAGATTTGAAACCTTACTCTAGTTTTGTCTGCTGTGGTCAGATTTCCTCTTTCACGGTAAATTTGTTGGTTTGAAACATCCCTGCAGACTCTCACCTTATCTTTTTAGTTAAAAAACAGTCTGAGATGTTATTGGGAGATTACATCCCTTGGTAAATGTACTAGACTATTTATTGAGTATGGTAGTGGTGCCAAGAGAGAATACAGTAAACATACACTCCCTGAATGGAGGGAATATTATTATACATTAGATAACCCCCTCCTGTGCTACATCTTGGCATAGAAGCACAGTCAGCTACAGGTACTCTTCAGGTGAACAAGTTCTTGTTGTGAAGACTCAAAGAGGGACAATTGGAAATTCAATTTGTACTTCACTTGGCATAATTTTTTTTGGTTGGTCTGATGCTCTGGTTCTTTTTTTAATATGGCAGTGCTATCCATGATTTTGCTTTGAATTATTTGTTCACTGCCTGTGAGAGGGGAACTGATACCTAATTTCTTATTACTGGGAATGTTCCTAAGCATTGCAAATGGCAACAAAAAATTATTTACTAGTATTGAGGATAAGCTCTGTGTGTGCAAAATACTCATGTGACTTTTTCCCTTTATTTTTGAATACTTTGCATTTCAGAACAATGAAGGTTAGGGAGAGAAAACTGGAATCACTGGCACAATGTCTGTAGATGTGCCTCTTTATGTAAAAAGAACTGAGGATGATATCTTAGCACAAAGAAATTTTTTGCGTATCTGTCCCCTCTTCTTCCCTCCCCTCAGCCATTGCTCTGTATACTCTCACTGCAGCTCAGTGAGAGAGAAGACAAATCACTTGAAAGTGACTTCCAGAAGCAGCTCAAAGGACAGTAGCAGTAGTGAATAACCATCTCTCATTGAATATTTAGATCTGCACAATGACATGATTGCTCTTTTCACCCATTTCAACAGATTTTTCAAAGACTAATCTATGCTGATAAACAAGAAGTTCAAGGAGATGGGCCATTTTTGGATGGAATTAATGTCACTATCAGAAGAAATTATATTTATGAAGATGCTTATGATAAACTTTCTCCTGAGAATGGTAGGTTTACAATTAAGTTGTCGGTTGTTTATAACACATAACTGTTCTTACCTTGTAGTTACATATTTGCTTACTTGACTACTATGTTATGGGTATATCAGCTCTGAGGTGTGAAAGTTCGTAAAAAGCTAAATTTCCTCATTTTTACATAAATAATTCTGATTATTGCAGTCTCATTCTTTTTCCAACCTACTTTTATGAGGCTTTTCTTCCCATTTACTTGTCCAAATAACTGTACTTTGTATATTTATCTGTGTAGTTCATTAGATATTATCTGCTTTGGTGATCTTTGCCAGCATATCCATATGGACTGAACAGGATTTGTGAGGTACAACAGAGCTGGTGAAGGGTCTGGAGCACAAGTCTGAGGAGGAGCAGCTGAGGGAGCTGGGATGTTTAGTCTGGAGAAAAGGAGGCTCAGGGGGGACCATATCACTCTCTACAACTCCCTGACAGGAGGTTGTAGCCAGGTGGGAGTCTGTCTCTTCTCCCAGGGAAGAAGTGATAGGGCAAGAGGAAATGGCCTCAAGTTACGCCAGGGGATGTTTAGATTGGATATTAGGAAAAGTCACCACAGAAGGGGTTGTAAAGCATTGGAACAGGCTGAACTGGGAAGTGGTGGAGTCACCATCTCTGGAAGTGTTCAAAGAATGTGTGGATATGGCACTTAGGGACATGGTTTAATGGCAGTCGTGGTGGTGGTAGGTTGATTGTTGGACTTCATGATCTTCAAGGTCTTTTCCAGCCTTAACGATTCCTTGAGTCTGTATATACAGTGCAGTCCAGTGTGTACTCACGCAGAACCAGGGCTCTGTAGAATCAATGGGAATGCAGTGCTTATTGATGGCTCCTTCAGGCAGGAGAAAACTGAATCTTGCACTCACAATATTTTACATAAACAGAATTTTCAAATTATTCTTGGGCCTTTTTTTAAGTATCTTGTAGGATTTTTTTTCTTCCTCTGTCTAGTGTCTTTCCACTTCTTCTTTCAATGACTCTTTGTAGACAGGGTCTTGCTTTAAATGAGTTTCACAAACTGGATATTCCAAAATTCAAGCCAGTAATGGACTTTTGCTACGATGTACTAGTTCAGTTTTTAATATAACATTAGATACGTTTGTATGTGTAGTTACATGTGTTTTTATCCAGACAAAATTGAAGCAGATGGTTGCATTTGAGTTTGTCTCTCTCCTTTCTCTGCAGAACCTGACCTAAAAAAGCGTATTCGTGTTCATTTACTTAATGCCCATGGTCTTGATGAAGCTGGGATTGATGGTGGTGGGATTTTCAGAGAATTTCTGAATGAACTACTCAAATCAGGATTTAACCCTAACCAGGGATTTTTTAAGACCACCAATGAGGGACTTCTTTACCCTAATCCTGCCGCACAGATGCTCGTTGGAGACTCATATGCCCGACATTACTACTTTCTTGGAAGAATGCTTGGAAAGGTAAAAACAGTGGTGTATAATAAAAAGCTGTAGCAGTACTGAAATTATTCAGTAATGTTTTTTTCTATTTGGATTGGGGTAGATGGGAAAAAAATAATGGTTTTCCTAGTCCTGAGGAAAAATAACTTTGAGATGTTGTGTCTGAACATTATATCTACATATCACCTAAATTTCTGTTCATTTTAATAAGTTATATACTTGAGAAGTACAGAGGGTTTGCTATATCCTGACTGCCAGTTGAGCAAAGTGTGCATATGTTTGCTTCTGTGTATATCTTCTTGATTAAAGTTAAGTTGATTGAATGCAGCAGATCTACTCTGCTTATGGTGATTTTTAACCTGGACCTTTTTGGAATGTGACTGCCGTTACATTTTCATCATTTGGAATATATGAAAGTAATATTTTAAACAGTTTCTAATTGTATAAGGTGTAGAATTCTTGCTAGGATTTAAAATCTGCCATCAGCATTTGCCATACTTAAGAGCCACACGCAAATTAATTTTCACTTAATGTGTTTGGGGTTCGGTACATTTTGCATATTTCTTGAGTTTTAGTGCTTGATATTTTGGTGATGTGAATGTTCGAAGGCTAATAGACACTTGTGAGCTGGATGAAAAATGAAAGGGGGAAGGAAAAAAGTGAGAAACCATTACAAACCTTAATTACATTCCATTTTCTTTTATGGTCGGGTTTAGTATTGAGGCTATTTCATTCTAAGCCCTTGAAATAATTTCTGTAATGTGAAACAAAGTTCGGAATACGAATTCCATTTCAGAAAAAGAAGAAAACAACATTGACTGTTAACTTAGCTATTTAAAACTGAATGTATTTCAGATGTAAAAGTCCAATTTATCTGCCTGAATTATTTTGGAGGGTAAAATCCTGCTCACAAAAAGATTGTAATTTTGTGTCTTCAGTTTCCTCTGTCAAAACAATGCATTGCCTTCTGTAAATGAATTTGAAATATTCCTATAGAGATAGGATAGAGATAGGAGTTGCAACATGTTTTATCTCACAAACTGCTACAAGTATAGTTTTTCTTTTGTCTTTTTAAAATCCAGAGATCTATTATTTAACATTTTGAAACCATAAATTGTTTTTGATTTTGCAGTATGTTTAGATAAGGTAAGAACTGACAGTGTTACTTAATAATTACTCCTACCCAGGTGCACAGACACCTTTTTAGTAGTGTATTTAGGGACTTAATGAATTAAACAGAAAGATAAGGCACGACCATACTATTCAAAACCTGCCAGTATTGTGATCTTGGTTAGGTTATTGAATATTCACTCATCCGTTTTCAAAAATGTGTCCATTTAATGCTTTGCACAGAGTTATTTGAGAGCAATAGTGGATTATTAAAAGCCCCTTTGTAAACAAAATAGATATAATGCAAAGGAAGCAATCAGGCATCCACAGCAATTTCTTATTTGTGGAAACCAGTATGTAAAGAGCGCTGCCACCAGAAACTCTCACCTAAGAAGCTTCAGTATTATCAGAAAACAAATACATTAAAATATAATAATTTATAGAATTTATCTGTCTCTTGGTAACCATTTCATCCTAATATCCAAATGCATTTAGCTTTCAGTACCATAGAGTTACATCCAATTCAGTTTTTCTTCTTATCAGGAAGTTTTTAACAGCTTTGCATCTTCTCTGTTAATTAGTCAGTTCAGAAGTAGAAACATCTGAAAATTTAAAACTTACCTTTAAAGACAGTGTATCAAAAAAGTTAATTATTTTAACCCTAGATAAATTATTGATTATTTGGGGTGTATTTTTGTAGTTAGTGAAGAAGTTAAAATCTGTGTATAAACGGCATGGCTTGTTCATGAAACCTTTATAGTCACTGAATGAGGTCTTGTAGAAGTAATACCATGTGATCATGTAATTGCACATGTTGTCTGAAATCATTCTTAAAAAAAAGAAGCAGAAATGAGTTTGCTTAAACAACAGCTACTCAAACACTTCCAAAGTTTACCTTTCTCAACTTTCAGTGACTTTACTCTGAAATGTAAATATTATCTTAGCATTGGTGCCTTTTAAGCATTTTCCTTTCTCTTCCTTAAAAGTAAAAGCTCAGCTTACCGAGCACCCTCCTGGTAACAGTCTCCCACCACCAGAGGGGTTGGAAACTTGAACCTCTCACTGGTGCCCACTGGAAGCACAGCAGTGACTCCCAGAGTCCAGGCTTTGCTTGAGAGCCGAAGGTGTTTTGGGCTGTCAGGAACACTCAGGCAGAGGAGTTCTAGCCCCAAATTCTCTTTCCTGTCCTCTCTGGAAAGTACAGTCTTGTTGTCCCATGTGGTCTCCCAGAAGAATGGATGGTCTGGATGTTCTAATCCTTTTCCTCTGTTACCAGGTAGTTCTGGGCTGTGGGGTGGCACCTGATGTGGTTTAACTTCCTTTCCACATGCAGTAGTTGTTCTGGCAGCCCTAAAAATCTTTCTGTGTGCGGACTTTCCTGCCGCAGGTTTGGCAACGTAGTGGACTTGGCTCAGGAGAACACAAAAGTTGCTATTTTGACAGGCTGCCAAAATTTCAAGCAACATAGCCAGAGCAAGGAAATTTGGAAGCAGCACCTGGAAAAATTAAGTGAGGATTTTCTCCATAATGATTCTTGAGTGGTCTGCTGCAAACATGGAAAGAGTGGTTGGTAGAACAGTGACAGAGAATTAACATCTGAACTTCACCACATTTAGACCTGAACTCAGTGTTGTATATACTGTATTATCTTTCCCCATTTTCAGTTTACATTTGCATTTATTCAACGATGCTACTGTGACAGATGTTGTGGAAAAGGACATTCTTTGTGTTTGGAATTCTTTGACATCAAGCAGCTAATTCTTAAGATAATTTGCTTCAATTTCTTGAAGTATCAGCATTAGTTTTAAGAATAAGGCAGGAAATTCATAGATTAGTATGATAATTTTTATGGTTTCCTCTTCTTCCTTTCTGACATAAACCTGCTAGTTCTTGCATTTATTTTGTTTTGCAGTGACTGTCTTTGCATCTTAAACAGAGCGACTTTTTCTGACACTAGAGATTTTTGTTTAATGCACTCAGCATCTTTGGTTATACTGAGTTCTACCATCTCTAACTCTCTTATTCCAGCATATTGAACAGCACGTGTGAGTCACACATTCATGTTGCTGAAGAACATCTATTTTTTGAAATATAGTACTAAATCCTCTTTTCTAAGCAATAGAACATGCAGTCCTGAGAGTACACTAAGGTTTTCTGAAAAGATTTAAATTTGTTTTGCCAAACCCCAGCTATTGTCTTAAACAGTTGGGAAAGCAGTATGGAGAACAAAATGTCTTTTGAGTTGTTTTGAACTGAGTCCTTCCTTGGTGGACCCAAATAAAGAATGTTCGTAGAAGAAGCAGTAAAGACTGAGAAAAAGTGATGTGCTTATTTTGAATTTTAGCATTATTTTGATGATGGATAGATTAGACAGTCTAGGTTTAGTCTTTGATCATTAATATTTAATGGTATATAGGAGGTCAGTAATTTCTATGGCCTGGTGGATATTATATTGATGAAGGTCTAAGTTGTTTATTTTGTATGACTTTTTTATAGGTTACTGTACTGATTTAAGATACAACAGACTGTTCTGTGCACATATCTAAATGTTGTTAAACATGTAATTGAAAAAGCGAGTTATAAAATAGGTCCTTTGGTAAAATTAAACTTTAGAAGAGTAATAGTAGATCAAATACAGATTTTATTACCCTAGAAGTAGATGTGGGACCTAATTATTGATTAGATTATTTTTCTGTGTCTTAGAGAGCATGCCTTATGGTTCCTGTTTGTAACTTTAAATAGAGCTGTGATAGCTTGTTTGTGGTGCAAGATATTATGCCTGTCTGGGAGGTACAATTCTAAGACTAGCAGTGTCTATAGAGTCTGTTTTCCTGAAAAACAAAAGTAGTTCTTAATCATTCTTGGGCCTTATCTAAGATGGACTGAGTCAGTGGGAGTCTTTTCACAGCAAGATCTGGATCAGATCCTAAACTCTTAAATTATCAGTAGGATGCAGTTGTGGAGTTAAAACTTTCAAGGAAATGTTTCTGACAACATATTTGAGTGCCCTTTCTGCACCAAAAACTCGTAGAGAGAAAAAGCAAGAAAACTGTACTACGAGCACTGGGTTTTGTGTGCTTGAATATTTGATAGGATGGTGCATTGAGCACTTCACTGCTGCTACTCCTCTCACTGTTGAAGGATGGAGGTTTTTTTTCCTTATGATTTTCAGTCTCTTTCTCTTTTCTTACTGTCCACTTAATTAGATCCACTTTGACTTGGCTTAGATCAGTACACACTTAATTGATTTGTGCTGCTGCCACAAGTGATACTACTAGTACCTAGAAAGGTAGATATGAAATTGGTGATTCTGATGCAAAGAGGAGGTAATTGGTATAAACTCTTTGTTTTATTAATTTCAGTTACCCTGCACATGATTTCATAGACTCAGCGTTTTGCTTAAAAGCAAGTTAGCTGGTGATCATTTGTCTCGGAAAATCCTGAATCATCTGAAATGGAATCAAAGCAGGAATTTGCCATGTGAAGTGGCATGGTCCTTTAGTTATACACTGTGTGCAGAAACACAATCGCAAGAGAGCAAAATTGATACCTTAGGGAAGTTATTTAATGATTTATGAAAGCAGATGGAAACTAATCTGAATCTGTTTTCTGACAGTTATTCAGCTTGACAATTCCTTTGTGTACTGGTGCATTTAACATAACCAATTATCTTTTGATTACAAATAGCTGTGTTAGTACTAACCTTGTAAATATATGTCTAGTGCTAAAAGACTGCTGAAATGTGGTATTTTAACTCTAAATCTTTAGGAAGGAAAAGTGTGTATTGATGGATTGTGATATTTATTGGGTCATAATGTATTTAAATTTTCTTTAATGCATATGTTAGTGATTGTTTACCGTGATAAAGTGCATAGAGGTCTCTGCAAGGAGTTCTGTATGGAAAGAATTACCTCATGTCAGTGGTCACTCCTCAATTAAAAGTTCCATTAGCAGATGATTCCTGCTTCTGGTTTGTGTACTGATTGCATTTTATTGCCTCTAAATCAGGTTCCTAGACAGGGAATAAATAAACAGTTAGAGTGTGTGGTAATGGTATCCTGATTTTTTTTCACACTTGGGAACACCTACATCCATTTCAATCAATTAGGTTTGGAATATTTACTGAAATTCTTAATTCTGTTTGAACTGTCTTTAAAAATGACTAGTTTCACTGCTATTCAAATACAGATTTATCTTAAAAGCGTATCCAGAGGTTAGTTATAGAGTAGTAAGTGTTTCAGTATTTCAGAAGATTAAACTTAAATAAGGAGGAGATGTCTTCCTTTTATCTTTAGTTCTTCCTAAATTATGTTTAAATTTGAGGCAAGGAAAATCTATTAAGCCTTTACTGGAACTTCAGTAATGAATGATAACTATCAGTTATCCAGAACGTCCCCAGGTATCCATAGTCCTTCCCTCTCCCATCCCTCAAAACCCCCCAAATGACATCAATAGCAATTTATATCATTTATATGGCATAAGTTACAGAGATAACTGTTCTTATTAAAACAGAAAGAAAGTATCAAGCTGATGAAATGGTGGCTTTCAGCAAATGCTGGCATGTCTGAAGCACTCTCTAGGTAATAAACATTATTGTAATTAAATATGCCCTAAATTCTTAGAATAAAATTACTAGTGTGACTTTCTATTTTTAAATTAAAAATTAACTCAAGGTCATTACACTTAATATGCTCCAATGGAGGCTTTGGAAATGGATCCTTACATTTTTCTGCAGGTGTGTTTAAGAGTCATTTAGGAGTTTGTTCTGTGCTTGTCACACGCCTGCCATCCATTTCAGGGATTTGCACCGACTGCAGCAGATTTGACAGCAGGTCCTTCACACCTGAGTCTTGCCACCCCCAGATCTCTGGAACTTCCATGAACTTGTACTCGCTGACCTTCAAATTCCCAGTGAGTGGGGAATCTGAAGTAAAAGCAATTTGAAAAAGGCTTTATTCTTTTCTTAAAAAATTATTTTGAAATCTGATGATGTTCGCCCTGCTGCAGGAGCTACGAATAAAGCTCTCAGAAGCCAAATTACAGACATCTGGCTGCAGAGTTTTGGACTCCTACTTTTTTAAAAGACAGAAAAGGCATCCAGTATTTGAACAGAAAGTAAACTATGAATTTTCGCAGTCATATAGGGAAGATAATGTACCAAATTACTATGGTGATACAAATACATCTGACTGTCTGCTACTGGAAAGCACAGGGAGCTGAAAACATTGACTTGAAGTTCCCAAACATTGCATTGTGGCACACACCTGAGAGAATTAGTTTTATTTTACCATATTGGCATTGGGAACAATATAATTTTGGTTTTGCTCACTTTTTAAAGCACATTATTAAGCACATTTCTAAGAAATTATTTTATCTATAAAATTCTAAATGCTGGCTTTAAAAATGCTTCAAAAATATGAGTACATGTTAATTTTAATGTAACTTAAATTTTTAGTTTTATCTTTTTCATTAGTGTTGAAAAGGCTTTGCTGTCCCCAAAGGCTTTGTAAGTGTGATATTTCTAGGATATAAATAATAAGGTAGAAGGAAGTTCTAATGGTTTTGCTATTTTTCGATCATTTTTATTAACGGTTCTGTACAACTTCGAAGATCTATTGCACTCTGTAAGTGCTAAGTATTATTTAATAGTAACTGTTTAAAATTACTGAAATAGAAGAGGTTATGGTCTTGGGGGCTGATTATGGAAATAACTGAGTCATTTACTGCCTCAGCCCAAAAGCCATGCATCTTTCTAGGCATATGACTTTAGCATTGTTTATGTTGTAAAATACAGTTCTGAGTTGTAAAGGATTAATGGAAAGTAGGAGCTATGACTGATTATTTTTCTTAAGAAAGATTTTAATTGAAATAATAAATGAAGAGAATTAATTGTAGACCTGAAAGTGTAAGTAAAGTCACTAAAACTGCCTCACAGGGAGGGAGATTTAGCTGGTTCAGCTGTCAATTTGTTTACACAATTTGAACCTTATTCAGCGTGTTGTAATGCTCGTGGCTGAAATGACTGGAGTAGCTTAAATTTTGTCTGTATTTAAAACACGGCATAAAATCTTTTCGTTCTGAAGAGCCATTTCCTAAATCTTGGGGTCATACCTGAACCTTATGTGACTATGTAGTACTTAAATGATATCATCATAGTTACCATGTATAGTCCCAGTCAGGCATTATTCTTATTATGTTGAAATAAGAAGTCCTCCTTGACCAGAGAACTGTCACTTTCTCACTATGTCCTGGATACAGCTGTCCTTCCAGCCCACATCCTCATTCCATAATATATTACAGCTGATGGCAGACCTGTGTTCTGAAAGGTGCTTGCCTTAAAGAACCATTCCTTGTTCCTCCACATCACAGATGTTCAGTGAATGCATTCAGTATATTGATAAGTGTCTGAACATTGTATTTTTCATCATTGTAGATGCCCACGTTGTGATCTGTCACTGAACTGAGTAAAGGCTTCTGTAGCCAGACCATGCTGCAATCAGTAACAGTCCAAATGTACTGTAATCCCGGGTAGCCAAGATTATTTAGAAGAGAATTAATAGGCTTCAGACTGTGTGTGAAAACCTATTAACCACAGTAGGCTTTCTGTTATTTTGCTTATTTTTAATATTCTGGTGTGCTCTGCAGGCATTCACACACAAAGGGGGAGAGAGGTGTATGAAGTTCCTTTTACTAAATACTGCTTTTTCCATAATGAAATAATTACTCTTGGCCTTCTGACCAGAAAAAGCTTATTTTAACCATATCTTAAGAAAATAAAAAAGGGTTGACATAACTGGGAGAAGACAGAGGTGGGGAGTACTAAAAATAGGTTGTTACCTAAAACCAGATTCTTTTGTTTTGTTGTTTCAGAATCTTTTAAGTTATTTTATTAGTTTTCTAGAGATGTCATAACTTTGCGTAAAGAGCATCCCTAACCTACATGAGTTTTGAAATAGTGCTGGGGAATCCAGGTTGTTGTTTTCATCAGGCATAACCTTTTAGCTCCTGGGAATGTGGCACTTCTGTCCAGCTGGAATGCTAATATCCCAGCCTTTCAGGGAGGCAGAATTCTGTAGAGGCTCTATTAAGGTGTTTGTGTTGACCCCACATCTCAATGTCTAATGCCATATTTGACTACCAATGGCTTCTTTCATGACTTCCTACCTGGATTTTTTGCCTTATGTGAGTCAATTGCAATTTATGGGACTTGAGGATAGAGATAATGAAGTCAAGTCAAGGGCTCATCAGAGAGGAAAGTTGGGAACGTGAACTCTCAGAATCCATGGTAGAATGGCATCAGTCCCATCAGAGTTAAAGGAAGCTGGCCAAAGAGTGAGAGTACTTGAAGTTTGAGAAGAGATTAGTTCTAAAGTATAAATTGGTTAAGTGTGCTGGCTTTGATTGATCTCTTGGATTCATCTCTTGTATGAACAGGAAGTTCTGATGAGGCAAACAAGAAGACATCTCTCTCCAAGAGCAAGCCAGTTTCTTCCACCAGTGTTGTTGCTCGTTGGCTGTGGGGGGAAAAAAGAGGACAACTTCTGTGGGAAGAGCATGAGCTTATATTGTATTAAAGTACATTCTAATGAGTTTCTGTGGCTGGATTTTGGTAGTGGGGGGGGGGGCTACAGGGGTAGCTTCGCTTAGAATCTGCTAGAAGCTTCTTCTGTCCCATGGAGCCAATACCAGCTGGCTCCACGATGGACTTCCTGCCCCTGGCCAAGGTTGAGCCAATTAGGAATAATAGTAACGCCTCTGTGATAACATATTTAAGAATAGAAGGTTGTTGCACAGAAGAAATTCCAGCCAGGGAAGAGCAGAGGGAGAGTGAGAGAGCGGCTTTAGTGGGTACCTGGTATCTGGCCAGGGTCAACCCACTACATACATATGTAAGTATATTCTAAGGAGCAGTTTCATATTGCAGCTAATTAATCTGACCGCTGGTTACCTCTCTGGTGGTCACCATTCCCTTGCCTGTCACTGGTGCTCCTGCCTCCTTTATGTTGATGTTGCAGAAAGACAGTTCAGGGAGTTCAACAGGCAAAACCCCCTAAGCTTAAAATAGGGTAACTTAGAGCTCCCCAAGGCAGTTCACTAAGGAAAAAGAAGGAAGGAGTGAAATCTCCCTTTGGGCTGTTGGATTACCTTCAGTGAGAAAAGTACCCATGAGGGTGGACTTCCATGAGCAACTGGCTGCTCTAGGTTTGTGCTCATGGTGAACAAATGATCTTACTGTTCCTACCCAGTTTCAGCTATGGCTATGAGTTGGATCTGACTTGGATTTGAAAGCAAGCGCGACTTCAAATACTGTCCCATGTGTGTCCATCAACAGCCACCCCACCTTGTGAACCCAAAACCCAACAGCCCAAACAAAGCACAACACAAATAATCTGCAAATTTTGAACTAATTCAGCATGTTGTAATGACCCTGTAGCCTCTACTGTACAACCTTTACTTGCAAACAAGCCCAGGTGAATCAGCAAAAGCTGATTGTTTTCATTGCTCTGGCAGGAATGGGTGGAATCACATCTGTCGGCAACAACAGGTAGTTTGATTAATTTATGCTGACTGAGAAACAGGAAAGTTAGATGGAATCTGGAAAACAAAGTTCCAGTTTATTTAGTCATGTTGTACACAGCATTTCTTAGCATCTGTGCACACTGCTGGAGCTGTAAATGGTGGAATTTACCTCTTTGAAGGTAAATTGGAAAACTAAAGTTTATCGTGACTTTATTTACCAGAGTTTTAGTGCATCTTTTATTAAACTTTGTTACAACAGCTTGACTTTCAAACTAATTAAAACACTACTGTTTGTCTTCTTTCCAAGAATACTTTGTTTTGAATATTGCAATCACTTGGCTAAGAGAAGGAGTAATTAAAGTTATTCTCAAACTGCACAATTTAGTTTATTTAAAAATGCTTTATATAGTTTTTAGATGAAGTTATAAATGTTCACTTTGGAACTACCTGAAGATTAATAGTGATGCATTTGAAATGCATTATTTTTTTATTGATTCTTAATGTAGTAAATTACTGAAGTTATTTGGCAGCAAACAGAAATAGCCAGTGATGTTGTTCACATTTATTTTCCTGATAGCGTCACAATTTGCATTAATTGCATTGCAGCTGCACTCACTTATATTAAAAAGCTTCTACCATAATTAATCCTTTTTATTTCAAATCATTTTGGCACAATTTCTAGCAATAAACACTCATAAAAGACAGACACTTGAAAAATAACATACAAGTTTCTTCAATATACCTATTGCTGCTTTTCCTGACAAGGAATTATTGATAGGCTTCTAGGATCAAGTGTTGCAAGTGGTGAAGACTTAAGACCAGTTTGAAAAATGCTAAGTGGATTGTTTTGCATAAAAAATAGACAGGTTTTGAATTTGTGTAATTAACCTGTGTTTAGAAAATACCTTGATTTATGTCTACATTTGTATTTCAGTTGCATACATTATGGAAATTTAATTTATAATCCATTTAGCTGATGTGATCATAGTTTTTAGTGCTATCATTTATTAGTCCTTGTATATTAAATGCTCTAAAGGCTTAAACCTGCCTTGTGTAAAAAATTACACCTCTGCATTTACATTTTATGAGTCATAGATGGAATTCCATTTTAAATTCGGGTAGCTTTGATATATTTAAGGAATTACAATAGCTTTATTGTTACTAATGCAGGAACAGCAAACACTGACCTTATACATTGCAAATTAATGATTTATCCCTCTAGTTTGCTTTTAAAGTCAACTATACAAATGAGGATTTCGACTTCTACACCTTGAATAAATCATATGGCTCTAAATATAATGCACCCTTTGGCTTTGAACTCGTTATTCTTAATTCTTTTGCAAGGTCTAACTCACCTCATAGAAATGTTCTTTCAAAAGTTTAAGGAATTGTGTATATTTTTCTTAACGTCTTTGTTGGAATATCATTGAGTGATTAGAGCTGCATTTATTCTTCTTTTTTTCCTTTCCCCCCCCCATTGTGCTTCATTTTCTAAGTTTGCAGCAAATTATGGAGGAATTAAGTAATGCCAAAACGCTGCTCTTGGAGAGTTGAAAGGGGAAGAACAATGATGTTACAGTGATGTTATGGTGGGGTTGCCTTTTCTGATCAGCCTGTCAGTGATTGCAATGATCTGTAAAGATTTGGTTGTCCTTGGGAGAGATGCTGATGTGGCAAACAGACTGGACAATGGGAATGGCTATGGACAGAGAGCATGTGTTGGGAATATTTTGGGTTTTTTTAAAGCAATGGTTCTTTACTCAGAATAGCTCTGAAGTTTCCATCTCTCCTTCTTTTGAGAGCTACCATAAGTACTTTTTCCTTCCAGTCAAGAAGTTGTTACTGACTTCATGAAAAACTTGCAAAGTTGCTTTGCATGACATCAAAATGTGCTCATAGAGTAGATGAACCAAGTGTGGTATTGCTGGAGTTCTGTGCCTTTTTCAAAATTCTTGGGGATACGTTCAGTTTACAATAAAAATACACATTTTTCATGAGTGCTGCATATTTGGGTCAGGTGCATTTTTAGTTCAGTAATCTTTTGACAGGTGTAGCAGTGTCAGGTGTAGAAGGGGTTAGATGTATGATACAGTCATAGCTGCTAAGCTCTCAGCTTGGTGGTTTGATTGTGCCATTAATTCATCAAAAATGTGCAGCAGTGAATCTGTGTAACAGTTTGGATTCGTTTAAAATGTACTGGGTTTGCAGAGTTATTTTTAAGGGGATACTATCCTACATGTAGCAATTTATATGAGTGGAAAAATATTGCTTGTGATGATGCTAATGGAAGTAGAGATGTTAACTTTTTTGTGAGACATTCTTGATGCAGTTGCATTGTCCTTTAGCAAACTTTGCTTTTCTTGCCAATCTGTGTGATTTGGACAAGAAGATTAATGACAGATAAGCAGTGACCTTACATTTTAAATCACCACATAATTAATTTGTGAGATTTGGGGCCTTAGTGTTTCACAAGAATATACACATTTCAGACTTTGAATATTCTTAAATTCATGCAATATCTGGGCTATTCCCATACCAGAAGAACCTACTGAGGCACCACATTAAGAAGGAATTACAGAAAAGTTAAGAAATAGACAATAGCCTTCAGAATTCCTGCATGTACAACAGTAAAATCTAATGTGCTTTTAATTGCTTTCTTTTTCAGGCTCTTTATGAAAATATGCTGGTGGAGCTGCCATTTGCTAGTTTTTTCCTCTCAAAATTGCTTGGGACAAGTGCTGATGTTGATATTCATCATTTAGCTTCATTAGATCCAGAAATGTACAAAAATTTGCTTTTTCTCAAGAGCTATGAGGGGGATGTGGAAGAACTTGGACTGAACTTCACTGTGGTGAATAATGACCTTGGAGAAGCACAGGTAAGAATGGCTCACAATTTTTTTTTCTTTTATATATGACTGATGAATCATTACTACCCCTGCTAATTAATTTTTTAATTTAAATGTGATAGGAAACAACTGTTAAAGGTGCTGTGATTCTGACTCACTATTTGGAGTAGACAGTAACTAACCATGTACTGAAAAAAATAACTTGATGATGACTTAAAGGTCTTGTGGTAAACTACAGTGATTATTTTATAACAGTCATACATACAAAGTTATATTGCCTTAGATAATTTCTTGAACAAAATATTTTATGTTGTTTTTCAATGGCACTTGAAATAATGGCAAAAGTTAGATGATATGTAAACCACAGAAGTACTGCCTGGTTTTGGAGTTGGAGTTAGCTGTCAAAATGGTTTTAAATACTAATTATAGAAATGATCCTTTATTGTGAGATAAGCATTGTCTCCTTTATCTGTAATTTTCAAGGTAGAGAGTCTGAAGTTTGACCGACTTTAATTTTTCTTTTTACATCTCTCCATTTTTTTTAAGTGTTGAGACACCTGATAAGTCAGAGGGGATAAATGGTGTTCAGTGCTTCTAAAAAGCAGTTAGTTAAGTGCTTAAGTATGATATTTTTTTAATGCAATTGTACTGAATAATTTGATTATGGCTTTTGTTTGCTCTGTTGTGTGTACTAAAGATCCCTTACACTCTTAGTAGGAAATAAATGTCACTAGAGCTTTAATAGCATGTCTTTATGTGCTAATGCAGTTAACCTCCTTAGGTAAAGTGTTTTGTCATGCTTGCTCTTTAATTTTTGAGGATTTAAAATGGTGTACTACTTATGGTCTATTTATACTGGATTATGGTACATAATTGGCTCAAAAAAAGAAACTTGACCACGCTGTGATGTGCAGCAGTGATGAACTGAGCCTCCTCTCTTGAGGAAGAAGCAGAGACTCTAGAAGGGGTTAAGCGGTTTTCGGGGGTTTGCCTGTTGGTCAGGGAAGCTGAGAACTTCTGTGATGCAGCAGCACCACTGAGATGCAGTTACTAATTCTGGAGGTTGTTAGGTTGAATTCTCTACTGCCAAGATTTCTGCTTGAACAGCATCAGGCTTGGACTTCATTTTACTCCATTTTCTGTCATCCATTTTCTGTCATTTTGGAAGATCCTAATACCTGGACTGCATTAAGTTTTACAATAGATCTCAGATTTGGGGTTGCTGCAGCATAGTGTACAGGGGAGAGTCAACAGTTGCCTGATATAAGTAATGTTTAACATTAAACATATGTCATATGTACTTTTCTTCTGTGGATTACACTTCATGTACTTTTCTCCCGTGGATTACACTCCCTATATGAAACCATCTGACCTGCTCTGTCTTTAGAGAAACACTCAAAAACTTAAGAGAAAGACATGTGCAACAAATGCACCGAAAAGCACGTTCTTAAAGCACCTGCTCTGCTGTACCCTGTGCTCTAAGTGACTGGTACTGAGGTCTGCAGTACCCAGGTTTGGCTTCTGGGTTGCAAAGCACACGAGGTGGTAGTTTCCAGTATAACCTGGGATTTTCAAGGAGGAGGGGAAAGTCAGAATTCTAAAGCCATTTGTTTAACTGCACTTAAAATAATAGCTTTGTTGGTCACAGCTAATACCAGTCCAGTTTAGTATCTAATCAAAAATGAAAAGTGGCAAATATTTTCTGGATGGGTTTTGGTTTCCATACTTTTATACATCTACTCAGTATGTCCTCAAAAATGAGCCACACAAATTAGAACCTACCTCAATAAAAGGACAGAGAAAAGGGAAATAGCTCAGAAATAACATAAGGGGAGATCCAAGTTGCCAGATCTACCTACTGCAACAAAAAGTTGTAAAAAGTGCATTCTTGCCAAGAAGCCCAGTTTGTTTGTTAAAATTCTCTGAGGGCTATGGCATATTATCAAGACATTTGATTTGCAATTTTTTGGCATAATTTTAAAAGGAAGATTAAATATAATAGTGAGTTACTGAGCAACTAAATGAAATGTAAGTTAATAAAAATATTCTGGTGCTGGTTTGCTGTGTTTATACTTGGAGAGAGAACATTGTACCCATGAAGTATAACCATGTTTTTATGGCACTGACTGCATCTTCATGTAGTTCAACAGAACCTTGCTTCTTGTCACTGTCTTCTAACTTTCAATACAAGTTACTTCTTATACTTCATTTCATTACCTTAATAAACCTCATGTGGGTAAATACATTTTGTCTGCTATTTGACTTGTAACCACTGCATACTAATTGATTGTGCCAAGGTAAGGCTAATTCACTTTAGGAAAAGAGCTTAATTTGCAGTCCTTATGTTGAATGTACATTATCTGTAGTTTTCAGCTAAACAACCACTTTAGTGTTTAATAAATTAGTGCCCAATAAATGCATCATAAATCTATCATTGTAAATAGCTGTCCTCATGGCAGTGTCCATCCACCAACTGTGGCACAAAAGCATTATCTGCAATGAAAGACACATTCAAAAGGGGCTCTATTGCCTCTGTCAGTAGTAGAAGGTAGAAATTCTATTATCAGTGTATTGATTCCAATCCTGTAATGCGCTTTTAGATCCCATTAAACTATTGTCAAAGTGCATTCACCAGAAGTTGAAAAAGGTACTTAATAATTTGCACATTAGACCTGCTAATTAGGGGAGCTATGCCATCAACCTTATCTTCCAACCCCAAATAGCTTTGGCTTTTGATAAAGAACTATCTAATGCAGTGATACCAGCATACATTTCAACTGCTGGGTCTCCTGCATAAAATGGTGGCCAGTAAAAAAGTCTCAAAAGGATGTCAGGTGCCTTCAAGTAGCAGTGTATATTGATTTAATTTTTCCCTTTATCTTGTAGATTAGATGGTAATAAAATGGTTATAAAAGGTCTACAATAAGAATAAGGTTAACAAATTCAAGGAAATACCTTCTCTTTTCAGACCTCTCATCCTCCCTTTCTCTGAGTGAGAGGAGGGTGAGTTTTGTGGCTGTCCAGGGGAAGAGAGGAGGTTGCAAGTGTACATTCCTCTTCCCTCAGAAACGTTAGATGCTGTACTCCAGCAAGTCTTCTCAAGCATTGATTCTTGAGATTACATGGATTGGAAGTTGAGTGTGATCAGAAGACAATAAATAAAGTGGAAAAGCACAAGTCCACAGGAAAGCACTATGATATACATGGCAGCACTTCCTATGAAATCCATGTGTTACGGAAGTTGGTGCTGGGACGCCTTCTTGGGCTTTTTAAACAGGCGTGAATGCCATTGCTGTCACTGAAAATATGCTGACTCAGTAAAGGGGAGTTCCTTGCCTTTAAATTTCTTTGAGAGAAAATTTTAAAGTGTTAAAAATAGTTCTGAAAGTTTCTGCCTTGGCAACCTCTGTAACAGGATACAGCAGCTTAGATGAATTATTTTGGAGGTTTTTCAGAAGCAAAGCCTGATCCTTCTCAGGCAGATTCATAACACTTACAGCAAATGCATTCTTAGACTCTGATATGCAATCTCCTACCTGGAACTCCTGCCTGAACATCTGGAAAGCAGATGACAGAGAATGAAAAAAAACCCCACCTTTATTGGCTGATTTTCAGAATGGGGAAGAAACTTTAGGGGTGATAGGAACGAAATTATCAGAGCCCAAGAAAAAAAGATACAATATTTTTATCTGTCCAAAAAACAAGTTTGTAGGAGTTTTTGACTATCTATAAGAGAGCTTTGTAAAATTGCACTGGAGGTTCTATGATTGTGTGAAGAGATACATGTCTAGTGTCTTCCTGCACAAAGAAAGAATATTTAGATGACGGGAAAAAATAATTTTTCCTGAAGTATTTCCCTTTTTGTCTGTTGGATTGGGAAGCAGCTACAGCTGGCAGATCTGTGTGAGCAGCCACAAGCTTAAAGTTTGTCTGCCAACAGAGACTTGCCTTTTTCTGCCCATCATCACATTTGAATTCCACTTTTTGTGATAGATTTGTCAGAAGACAAATCCCCTGAATTCTGCTTGGCAAACATGTTATTTACTGTTTTGCTGATTTTTGGTGTGTATTTAATTCATTATTATGATAATGTTCAAAATAGCGATTGTCTGACCTGTTCACTTGAACTGCAGTCATATCTGACAGAGATTTACTTTTTTTTTTACACAAACTGTGGTGGTTTTCCTAAATAAGAATATAAGTTGATTACATTTTTAATGTGTACCTGCAGAAACATATAATTGAATTCATAGCCAAGAAAATCTAAAGTGTAGGCAACTGTTGTTCGGAGTGTATCTCGCCTTCAGTCAGAGGCCTGATGCAATACTTCTATCCACAGTACTAAAAAATGCAAAGCACCTTTGCTTTCAGATTTTTGAAAATATGTGACTTTTCATTTTGAAGACATACTTTGTGAGTAGGGATTCAAATTCGGATATCTGCTATTGTCTGAATGGTCTGAATACTTGTCTAAATTATGTGTATGGTTTGATTGCCTTTCATACGTGAGATTTTGATAATGAACCAAGTTAAAATGCTTCTGTTTGTTTGTTTGTTTGTTTAAACTTAGATCTACAAAATAGAAACTAAAGTGATGACACAAGTCTGTAGTTTTCTAGTCTGGGCTGCCCCGTGTAACCTGTGTTATTGCCTTGCACCATCTAGTGGCGAAAATTGGATGGATAAAAGTGAAGATACAGGCTGATAAAGCTTTTAAGACGTATTAAGTTGTGCTGTGGCTTTTTGAAAAGGAACTCTTCAACAATCCATCCTGACTTTTACAATTAAGTGGGAATCGTACAATAGTTCCTTTAACACAATGGAACATTGAATGACTGAAAAGTGAACTGCATCGACATTTGCTGTAGCTTTACTCCCACCCAGTGTTACTGTTTTCTGTCTTCTGTTTTACATCCCTCTTAGTCTTTATGGCAGACTGTATTTATTATTCATGCTACATTATCCCTTTTGTCTCAGTCTTGGATGATACTTTGACAAAACGGTGGTAAAATTAATCTCACATTGGCAGACTCTGAAAAGGATAGTCAGATCACTGGTAAAACCCAGGAAATGCAGTTAACTGAGTGCTGTACTCTTGCTTGTGGCAATGCAGGGCTGTGGGGAGGGAGTACAGAAGTGTTGGATCAGAAATCAAGGTTTGCTAATTAAAAATATAAAAATAAAAGGAATAATAGGATTTGTTAAAAAAGAACACACTTTGTCTTGTTTTCTAAAACTAGTGGTCAGAAAGAGTACAACACTTTTTTTCTGTTATTTCAGGAAGAGCATTATAGGGAGAGAATAGCTTTTATTACAGAAAGAATACAACTTTCCTGACATCCCTAGAGCACTGTGGAGCCAATGCTGTTACAATGCAAATGTAAATTAATCTATGTCCTATTTGTGTTTGCTGACCTGCAGGGAAGGTCAGATGTTTTACTTTACTTAGTTCTGTGTTGAATCTTAAAATACAGCAGTTTTCTAAATCACCCTGCCAGTAGTTCTCTTTTGCTTTTTTAGGAAAGAGGCTAGTTCAAGCATATTTTTTGTAAATACTGAGCTCACAGACATTATTATTTGCAAATGTAGTAATATTTAATAATCTGTTGTTGGTGTCCCTATTCTTAAGAGAAGCTTGATGAGTTAGGTAATAAAAATATGCTTTAATATGGCCCAATTCAGTGTGTCCAAAGCTCAGAGAGAGGCATTGTATTGGGTGGAGTAGTGTCAAAAGAACAAGGAATTCTGCATTTTGGCAAAACAAGTAGAGAAGGTTTGTAAGTGGGCAGAAAGCGAAGTATTGGTGGCGTTGAGGTCTCAACACTGATTTGTTCATGTGGAACGTCATTGGTAGCTCTGATACTGTAAAGGTGAAGAGGACAAGAATTTAATAAGTAAGAGAAAGCTTTCTGATCTTGTTAGGCTTGGTAAAAGGGTATTTTATAGGAGGAAATCAAAGAAACCTAACTTAATTCAGTAAAAAAGTCTCTGGGAAGATTAATCAAGTTGCTGCCCATAAGTAATACATCATGGATGTAATTGAGGAGGAAGGAAGGAACTGGTTAAGCTATAGGACAGTATTGAAATTCCAGTGATAGTAAAATTACTGCAGTGGGATGAAACACAGTACATTTCTAGACTGCATTGTTGCCTGCAGTAGCAGAGGAGAAAGCAGGGCCCCTTCTCATCAGCTGTTTCCACTGTGGTATGGAACACTCCTTGTGGACTTCACCAGCAAAAATCCCCTCACCCTCAGACCCGTTAGTGGCCCCAGACACTGGCCTGTACCCCTGGAGTGGCTGGATGGCTGGCAGGGAGAGCCCTCCTGCCTCCTGTGTCCCTGGTTCTTGCCGAAGGGGACTCGCTCAGAAGGGACCAAGCTGATGTGTACAGGGTATGAAACAGTGACAGCTAAACTGACACCTTCCTTTTACTTGATTCTTCCAGGAGTAGGGTATAAGCATAGTCAGTAAAACCTGCACACAGAGATGGTGGAGTATGGATGGGGTGTTTTACTGTAGGTGTTAACAAAAGCAAGAAGTTTGAAGTCCAAGGATTAAAGTGGGAAGTAAGATATATTTTTAACGCCTTTTGTAATTCAGGTTGTGGTAGCTTATCAAAGAAAGTGGTAGATACTCCACCACAGGACTGCCTGTGTCTAAAAAATGTGCTCCAACTCGTCTGTGGATTTATGGAGTTAAATACAGGAATCTCTAGACAGAATCCTCTGGCCTGTGTTACCTGGGAGGTCAGAATTCACAGGTCTTAATGGTCTCTTTCTCCTTAAAGAACTATGAATCAAGTAAAAATCTGAATGCTCAAAAGCACTATGAATTTTTAATCTTACCATTTTGCACATTTTGCTTAGCACTTGAACAGCTCACATTACTAGGAAGCATGATACCAGAGGAGCTATTCATGTGTTTGATTCCTGTGCTCTAAAGATGTCATCGTTACCACAGACTGAAATGCACAGTTTTAAAAAAATTACTCCAGAGTGTAGAAAAACAAATGGTTTCTGGAAGAGTTCAGAAGGTGACAGTATCTCAGCTTTTCAGGTTTTTTAATTCTCCTGTTAGTACTCTATTAATCCCTTCCAATTGGGCTGCTACTTCACCAAATTAACCTCATGCAGTAAAGACTAGAATATGCAAAGGCCTGTAGTGTTTTAATAACAACTACCCTTGATCCTTTGATCTTAGTGCAATTACAGTATCTTTGGTCTGGGGGTTTTTCTTTAAAGACTCTTCCATTCTGAGGTACCTTGGCGTACTTGAAGGACAAAAGTTAAACTTCTCAGTAGAAAAAGAAATTTGTTTGCTTGTTTTTTACTTTTGTTGAATGTACTGAGCTTGTGTAGTTTAGATTTTCAGCAGTAGGAGTTGTGAATTCTGAGCATTCTGTAAATCAGGCTTGTTTCAGAACCTAAATTTTGACTCAGTGGACATTGCTTTTACCATAATGTGACCCTGCAGAATCCACCAGTGTGAAACAGTTAGAGAAGAATCCAGCCAGTGCCACACAGCTTCCCTAATCCAACGGGAAGGAGAGTGCTCTGTGTGAGCTCTGTGCTTATACAGGCTACTCTTTCTTTCCAGGGCACTAGGTGGCATCAGTGAAGCTGGGGTGAGATGGCCAAGGGGCATATTTCACCTCAGTTTCTGTCTGACTTGCAGTGGTGAATTTAGTATTACACACTGTTCCTATTATAGAGCTCTGACTGTGCTGAATCTGATTTCTGGTGATAAACCATGGGACCATGGGATCAGCTGCACTGGCAGCTGAAGGTCTAGGTTTAAAAACTGGATGCCATAGAATGTGCTCTTAGGAGTAAACAGAAACAAAGCCCAACCTTCATAACTCGTCATCTTTTATCCTATTTTGAGGTGAATATTCTTGAGTGTATTCTAGTCGACCTGAAATATACACATCACTTACTAGAATGTTCTGCAGTTCAATTTTATGGTTCCAGCACACAGAATTAAAGTTGCTGTGTTTATAGGTGGTGGAGCTGAAGCCAGGTGGAAAAGACATTCCCGTTACCAGCGCCAACCGCATCGCCTACATCCACCTGGTGGCAGACTACAGGTTAAACAAACAAATCCGGCAGCACTGCCTGGCTTTCCGGCAGGGACTGGCCAATGTTGTGAATCTTGAGTGGCTTCGAATGTTTGATCAGCAGGAAATACAGGTACTTCTGTATTAAAACTGCAGAAAACAATTGCTTTAAACAGAAATAAATCCTGGGTTTTTTCGCCTGTAATGTAATGGTCTAATTTCCTTCTCTCTTAGGTTCTGACTTCTGGTGCCCAAGTTCCTATTAGTTTGGATGATCTTAAATCTTTCACAAATTATTCAGGTAAGCATGTTTTGCTTATATAAAAACATGTATTATGACTGACTCGGGAATAAATAAACTTGCTTTTTACCCTAGCTTTTAAGAAAAAGTTATAGGGTCATTCTTGTTACCTGTGGCCAAACTCTGTGGATGGGCCTGAATTTCAGAAGGCTGGTTAAATTTACAATCCAGTTTTATAAATGCTGGGAAATAGAGATATGTAGTTTATTTTATTCACGCACTTAAATGCAATTTTATAGTGGCTAGAGTGTGTTCCTTTTCTAAATTAAAGGTAGTCAATGATTGTGTCTGGTTGATCTGAAAATAAGTCTGCAAATGACTTTGGGATTGTTGTTTCTATTACCACATTCAGATACTTACCATTTCTCAGACAGTCTGAAGAGAGAGCTCATATTTTTTCCTTGTGAGAAATGCAAGGTATCTTACTTCATTCTTTCCCTGCATTTATCATGAATGTAATCAAAAAGTAGCTACTAAATCATCGATTCGCATCTGGGCTTTCCTAAAGGTAAGTTGATTCATTCAGTAACGTCCTGGATCTTGCAGATTTTGCACACTCTTGGAGCAATCTGGAGTTATTAGCTAAATGCTAAACTAAATAAAATTAATTCAAAATATGATTCAATGAAGAAAACTTCTGTTAAGAAACTGAGTGATACAGTAGCCATGGATAAGCAATGGAACTGAAAATGCAGCGATCAGAGATCTGTAGATACTGGAAATTAGCCATATCAGCCTGCTGGTTACAATATTTTCCCCAAACTTTTCAGGATTTATGCTAGGTTTTCCTGAAGAATTTATTTCTTACATAAAACTATTCTGTCTATAAATCATTTACATCTCATTTATAGGTGGCTACACAGCAGACCATCCTGTAATTAAAATATTCTGGAGAGTTGTTGAAAGCTTCACTGATGAAGAGAAACGCAAACTACTCAAATTTGTAACAAGCTGCTCTCGACCGCCTCTTCTGGGGTTTAAGGTACGTGTCCTCTGAGTGCCTGGCAAGTTTCTGTAAATGCTGCAGATGTTGATCCAAGCTTTTCCCGTCTGTAGGAATCTACAATTTGAGAAGAATATTCCTCTGTCACTACTGAAACAGCTTCAGTGTTTGCATTTGCATGTGTAATAAGTATAGTTTTAAAATACTAAATGAAGTGTTATTCTTTTGTTTTCTGTTTTAACTGCAAAACCTACAAACCCATTGGTCAGAGCATTTGCTGTGTGTCATTGAAGGCCCTTGCTGCCATTTCAGGTTCCTGTGCAGAAGCAGAATTGCTACCAGTTTCAAGGAACAGGTTGAGTTAAGAATAGTGTCTTTTAAGTCAGGCAAAAGAGAAATGAGGATATAAAAGCAGCTATTAAATTTGAACCACTTAAATTAACTGTTTGAAGCAGGACATGTATTATGTTTTCTTCTAATTCACATTTACCTGCTTTTAGGTTACAGCTCAGTACCCTTTGTAGATAAATATTTTATTGCTATCTCCAGATTGCTGTTTGCAGGGAAGCTTAAGTATGAAGAAAACTTTTTGTCTATTGCTGATAAAACTAAAGAGAGGCCAAGGCAAGGTGAAGACATTTTGAAACTAAATTCTGGGGATATTCTACCCATGAGTTTCACTGCACTGCAAAATTCTGGTTAAAAACAGGTCGTGGACTTAATTTCCTCTGAAATGTGGGAACATTCAGTGCTGTGTGGTGGTGTTACCATAGGATGGCAACATATCCTCCATCTTCAATATCTATAATCTGTAGCTCAGCTACACTCCTTTTATAGACACACCTAGGAGAGGAACTGGCACTTTTAGTTGGCAATTTGTCTGACTGCTCCATGTGTCAACTTCAGGATAAAATGAATCATGTCTTAGACTCCACAAAACATACTAACTAGATTCCCTGTAACAGTAAAGAGCATTCATAGATTTGGATATGGAGACAATGGAGATGGCCGCTTAATCACGTGAATCCTATCTAGGGTATTCGTTGACTGATTTATGTGACTGATTATTTAAAAGCCTGCAAGCATTTCTCCTAAACTCCCCAGGACCATGTGAATATCACTGTACAGGACTCTAGCAATGAACAGGACAGCAGGCAGGACAGTTAGAAAACTGTGAGATGAGACCAAGATAGAACAGTGCACATCAGTTGTGTGAGGGAGGAAGAACTGGGAAACAACTGTGTGGAAACCAGTTAAACAGAAGTCTCCATTTGTTGTCATCCTCTTTAATTACAAGGGGGGAGGAGGAAATGCAGATGTAGGTACCCAGCTTTGAGGTAGCCAGTGTGACATTTGAAGAGATGGAGGAAATGAATCAAAAGTCTAAAAATATTAAGGCTGACGGTGACACAGCTAAATGTGGAAAGCTGAAGTTTGTATGTGCGCTTGGGAATAGGCCACAAACTGACTTCTAATATATTTGGCTAGGAAAAAATGGAAGTGACTGCATGAGTATCTTGTTAACAGGGATTTACCACCAAACCAGGGGCTTGCCAGGAAATGTTTGCCAGAAAAGGAAGTGGGTAACTGGTATTGTCATCAGCAGTAATGTCCTGTTAGCCTGTGACAGTGTGTCGTTTAATGCTTTGAAGGTGAAGAGTGTGAAGCCACAGGAGTGGTGATTACTGGCCAAATATCTGAACATATTTATGTTGATGTTAGACATTAATGATCTTCAAAATTTGTTTGCACTCTTGTAATATATTTGTCCTGTGTTTTTCTGAGGGAAACACAGTTTCTGGTTGTCACTCTGAAATCTTCTGTATGCTTTATGTTGTGGAACTGGCATGTTTTCTTCAAGTTAGTGCATGTTAATTTAAGATAAGGAAATGTCTTGACATTCATAGCTTATAGACAGCACAGTCTAGCTGTGCATCATTTTAAAATTTTAAACTTTCACTGCCAGAGTCAGGCTCAGAATAACATTTACTAAAGCTAATCAAAGTTTAATAAGTTTAATAAATGTCATTGTTACGGATAAAAAAAGAAATCATTAAACTGTGGTTGAAAATTGTTAAGTTCCAATCAGGTCACATAATAAATTGATGATACTTTTCACTTCCAAACTATTGCATTTTCCCGCTGGATAGTATTTAATTATGCAACAAATGGTGCCCTTGGCATGACATTTCAATTTAGAACTCCATTTTTCCATTTTTAAAGCTAAAGTAGGGGAATTCAATTAGCATTTTGAAAGGAACACTAAAAATGCAGCATTTTAGCTGTGAAATACTTTTAAGGCCTCCATTTGAACAATAATTTAGCTTAAAATCTCATTGACCTTTTGCCTTTGGAGCTGGAATTTTTCTCCAGTTTCTAAGATCAGAACTTTTTTACCTCAGGCAGGCATTTGATAAGACGAATACTGTCTTACCGGCAAAAGCAGTGCTTTAGAGGTAAAAAATAAATATTTTTTTTTCACTATACTCCTTCTGAGAAGAAAAAAAAGGGATATTATTAAAATAATGAAATATTACATACAAAATATTTTAAAGTGTGTTATCACATCAGAAGAATAATCAGGGTTTGGCAAAGTTATATCATTACGGACTCACTGTGCATATCTATGTTATGTTTTTGTGGCATTGTAAATGTGTATGATAGACTGTATGAACAATAACAAATCATTATATTCTCCTTAGAGCCAAATAAATTGGCTTGTGTTTTGCAAATCCGTGGGTCTTGGTGGGGACAAGGTAGAGCAAGGTACTACACAATTCAAGAGTGGTTTTGGTGCTACCAGGAATGAAAGAAAATGCTATTTGAGTATGTAATTGTGACAGGTGTTAATCTAGTGATTTACTTCCTAGAAATGTGTGCCAGCTGCTACACAGGGTAGGGTTTGGCTTGTATATCTTTTTTTGATATGTTTTTTTTTTTTTGTTGTTGCATTTTCCAGGAGTTATATCCTGCATTTTGCATTCACAATGGAGGATCTGATTTAGACAGGCTACCTACTGCCAGTACCTGCATGAACTTGCTGAAGCTTCCTGAGTTTTATGATGAGAATCTGATGAGAAGCAAACTTCTTTATGCCATTGAATGTGCTGCTGGATTTGAATTAAGCTGAGTCGAACTGATGCTTATTTGGATGATCTGCAGAGGAACTAACCAGTGCCTACTCAATAAGCAGCACCCATACCCAAGCAGTTTTAAGGGAATTCTGTCTAGATTTCTGCAGCTCTTGTGTCTTATCAAATGCCCTTAAATAGGTTTCATTTCTAAACACGATTTCTTAGCTTTCATTACTGAATATTATGTTGACACCGCTTTATGATTCAAAACAATGAATGCCGTGTGCAGTGTGGCTGATTTCTGTGTTTATGTGAAGAAAGAGCACATTTAAAGAACAGTGACATCTCAGTGAAATTAACCAAAGATGAAGCTTTGGCTTTGTGCTGTTCAAACATAAATAATATTACAAACTGGCAATAAAGTTGCGTACCGTGTAGTGCATTGGGATGAGACAGGGCTAACATCCTGCAATTAATCTTTTAGATGGAAGGGAAGCAGATGTTTGCAGATATCCAAGAACTGAGGATGAAAGTGCTCATTACTGGTAACCTAACATCTTTACTTAGTTGTGGAATTGTTTACAAGTCATAGAGAGATGGGCAATCACCAGCTGGTTGTGTGTATAGACTGGGGAATGAGGGGCTGGAGACCAGCTGTGGAAAGGGACCCGGGGGTCCTTGTCCGTGGAAAATTGGATATGAGTGAGCAGTGCCCTGGCAGCCTGGCTGCATCCTTATCACTTGGACACTGTTCTGAATGGATGTGAGTATCCAGGTTTTCTCTGTCCTGTTTCTGTCTTTTGTGCCCGTACAGGTTTTTTGGTTGGTTGGTTTGTTTCAAATGAATCAGACTCCTATTGCATACACAGTACAAACAAAATCATCACTTTGGAAAAATATACATGTAACAATTATTAAAATTATTTGAACCAAAGTTATCAGGCTTTATCTTTTATATTTGAAGCCTGTGGTGTTCACATTCCTTTTCCCTATCATTTATTTCCATCTTAAATACCATATCTGTGCCGTAGAACTAATCAAATTAATTAATTTTTTTGTGATTAAACAGCATTTATATCCATCTCCTTGCAGTATTTCTGCTGTGAAAAGTAAGTGGGAATATGCTGCTTAATAAAATTTGATATCTGGGGGAAAAATTGCTTTCATATGGAAGGAGCTGATCCTCTAGTAGTAGGCACATCGTAGGGTTTCATATGCAAACTGCAGTCAGTTTAAAAAAGGAATTATAGTTCAGACTGTAAGATTCATCACTGCATCCCTCTGAACTTTAGTTTTATATTTTAAATCATCAAAAATTACAATCAAATTTGTATTCATCTCTTATGCAAAAAAATATTTTGCTGTTACTGGAAACTCCGCTGGATTTCCTATTTAATAAACAGTAACCAGCAATATCCTTTTAAATGTGGGAAAACTGAGTGATTTTAAGATGTTTACTAGTAACCATATAAAAATGTATAATTTCTTAATTTGGGTAATAAATGAAGTGTTAAAATACTATTTGTAGTCTTGATGTACAGAAATAAAACAATTGGTTTTCTTTTTGGTTTTGCTTTAGGCTTTTTATTTATGTTAAGTATTACATACCCAACCTATTCTTTATCCCAAATTCTTTTCTTGTATATTTTTCTACATAAATTATGGAACTTGTAAAGAAGTTGAAAAAGAGATCAGTAATAGTGGAACTGCCTCCTCCTAATTGCAAAACCTGAACACTTCTTTTAGATAGCATTATTTATTTTAGAACCTAATGCTTTAAATATTTTAAAATTATTTTTCAGTTCCATTATTTTACTACATTGGGTAGTGTTGTATCTGTATTTTGTAAAATTAAATTAAATTTTTCTATTAAATATTTGTATTTTGAAGATTGTATTGGAGTCATGCCAAGTCCTGGTAACGTTTGCTTTCTGCTTTCCAAAAGGAGACAGTGCACACTATTCCTGTCTGTGACCAGGGAAGCAGCGGGTTCCACAGGGAGTTTAGGCTGGGGGAAGTGTGAGCTGCAGAGAGGTGTAACTGCAGGAACCACAGAGCTGCAGAAAACTTCCCTAGAGAACTTGAGTTGGCTGAAAATACTCCGACATTTTATTTCTTTGGTTATGTAGCACTCGGTGACCTTGTTTGTATATTCTGTACAGTAAGTGTGAAATTCTGACACTGGCAGGTCACTGAGAACAGTTGTAGCCCAGATTTCATTTTGCAGGTACCGGGCTAGAAGTCTGTGCTGCAACAGCTTCACCTCCCTCAGACTGCAGTGAGAGGAGTGGGGGGCTTTCCTTTGGCAACCAGTGCTTACACTTCTGCCAGCTGTTTTCAGAGAGTCAGGATGAAGCACAAGTTCCTGCTTTCCCATGATCTATTGCTGGATATTTTAAGGAGCAAGGTATGAGAAGTAACATAGGCGCGTAGTTAGTCATGTCCTGAGGAGCTGGAGGGTTGAAATGATCTCTCATAGCACTTCTACAGCGAGAATTGTTTCTATATGAAACTGGATTTTCTGTTTTTCAAAAGAAGAGCAAACTGTCTCCCAGTTGTGATGCTCCCAGAGTTTAGGTTGGCAGAGGCAGTAAAAACTCTGCATGCAAGTAACCTGAAATATTCTTGTAGATTTGACCATCAGAATTATGGCAGTAATAATTATGGGTTTGGGGTTGGTTTCTGTGCAAGATAACCCTTACAGTAAATTTCTGTACTACAGTGTTTCGCCCTCCTAGTTCAGTCAGTACTTGTTTTTGGAAAAATGACAGCATTTTATGATTGTTTTTTGTTTTCAAATAAATTTGGGTTTATAATTTTGTAATGTGTTCTAAAAACATTTTTGTCAAGGTCTCTGTGATGGAAGAGGTTGCAAATTTTTCATCTCTACAGAATTAACAGGGATTAAAAATCGAATAAAGAAATAAAATTAGCAGTTGGTCTGTTTATCTCAATGAGAATTTTTCCGGATGGGGGTTTAGTCCTATTAGCTGGATTAAAATAAAATAAAACACAACAAACCACAACAGAAATGATGGGCCTTGTTCCTTAATCTCAGTTGTCTTCCGTCATGGTCCCGAAGGCCAAACTTGCATAAATTTCATAAAACTCTTTCATGATTTCTAGGGAACATTTGTATATCTACAAAAGAGGAAAGATTTTCCTCCAGTTTCTTGTGTAAACACTGAGCTGACAAAGTTTGATTTGAACAGTGAGGATATCTTCAGTTGTTTTTGTGTGGGCTGCTCCATAATTTAAAAAAAGGAGAGCTTCCTGATGCTATTAGTAGCAGTGTGGACAGTTTTTTTGGTACCACTTGAATAATACAGCACAAACATCCTAATTTGATGCTATAACGTGGTATGGAATTCAGAGAAGACACTTTGAGTGCAGTGAGCTCATAAATTTCAATTTATACCAAAAACTGTTTGTTAAATGCCAGTGAGACAGCACATACTCTTTTCACCACTGAAAAATACTACAGCACAGAAAATAAAAGGAAAAAACAACAGAAGAATATTTTGTTGGATCTGTGATTTTTTTGTATTTATAATTATATGCAAAAACTCTACAACATTTGCTCATATACATGACTCTGTGTTAATAATGGTTTGTGATGTAAATGCTTGTTACTTTTTTTTTCATAATGCTTTGCCTGTCAGTGAAGGAGAGAAGAAATGAACATGGTCTGTAAAACTGATCAGGATATCTATATTTTTATGGACTTATGCTTTTGTGAATAAAATAATTTGAGTTTTCTTGAAACTCTGCAGAAACACTCTTTTCTTTCATTTTTTGCAGTAAATTGGGCATTTTCTTTTTAAAGATTGATGATACTGAATAGGTTCCAAAAGAGGCTGATATTAACTGCTCGTTGATCTTGAAGTTACTACTGTTGGAACAGGCTGCTCAGGGCAGTGGTGGAGTCACCATCCCTGGAGGGATTTAAAAGACGTGTGGATGTGGCACTCAGGGACATGGTTTAGTGGTGGGCTTGGCAGTGCTGGGTTAGTGGTTGGACTCGATGATCTCAGAGGTCTTTTACAACCTAAACTGTCCTATGATTCTGCTGCTTCAGAATGATTTGTACCTTCAGATTTTGAGCTGTGAAGTTCCCACTCTGTCAGCCAAGCTGCAGCTCTAAGGTTTGGCTTTGTTTCAGTGTGTCTTTCAAACAGCGTAGCGAACATCACTTGATGTGCTTTGAAGAGACTCCTTAGAACAAAACTCCATGGATAAAAACCTGAGAAGCTATAATTCATAGTGAAGAATGCTGCTCTGTCAGCAAACATGTACAAAAACGTCTCTTTCAGCTTCTTCTGGAATTTTAGCACATATGTGGGCTCCTCTGAAGGTACAGTTTAATTTTTATCTCTTATGATAATTACAATTTTCTGCTTCCATTTGCTTATTTATTTTCATTGCTAAATACACTTTTAGTTCCACTGTAGTATTTATAAAGTTAATATTGTGCATGTTTGTTTTTTAATACTTAGAAATAGCATCATAAATACTTTAGCTTACCTGCCACTAAAATGTGGTTAACATAAAATTACAGAAAACTCATCATGTAGGGCATCTCATAATTTGTAGCATTAATAGAAAATAAATGCCCAGGTGTCTTGCCTGTCTTTCAGTATGTATCTGATAGTCTGGAAAGCTCCTTGAGTTTCTCACAAGTGTAGAGAACACAAGGCAAAAAGGGATTATGAAGTTATACCAGTTAAATCCATTTCAAGGAACACAATGGTTGCAGTCAGTAGGAATGTCTGGAGATCACCTCATCCAACCCCTCTGCTCAAAGCAGGGTCACCTACAGCAGGTTGCTCAAGACTGATCTCATCTCTCTGGTGACCACGCATGGGATCCGAGGGCATGGCCTGGAGCTGTCTCAGAGGAGGTTTAGGTTGGATATTAGGAAAAGGTTCTTCCCCCAGAGGGTGGTTGGGCAGTGGAACAGGCTCCCCTGGGAAGTGGTTACAGCACCAAGGCTGACAGAGCTCAAGAATTCTCTCAGGCACATAGTGGGATTCTTGGGAATGGTCCTGTGCAGGGCCAGGAGTTGCACTTGATGATCCTTGTGGACCAGTTCCAGCTCAGCATGTTCTGTGATTCTGTGACCTTGCCCCACGGAGTTTGGAACGTCTCCGTGGATGGAGAATCCACAATTTCTCTGGGCCACCTGTTTTCAGTGTTCAATTAACTTTACAATAAAACATTTCTAAATCAAGTTTAAACACATTTCTTTTATTCCAGTTTGTATCCATTGCCTCTTGTACTGGGTGGTACTAAGGAATCAGAGCCTTCTCTAGGCTGAACAGCCCCAGTTCTCTCAGCCTCTCCTCATATGACACACGCTCCAAAGCCTTAATCATCTTTCTGACTTGCTTGTTAGTGAACACAGCAGCATCTAAATACCTTTTGTGGACTTTGATGTGACTGGGAAGCGAGTAGATGACACTAACTCTTTTCCTTGTCAGATGCCTGTAGTTGTTAATCAGTGGCACTTAGCAGGTAGGGTTGAATTTAAGATTTTATGGCCTGTCTTTTTCAATTTCTAGCGCTGCTTTGACTCTTCAAGGATTTTGCAAATCTCTTATGACTGCAAAATAGCAGACTCAGTAAAAACTGAGCTCTGAATTATTTTCTCAAATTTTTACAGATACGAGGCTAAACATTGATGCAAAAAACATAGGACTGGTACTAAATCACCTAAATTGTATCCATTTTTTCTGCCAGGAACAATATCAAACATCTAGAAGAGCAACTTCTTGGACAAACTTGTGTAATTTGCCTGTTTTCTAGAGCCTGGGTAGCCCAGAACCCAGCAAAGCACATCACACAGTCAGACAGGAGAAACATGGGAATTCTGGCACCAATGGGACATAAAGGCAGGCACAGATGTCCTGCAGCTTGATTTCATGCTGTCAAGGAATGAACTTTCCCTATATGATGGTTAAACTGTTGCTACATTTAATGCCAGAATAGTTGCTCTCCAGTCTGGGGCTAAGTTTCCCTGTCCACAGCTCTGTAGAAAACACACATTCTGTTTGCAAAGTTTGTTCGTGTATTTATAGAAGCAGCATGCTCAAATGTCCTACTATATTTAACATCAGTCTTTTCTGCATTCCCAGAGCAGCTGTTTGTTCATTCTGTGTAACATTTAACTGAAAAGTAGTTTTGCCTTATTTCTATTTTATTCTTTGTTTATAGTTACACATAGTTCTTGATTGCTGAAGAAGGAAACAGGCATTCACCAGATGGTGTTATTTCAGATCATCTTGCTGCTGCTGCTTGCCCAAATGTTAGACCTGGGAAAAGCATCTCTCCTCAGTTGCTATGTAGTTTTGCTGTATGTTGTCAAACAGACCTTCTGAAGGAATTGTTTCCTTCTAGACCTTGTGTCTTTAATTAAGAATAATTCTTTCATGTTACATTAAGAATAATTATTTTCATTACTCTGCTTACTGCGTTTCCCCTCTGCACTTTCAGGCAAACAGCAGCAGAGCTCAAAGTTCTGCAGAGATATTTTAGGTCTAATTACCTAGTAGATCTATCTGGTTATTGATGGAAACTTGCATAGAATTAACTAATATTTGCCATTGGCATATGGATAAGAAAGCATATCCCTGATCAAGTTAATAAACATAAATGCTGATCAAGCTGTCCTTGCAAGGAATAAGCACTTGGCATAAGCTGTGAGATCCTACTGCCTACAACAGTTCCCGGGTTGTTGTCTGCAGACCCCCAATAATCAGCAGAACACATCTGATGCTTTGGGAGGAATTGGCAAAAACACCAGCTATGCTGAAATATTTTAACCACTTTCAAAAGCATCCACTTGGCTCAGGCTTTTGCTTACAAAGTGGAGTCCAGATAAACTTGCAGCCTCTAGATTACCGAAGAAGCACTGTACCAAGAAAAATTGAGGTTGTGCTCGGCAAAAAAACCACCGGAGAATGCTAATGAAAATTGGTTATTTTGTGCTTCTAATGCTTCTACTGAAAGTTTTAAACACTAGGTGTATTGCCCATATTTCAAGTCTAATTGTTTCTGATAAGCTATCAGCAAAAAGTTAATGCTTATATTTAATTGTGGCACTTTCCAGAACTACTTTGCCAGCAATACTGTAATTAAATGACGTGAGAACAGTCTTTGATACATTTGCTCATAATCTTTGTTAAAACCAAAAATAGAATCTGTAAATCTGTAAATAGAAAAACTGGATGCATTAAGCAGCAGGGCAGAGCAGCAGGCTGGGAAGGCTACAGCCATTACCACCTCAAAAGGACTAATATTAATGTCTCTCTAATGCAGCATTTTTAAGCATTTCTTGTGTTCTGATGGGCTTTTCATAATTGACCTCCATAAATAATAGAAGAAGAATCTGGGAACTATGTGAATTGCTAATACCTCCTGGAATGCTGCCACATTATTTCCATCATTAGGTTATAGCTACCAGTTAGGCCTGAATTCATCTCATTTAACTTCAACCATCTGTAAGGAGGCTGTCGAGGCACTTCCGATGAAGAGAGGCAGCCCAGGGACAGGGCTGGGCAGATCTTTCTTTCCTAAAATACATCTCCAAAGTGGGTGGAATGAATTGTGCCCTGGAGGTGCCCCCTCCTCCTCTCCCTCTTCATAGTCAGTGGCTTTAAACCAGGTACTTGACTCTGAAACAGCTGAAGTTGGGAGAAGTGAACCAGACCTTTCCCTCATGTTCCCAGGTGAGAGTTGAAAGTTCTTGAACAATGAAGATCCTTCGATAACAGAATTTATTCTGATTCATGACTCAGCACTTGGATACCAGCCCGGATCTGCCTGGATCTTTGATACCAGCTTTGACAGACCCACTAGACCTTATCAGCTTTTGTTATTGGAATGTTGATGCTCTGCCAGCAACATCAGATTTAATGCTTCTTAACTTCTGCTGCAAGCAGCTAGCCATAAAAACATAGAACACTTTGACTTTATACTTTTGCAAATACCTTTGAAACTTTTCTGAATCTAAAAGCTTTTCAGTTATATTAGTCCTATAAATGGATCTAATTAAGCATGTTAATGAAGTCAGTTATATAATCCTTTTGGATTTCAGTGAAGCTTTCGATACTGTCTCTCACAGTATCCTTTCTGGACAAAATGCCCAGCACACAGCTGGATAAACACATCATGTGGTGGGTGAGCAATTAACTCACAGGTCGAGCACAAAGGGTAATAATGAATGGGGTGACATCAGACCGGAGACCTGTCACTAGTGGGGTTCTGCAGGGCTCCATCTGGGCCTCTGTGCTTTCAACATCATCATAAATGACTGGGATGCAGGACTGGAGAGGATACTAAGTCAGGAGGAGCTGCTGATTCCCTCAAAGGCAGGGAGGCCCTGCAGAGAGACCTGGATGAATGAGAGGGCTGGGCAATCACCAACCATATGAAGTTTAACAAGGCAAAGTGCTGGATTCTTCATCTGGAATGGGGCAACCCTGGCTGTTCATACAGATGGGGGAATGAGATGCTGGAAAGCAGTGCTGCAAAAAGGGACTGGGGGGTCCTGGTCGGTGGCCAGTTGGGCTTGAGTCAGCAGTGCCCTGGCAGCCAGGAGGGCCAGTCTGGGGTGCCTCAGGCAAAGCATCGCCAGCCATGCGGGGGAGGGGATTGTCCCTCTCTGGTCTGCACTGAGGAGGCATCACCTTGGATATTGTGTGCAGTTTTGGACACCACAATATAAGGATGTTAAGCCACTGGAGAGTGTCCAAAGGAGGGCAATGAGGATGGTGAAGGGCCTTGAATGGAAGCCATATGAGGAGCAGATGAGGGCACTTGGTCTGTTCAGCTGGAGAAGAGGAGACTGAGGGGAGGCATCATTGCAGTTACAACTTCCTTGTGAGGGGAAGAGGAAGGGCAGGCACTGTGATGACCAATGACAGAACCTAAGGGAATGGCCTGAAGTTGCGTCAGGGGAGGTTTTAGGTTGGATATTAGGAAAAGGTTTTTCCCCCAAAGGGTGGTTGGGCACTGAACAGGCTCCCCAGGGCAGTGGTCACAGCACCAAGCCTGACAGAACTCAAGAAGCATTTGGACAATTCTCTCAAGCACATGGGGGGATTTTGGGGTTGTTCTGTGCAATGACTTAGATGATCCTTATGGGTTCTTTCCAACTCAGGATATTCTGTCATTCTATGTTGCCGTGCTACCTCTTTCTGCAAGTCCTGCCTCTTTCCCCGTGACATTTCCTCTGAGGAGAAGGAAGGTGGCTTTGGCTCTTTACCTTATGCAGTGCTAACTTTGTACATAGAGACTGCAAGACCCTTCCAGTGCATGGAAAACACTGACAAAGGCAGTTCTCATTTAAAGACTTTCAAACTACTGTAAGACATCTAAGTGTGATTAATGTTAAAGTTTTGTTCTGAGAAATCTTAACTGAGTGGGACTGAATATACAGATCAAATCGAACTATGGGTCAGAAGAATTTTAATTAATTCTTGGGGAACTAGTCAGTCCTGTTCTGTGGTACTTGAACTATGTGACTGGAGTGAGAGAAACGGAGGGAAAAGCTGGTTCAGCAGTACCTGACTATAGTTACAAACATCATTTATCAGAGTGTTACTCTTAAAAGCAAAGTAATCATAGACACTGTATCTATTTTGAGCTTTGGGTGATCTGGGAGAAGCAGAGACTTTGCCTGGGCGCATAGGGATTAGAACACATTAGCCTGAAAAAAATCCCAGAAGCTGAGCTGACCCACTGAAGATCTGGAGGGGTAAGAGGTGTGTGTGCTGCCACCCGGGGTTAAGGCAAGGAGTGCACTGGGCACAGCAGCGTTTCCTTCGCTGCTTACCTGCAAGCAATGTTCTTCTGATCAGAAAACAAACAGAAGCCAAGAAAACAAGACCATGTTTTGAAATCACTCTATAATTTATGTTTCTCTGTTAAATTCTACTGGGAGGTGACCAAAGGGATAAAAAAATCTGTCACTGTTAATGTTTTTACAGATTCATCCTCTTAGTCTTGCACTCCCAAATTACTGTTAACTTGTAACCCATGTTACAAGTGTTTCTGTGCACAAAAAAATGCTTAGGGTTAAACCTTGTCAAGATGACTTCAGGTGGAATGCTTGGTCATTTACCAAGGTCATTTACCCCCATCAAGGGAGAGCTTGAACCACAGGTAGGAGGTAGAAACTCCTCCCTTTGGTAGGAGCAGCCTGATGGACACTGAGTTAGAGACAGCCTCAGCCTGGAGTCTCTGGAATGACTTCTCCCCACACCTGAAACTCCAAGGTATAAGTAGAAATCCCTTATCTGCTCCCTCTGTCCCATTGTTCCCAAGTGTCACCAAGTCGATGGAGGTCCCATGGCACTCTGTGCCAGCCCAAGCTGCCTCCTGCAGAGACGCTGGGATTGGCTTCTGCCTGGGCGCAGTTCCAGAGCTCACCAAACCTGGTGCTCACAAGCATGAGGTGGTAAATCTCTCGGAATTGGGGCACTGGGGAGATTCCTGTAAGCAGCTCTGCAGAATCCGGCTCAGGTCAGCTGGGGACAAGCTGGGGTCACATTGTTTTACTACAGGAGTTTTGGGGACACTGACTTTGCACACTCACATGGATCTCTTCAGTCTACCCTGCAGTACCTCTTCTGGTGGGCTCTGCTGTGTGTTTATACCTTCCTTGTAACACGGAGAGCAGAAAATTAGATATCATGGGCACAATATAAATGAACTTTTAAAAATTAAACACTTCTTGTAATTGTTCAGTGTTAGACACAATCTGAGCTGTCTAAGATCATAAGTTAAAAGAAAGAGGTGCCCTAATAAATTATATTTGTAATTGGTGGCTCTGCAAACTACCTGCTCTGTAAAGTCTCAGGAAATGTCTTCATATCCCACTTCAAAGACAAGCAGAAACCAATCAAAATATAGTTTGGATTTTTTTTCTTTATTACATAAGTTTTTGTTTGTCTCTATAACTTTGTTTGGAAACATTTATTTACACTCTCAGTGTCTTACTGTAGAAAATGCCAAACTGGACCTCATACAGCTCACCCTGCCCTCAGCTGTGAGCGAGCACTTCACCTTCTCATGCCTTACTTTCTCCAAATGCAAATTTGGTCTCTAAGCCTTCCCAGATAGTATTCCTGTATCTGAAGGGTGCTGATAGAGAGCTACACTGTCTAGAGTCAGAACAGTGTCAGAAAGTCTGTGGACAAATTAATGTAATGATAACAATTGTGTTAAAGCAGCCATGGTCCTGGTTGCATTGATGTAGACAGTGTTTTGATTTCAACCCCGTAATTCCATGTAGAATCATGCTTCTTTGACATGTTCTGCTTGTATGGATAAATAGCAAATTTTATGGTTGGCATCCATCGAACCTTTTATATCAAATCTGCTCTGTAAAGCAAAGTAACTGCCTCATGCACTACTTCTGTCCTGTTTGCAGGTCATGTTTTTAGGACTCTTCCTACTTTGTTCTCCCCTGTCATTGGTTATGAAAGGTTGAGGAAAAACATCTTTATTTCCACATCAAGAATGTTTAAAGCATTGTAGTGGGTTGACCCTGGCCAGATGCCAGGTATCCACTAGAGCTGCTCTCTCATTCCCCTCTGCAACTGGACAGAGGAGGGAAAAAAAAACAATGAAGGATTTATGAGTTGAGTTAAGAGCTGGGAGAGGTCACTTACTGATAACCTTCATGGGCAAAACAGACTCCAAATGGAGATATTACTTAAATTTATTACTTACAGGATCAAAGCAAAAGAGTGAGAAATAAAATAATCTTAAAAACACCTTCCCCCCACCCCTCTTTCCTTCTAAAACTCTACCTTCTTCTCCCCAGCGGTGCAGAGGGACAGGGAATGGGGGTTACGGTCAGTTGTTGTTTCTGCTGCCGCTCAGGGAGAGGAGTTGGAGTCCTTTCCCTGCTCCTGTGGGGTCCCTCCCACGGGAGACAGTCCTTGATGGACCTCTCCAGCATGAGTCCATCCCTCGGGCAGCAGCTCTTCCCAAACTGCTGTCCCGTGGATCACTCCTCCATGGGGTGCGGTCCTTCACCAATGAGCTGTACCTGACGTGGGTCCCCCACAGGGGCCACAAGTCCTACCTGGGAAAAACCTGCTCCAGCATGGGCTTCCCTCTCCACAGGCTGCAGGTCTCCAGCAGGACCCCGCTCCATCTTGGGCCTCCCACAGGGTCACAGCCTCCTTCATGCATCCACCTGCTCCAGCATGGGCTCCTCCATGGCCTGGAGGTGGGTCTCTGCATCCCGATGTTCCTCCATGGGCTGTAGGGGCACAGCTGCCCCACCCTGCTCTGCACCACGGGCTGCAGGGCCTCAGCTCCGGTGCCTGGAGCACCTCCTGCCCCTCCTTCTGCACTGACCTTGGTGTCTGCATTGTTGTTCACATGATCTCACTCTGCTCTTCCCTGGCTGGAATTCCCATCTGTGTAACAACCTTCTGTTCTTAAATATGTTATCTTGGAGGCGTTACTGTCACTCTTGATTGGCTTGGCCTTGGCCAGCAGCAGGAAGCCCATCCTGGAGCCGGCTGGCATTGGCTCCACTGGACAGGGGAAGCTTCCAGTAGCTTCTGACAGAAGCCACCCCCGTAGCCCTTCCCCCCCACTACCAAAACCCAGTCACAGAGACCCACTAAAAGCATTAAATCAAAATTTAATATGACCTCCTCCTGCACCACACAGTACTGACCTGCTGCTTGCCTTTGCACTTGCTAGGCTGAGAATCCTCTGAGGTTTGAACCTTACCTGTGAGAAAGAGCCCATGTAACCTACTACTCATCTGGTTTTTTTTCTTTCCAAATGGATCAGCAACTTGGACTTCACAGCTATTTGCTAATGAGAAACTAATAATGGAGCGAGGTGTCTCTTTGATCTAATTTTGAAGACTTGTTTCCATGACCACAATTTAGCATCAAGTCTCATGGAACAGTATTTTTTTTGAAGATTGTATTTCCCCCAAAGCACCAAGCCTATACTTAGGCTTGTCCTACTATTTGCCTTGTTGATTTGTTTTAGGTTTCCCTCTGCCTTATTCCAAGCTGGCTTTTGTGTTTTTGAACTGACTGCACTCCCACACAAACACCTCCTAAATAATAGGTAGCCATTTAATTGACTGTATTTGGGAAGCACATATTTTATGTGTGGAAACTCCCTCAACTTTGCTTTGGTGATCTATAAATTAAGGCCTCCTCCACTTTTTAAATAAAGGGCAAGAATTATAATTTTACAGCAATTTAAAGCATGGACAAAGTCCATGTTTTAAAAAGAGAATAATAACTTGACTGCTTATACTTTGCTCTCAGCCATGACAGTCAGAAAACCACATGCTCGAATATAACCCAAAGGATGCTCCAATACATTGACCCAGCCCAGGACTCTGTCCAGGTGCCAGCTGGAGAGGGAGGAATCTGCCCTCAAAGGAATTCTGTGCCAGAGTTACAATTAAACGCACAAGGGGGAAGAAATTTTGCCATCTCACATTTAGCAGCCAAACTCATCTATTCAAAGAGTGTTTCTTAAAATTACTAATTTTCCCTCAGCACCACACCCGGGTGTTACGTTTTGCATTTCCCCTCATGGAATCACAGGATGGGTCAAGTTGGAAGGGACCACAGTGGGTCATCTGTTCCAACCTCTCAGCTCAAGCAGGGTCATCCCAGAGCACATTGTACAGGATTGTGTCCTGAAGTTCTTGAATACCTCCAGTGATGGAGACTCCACACTCTCTCCGGGCAACCTGTCCAAGTGTATGGTCACTGCACAGTAAAGAAGTTCTTCCTCATGTTCAGGTGGAACTTCCTGTGCATCAGTTTCTGCCCGTTGCCTCTTGTCCTAGTGGTTGGCACCACTGAGAAGAGCCTGGATCCATCCCCTTGGCACCCCTAATTTTTGAGACTAAAATAAAGACACACAAAGGGGGAAGAAATTTTGTCCTCTCACTTCCAGCAGCCAAACTCACCTATTCAGAGAGTGTTTCTTAAAATTATTACTCGTTTCTTCTCCTTTTCCCTCAGCACCACATCCAGGCATTGCTTTTTGTGTTTTCTCTCCGGAGAACCCAGCGGGGTTTCACCCTGGGGGGCGAGGGCAGTGGTGCTGCTGTGAGGGGGGAGCAGTGCCTGGGGGGAGCTGCTCCCTTGCCCAGTGGAGCCATTGCCAATTCGGGGGTAAGGATTCTTCTCCCAGTTCAATTTCTGTGCTATTTCAATGGCTCAAGCCAATATTGCAGATCAGGTTTATTTCGGTGATAAGGTTGTTCGCCATAAACTAAACACCTGAAAAAAAAGGGAAGGTTTTGTGGTTTCTTGGTGCTTGGTTCCAGTCCTCCCCGCAGATGGCACTGGGGTGGGCACCTTGTGGGGCAGCTTCTCATCGCTGCTACGCAGAACTGAAATTTTATTACAGCTCCAGTATTCATGTGGAGAATGCTCAGAACCCAGAAGTTCAGCCCCTTGCTCCCCCCATATTAAGTGCGGCTGCTTTGAGATGCACCTGTATGTGCAGTGGTCAGAAGGAATCTCTATATAAAAAAGACATTAAGCGCCCAAAGGAGGGCCATGAGGATGGGGAAGGGTCTGCAGGGGAAGTTTTATGAGGAGAGGCTGAGGGCACTTGGTCTGTTCAGCCTGGAGGACACTGAGGGGAGACCTCACTGCAGTGACAACTTTCTCGGGAGGGGAAGAGGAGGGGCCGGCACTGATCTCTGCTCTGTGGGGAACAGGGACAGGACCCGAGGGAATGGCCTGAACTTGTGCCAGGGGAGGTTTAGGTTGGATGTAAGGAAGAGGTTCTTCCCCCAGAGGGTGGCTGGGCACTGAATAGGCTCCTCAGGAAAGTGGTCACAGCACCAAGGCTAAGAGAGCTCAAGGACCGTTTGGACAATGCCCTCAGGCACATGATGTGACTCTTGGGGATTGTCCCGGGCAGGGCTAAGGGTTGGACTCGATGATCCTTGTGGCGCCCTTTCTGATGTCAGGATTCTCTGGAGCAAGGGAGCAGAGCGATCCCTTTGGGAGGCTCGGATCCCTCAGGGCACGCCCGCTTCGCCGGCAGGGGGCGCTGCGCGCTCACCGGGGGACGCCCCGGCGGGGCCCTTCCAGAAGCTTCCGGAAGCGGCGGGGCGGAAGTGACGGCGCGCGCTGGCGGCGCTTCCTGTCTGCGGCCGGTGCCGTTGGGTCCCGGCGGGAGCGGCGCGAGCGGGGCCGCGCGGAGAGGGCGCCGCGGGTGAGCGGGGACCGGGCACGGGACACGGGATACGGAACACGGCCCGGGATAGGGGCGGGGGCAGCGCCCGCCAGGCCGCGCCGCTCGGCAGCCGCGCCGCCGTTGCCGCTGCCCCGCGCAGGCCCGGGGGGGCTGCGGTGCCGGAGCGGCCCCGAGAGCCGCGGGGGCTCCGCCCGGCCCTGAGGAGATTGCGGGGACCGCGGCGGGGAGCGGCTGCGCGGGGCTCTCCCCGGGGCCTGGCGGGGCAGCTCCGGCTGCGAATCCCGGGACAGTCGCTGCCAGGTCGCCGCGAGGGCGGAAACATCCCGCGTTTCCATTCGCGGTGCGTTCGGCTGCCAGGAGGTGAGGGCGAGCCTCGGTGCGTTAAACAGACCTCCTTGAAGTCCCTCCCCTCGCGGGGCGCTGCCGGGGCGGCTCTGCCGTGCCCTCCTTCTCTCCGCAGCTCCCCGCGGGAGGCTGTGATGCGGGGGCCGGTCTGTGCCCTGCCTGCAGTGAGGGGACGCAGGGAACGGCCTTGAGCTGGGACGGGCGGGTTCCATGAGGTATCAGAAACAGTTTCCCACTGTTCGGGGTGATCAGGCATTGGAATAGGTTGCCCAGGGAGGCGGTGGAGTCACCGTCCCTGGAGGTGTTTAAGAGGCACTGGTGATGTGGTGTAGTGGTTTAAGGGATACAGTGCTTGATGGTCTCTTCCAGCCTTGCTGCTCTCGAGCTAAACGCGCTGTTTTCCTCTCTGACAGAAGCAGTTCAGTGAAGTTTTGCTCAGTGTTTATTGCTCAGGGCTGGGTCAGGAGCGAGGTTTGTTGTGGCTGAGGTCGGCAGCGGGTTGGTTGTTTTGAACTCGCTGTTTCCAAGCTCTGAGCCGAGTTGAAAGTTGACACTGGCAGGTAAGAAACATGGTTTGCCTTCAGTGTTTGCTGCGCTTCAGAGAGGGCAGTGGGCTGGGAAGTGATTTATAACCACCGTTCATGTTTGCAGCAACACTCTGAGCTGTGTTACTGTCGGAGCTCTCCTTGGATGATATAGGGTTGAGTCATGCTAACAAAGATTGTTCAAAATACTGAACAAATTTGTTTTGAATTCTGATAATTATAAACGGACGCAGTAGCGTCATAAAAGCTAAGTTCATAACAGTGCTAGTGTGCACATGGCCAGGCTTGTGACATTGCGTAGTCAATCAGGGATCAAACCCGGAATTTTCAGGGTATAATGTGTCAAAAAGTGATAAGAACAAGGTGTTGACACAGAGGGAACAGCTGGAATGAAGCAAGGCTCTGCCTCTCCGGTCCTGCAGCAGAGGTTGCAGTCACTGCTGCCTGCTGACCTTAATTTTTGTTTACTCTTTGAAGATCCTTGTATTCCAGTTAGGGATTTTATGTTCAGCTGATGATCAAGATCCTGGTAGTTAAAATACCATTTAGTTTGATGGATTATGTTGTCAAAGAAGATTTGTTTGGACCAGTGAGTAAATGTATTTATAGATCTTGTCTCTATAGTTACTTTTTTTTTTTCCTTAAAATTTTAACTGTAGCTGAACACTGGTCTAACTTTTTTCCCTCCTCTTGGCTCCTGTGCTGCCTTCTCAGTGGAGAATAAGAGTGTGTTGGAAATGGAAGCTAAATTACCATTAAATTTTCTTAAACAATCTCAGATAGTGGAGGAGAAATTTAAATTGCTACTTTTACTGGCAGCGCTATTTAGATTGCAGTAGTAATAATAATTTCTCTATCTGTAAACTTCAGGGTTCATCTTGTTCTCTATCAGAGTTGAGTTTTTAGCACTTGTACTTTCAGACTACAGCATGTTCTTATCCAGGTAGCTTCTCTCTCTGGTATTTTTTCCTGTCTTTCCTAGATTGATGCAGTTTGCTAATTTATCTTGGCTGGACATGGGGATAAAACATGCAAGGCTTCACCTCTGTGTAACATTGAAGTTTTAGTTAGAGGGCTAATGTGTTTGGCTACCTTTTTTTTTTTTTTAATAGATACATTTCTTTACTACTGTATTCTTTCTTTCAATCCACTAGAAGTTTTGGAATGTGTGTGGAGAGAGGGAACAACTTATATTAAATCATCATGGTAATATCAAGGATGTAGTAGTTCCTAACAGTACGTGGACTGTCCTGGGGAAAGAAATACCTGGTTTTTGGTTTGTTTTGCATCTGTTCTTAACACACTGGTGCAGTGAGGTCTGCGAGGGATGAGGATGGTGACTGTGTTGTACCCGAGTCCAGAGGCGTCGCAATTCCGGCCTGGAATCGACTGAAATGTCACACCGGGTTGAGCTCCGAGCGCAGCCACCCGTGTGAGCCTGAGCTGCTCCTGTGCCGCCGGCTGTGAAGGAGGGGCAGCTTGTCCTGCCAGGGCACTGCACTTCCAGGCTGGAGCACCTCCTGCTTCTTACCGTGTAAACAGTGATGTTTTGAAGGGAATGCATTGCCTTAATTTTCAACTTAGTCGTGTGAGGTTTAATGTTCTAGCATTGTGCTCCTTAAGTAGGAAGTGCTCCATTTCTCTAATAGCATTTGTAAAGAACCTCCTCAGCCTCATGTCCTGAAAGCATTTTCTGTCAACAGCTTTTCCTTTGTCTTACTCAAGGAATAAGGATTCAAGGATTAGTGAGAAATTACTTAGCTTTGTCAAAACTTGTTGGATCTTGCATATGATGATTGTTTATTTCAAGATAGATTTAAAATAAAACTGTAGTTGAGGGTATTAGTAGGTTTAAGTTATATTTTTTCTTCTGAATGAAATACATTTGAATGGATGTTAGATTTTTCTTACATTTTGACTTAATGAAAGCATTATTCTCCTTCTGTTTATTTAACTGCTAGGGAAGAAATAATTCATGCATATGCATTTCACTCCTCCAGTTACTAGTTGTAGGTTTCATTTATGCTTTCTAATTGTTCTGAGAAAATACTGAAATCCCACTGATATTAGTGAGGACTCAGTACCTAACAAGGATCTTAAAGCTCATATAATAAGTGTGAGGTCATTCCTGTCTACACTGCAGACAGTTTTTATTAAAACTTTAGTTGTTTTGATTAGAATTATTTTTCTACCTTAAAATGTAGTCTGAATCTATGATAGCCTGTCAGTGCTCTGAAAAAGAACTTGCTCTTTGTGTTAATGAAACTTTTTTTTTCTCTTTGTCTGAAATAAAATTATCATGACTCCAAAAATACTTCAGGGAAAGCGTGTAGAAACTTTTAACTATTTTCTTTTCTCTAAAGGATCATCTCATTGCATGTGATTATTTGGCTGAAACTTTGTGGGCCCGATCTTTTGGTTGAGGCTTTCACCGTTTTTAATTGTTTAATCAAATGCAGATCATATATTTTTTAAAATAAGATAGGAATATTTTTACTTTGCATAAAGTAGCCTTTTATGGTTAGTTTTAGGAGGGTGCCAGTGTTGCAGATATTTGTGACACAATTCCAAATTTGGACACCTGAGTTGTTGTGTTTTGGAAAAATGCTCCTTTGCTTTAAGGAAAGCTCGTGAATAAGTCTCCCTCGATTTAGGGCCTGCTCAGAGATAGATGGATAAGCAGGAGAGTGTCAGCCAGGGGAGTGAGGGTGGCCTATTCACTGATCAGCTCCCTTTCCCTGTTTTTGTTAGACAGTTTACATTTCTTTCACAGATGAAGATTTTGGATTTCTTCTGTTTTCCATTTTTGTTGGTTCACTGTTTTTAATGTTTTTTTACCTATTGCCCTCTACAGGATTTCCTTGTGCCAGGCAGTAAAACAGACCAGTAGTAGTTCTTGTCAGAGCTGTGTCTTGCAGCCCTTGGGGAGGAGAGGAATGGACAGTTCTTTGTAACTTCTTGCCTTAAGGGGTGAGGGAGCCTTGTACAGGTGTCTCCTTTTTGGTTGTGGTGGGGTTTTGTTGTTATTGGCTTTTTTAAAATGGAACATGAACTTCAAGGTAAAAAAGCAGCAGCTACCTTTTCCCTGTATGAACTGCATGCTCTTGTGTAATAATTGTATCCAAATCCACTCTGTTCTCTGACATAGAAGCAGGATGTTTGTTCTGAGCATGAGTTTAAACTAAGCTTTTTGGAATGTTCATGTTATTAGATTCATCTCCTGGGGATGCTGTGGTAGTATTAAAATAATGAGTATAAACGTGGCTGTTTAAGTACATTTTACTAATTTTAATTGTATGGTAAGTTTACATTTTTCTGTGAAACAATAAATTTCAGGAACCTGTGAAGTTAAACTCTGACAGCTTTTCTAAGCTCAGGTAAGTACAAGTTAAAACTACTGAGGTTTTTAATATGCCTTAGTCTGCACCACACTGTGCTCATGTCAGTGGGGGGAAGAATTTAGTGTTGGTGCCTTGTTTAAATGTATTTTCAGATTAATTAATCGCAAAACTTATACAGGTTTTCTTGCTCTGTTATTGCACTCATCAGAATTAAAGTAATTTTCTTTTTGTTGCTTAGAATTCTTAAACTTCTTAGAAAGATTTTCTGGTAAAGAGTGTGGGCATTTTTGTGTTAGCTCTTGTACAGCACTGGCACGGTGGATCTTGGCGAGTTCAGTCAAGAGACTGCTCATGGTTTCAGTTCAGTTACATATGGCACATTCCAGATATATTTGCTTGAACTGACATAGATATCTTGATTTTATTTGGGATTTGGCTGAGGTTTTGGGACTTGTATGGCTTCCTGCGTTGCTGAGTTGTGCTAGGTGAAATGTGTTTGATTGTTGCCTGAGCGGTGTTTCATTCTGAGGAGTCATGATGTGAGATTTGGCTTTGTTCAGGGCACAGGAGACACCAGAAGTCAGGTTCTGTAACCGGTATCTGTTTCTTAAAGACAGTGATTTCTTCAAGCCAATGAGAGCTCCTTGAGCTGCTGGTACAAATGTGTCTTAGAGGCCTTGGCAAACAGTGTTATGGTTGATCTTTGTTTATCCTCTTTTAGATGGGTAGATAACAGAGAGAGATAAGGCAAATGATTAAAATTTGTAGATTGCACTTGAAATCTGTAGCTTGTGAGGAAATGAAGTGACTGAACTTCATCTGAAGTTTGTTAGTTCTAAACAGAGTATTTCTGTACGTGTCTGAATTTACTGGACTATAAATAATAAAAAGATTAGCAGAGGTGTCTTAGCTGTGTAAAAGTCAAATGAAGAAAAACTAGAAAACTTTGAAAGTGTGTGTGTTGTTGGAATTCTTTGTGCGGCCCTGGATCCACAACACCACTAGCATGACTGTAGTGTGCATACTTGAAGGAGTGTAAAATTTCATCAGATCCTACTCACATATTGCTTTCTAATAAAACTCTTGAAATGTGAAGAATCATATTTTTTAATCATAGATTACAATTCCCAAAGATCTTTGAGTGTGAGCATTATCTGTTAACATCCCAGAGATGTCTCTGGGTTGCTCAGTTGCTGTTGAGTAGGTCAGATTCAAGCTCAAACTGAACTGGGAGTCAGAATAGGGTATTTATTCCTCCCGGGATGCCAGCAGGATGGAATCCTTTACATATGTTCATCGAAAGCAGCAGGTACCAGGAACTGGATGGCTGTGGGACTTGCACAGGATGTTGATGACTGGCTGCTTCTGTGAACTGCATGAATCAGGAGTTTGGAACTCCATCTGGCTCTCCAGGTGACTGCACTAGTCACAAAGCTTCAGCTATTCTGGCATCTTTCAGGACTCTCTGTGCTGCCTGTTGCTTCATGGCCAGAAATAGATAACGTTTTCTGCCTAAGCTGACTGCAAAGGTCGCATGCCCCTTGCTGTCTGAATTCCCTCCTGGCTGCTCTAAGAATTTCTTGTTTGGATACTTTCTTCCCTTCCGTATTTAGTTAGGGGTGCTGCTTTGTCATCCCTTTTGGTTGTGCATCTGATTACTTGCTTTGCTTTTGTCATCTGATCTTATAAAAGTTTATGGCTCTCCACATATCTGTGTTCTGTAATGCTTTTCATGCCTTTTATGTAGCTGAGGACTGTGCTGTGAAAAGAGTTTATGAGCTGGGTTTCAGGATAACTGGAACTCTGGTGGAGCTCTGGGCTATGCTGTACCAGGAGGGTCCAGCCTCATCATGTGCTCCTATCAGTTGCCTTGAGTCAGTGTGAGTGTTCAGGGCCACTGCTCCCTAAGCCAGAACAAAGCTGACTTCTCCTGTGGTGACTGAGAACTCTATAAACTATGGAAACTTTTGGTTCACATAAACACTTGCCTATTTCATTTTCATGCTCCAGAGAAGGAATTAGAGTAGCTGATAGCACACTGCAAACGCAGGGCAGTTACCAGCACAAGTAACTACGAACTGCAAATGCAAAGGCCATGAAACAACTTTTTTCAACTAGAGATTTTTTGCTTATCTTTCTTCTGAGACTTTGAAGATTTTGTGCGGATGGAGGCAGGAAATTAACTAATGTGGGCTGGCTTCCTTTTGGCTTCAGAAAAAACTCCCGAGTGCCTAATTAATGAGCCTTGCTTGTATATTTGGAGACAAATTGTTTGACAGATTTGGTGTTGGAAGAAGATTTTTGTCATGTCATTTTGGTTAGGATAATTGGGTGTTTTTTTGCATCTTTGAAACATCTAGGCATTTTCACCATGCAGATTCCTGCTAGCCTTAAAAATACTGATTTTTTTTTGGTTTTAATTGGCCATCATCTGTTGCCTAAGTTGATGGTCATCTATATTCTGTTTTATTATAAGGCTCATGGTGGCTGTTTCCTTGAGTAAATATTTTAAATAATTTTGTCCTGAAAAGATTGCAGACAGAGGTCTTTTCTGGTTTGCGAGTATTGTTGAGATCTTAGGGGGAGAGGGGGGTTTTTGGGTGTGGGTGATTTCAGGTTTTTCTTTTTTCTCCAGTCTTATTGGCTGTTGAGCAAAAATCCAAGTTTTTTTCAGGGGGCTAAATATTAGCTGACACTTTTTTTTAAAATTAAGCTGAACAAAAAAGCTGCAGATTGTTTTCTTCATGTAAATATTGCTAAAACCTTTTTACATACAAGAAAAAAGTTCCTATGATAACTAAAATTTCAGCAGTACAATTTCTGATTTATGGTAACTGACAGATAGAAATAACAATAAATCAGAGATGAACTCTTACTGTCACAGGACTGTTTGATTAGAAGGAGAATATTAACAATTTGTTTTCTTTAGAGAGCTGCTGTTTGTCTTAATTCCAGACTCTATATTAGTGGCAAATAAAGACAGAATATGCAAGCCCCAAACATTTCTTTGGAACACATAATTCCTCTGTTCTTGAAGGGGTTTGCTTTTTAGGGCCAGAGTCATCTGTTAAGAGGTGGTCATGTTGCCTCAGCATTGGTTTTTGCTTCCAACTTCAGGCTTCTGTTATTTAGGATATATTGATGTCTGTATTGAGTCTGAACTTAACAACACTGCAGCATTGTTTTTAAACAAAAAGCAAAGTATTTAAATATATGATGAATTCAGTATGACTACCAGTGTGCACAGAGTTCTCTAGGAAAAGATGTGATTTATTTTTTACATGTAGGTTGCTTTTCCTACATGCTTATTCTAGCTAGAAGCTTGAGTTTTCAATTTTCCCTCTAAGATAGGTGTGTGAATTGAGAGGAGAGCTAATGCAAGTGTTATATTTAAGAAAAGGAGAATATGGAAAAAACATGCAGTGGTATGAACTGTGCTCCTGTCTTGTGGCTTCCTACTGTTTGCTGGTATCCTTGTTAGGAGGGGCTCTGACCTCTAGCCTTAAATTTGACTCATATTAGATATACTCTGATTTTTTTTTTAATGTAACTATATGTTCCATATGTGCTATTGCTCATAAGGATTGGTTGTGGGATTTGGTAACAGATGGAACCCATGCTGACCTTGCTCTTCCCTTCTGTGTTCATGAGCTGTTCTAGTCCTTGTGTGGGAAACGGCAAAACTAGCAAGGCCAGTTGATAGCAAATATTCTGGGATATTTTTGGTAATCTGTATGTTTACATATTGAACCCTGCCATTAGTATATTATTATTGGCATCCTTAATGTTCATTTTAATTCATGTCTCCCAACTTCCTTTGACACTGGTCACAATATTAACTATACCCTTGCTATTTTTTTGGTGTGGAGATTTCTTCAAAGGGCAAAGTCAATTAGAGGTCTGTTTACCTGCTGCACTTTAATTTTGTGTTTGTGGGACTGTATGGTTAAGTAGATTGCTAAAACCACCCAAGTTTTAAACACAGATAGCTCCTCCAATACATTTGCTTCTGTGAGTAGTTTGGAGTGGGGAGGCAGCATGGCAGGGTATCTCTTAAACTGGTTTTGCCATTTGAGGAAATGTGTGTGTAACCACATCCCTAATTAAAGTCAATTAAGCTTTAACCTACAGCAACAACGTATTTTGAAGATGTACCAATTTATTTTGAAGGAAGCCTCTCATTACTGTTTATATCCCAGGATGTTGAAAGATATATGTAAAATGAGTACAATAAATTAATTTCAGAATATTTCACTGGGCTACATCATGCTTGGTACTCTCAGCATTTGTGTGAAATAACAGGAAAATGAGACTGTGTGGGCTAAAATGAAAAACACTGAATGACTTGAGGGGGGAAAAGTTATTTCAATGAATTTTTGTTCTTTATGCATGAGATAAGAAAATGTGACTAATACATTGCTGTATTGTTATGTTCTGAGTGTGTTTGTGTGACTTTGCCTGCAACAAGCTGATAACTTGTGGAAAGTGTTGGTGTTTCCTTGTTCATAAAACTTGGAATGAACCAGCAGCAGTGGTAGGATGGAAAGGTGCTTGGAATTTTTGCCAGAATGGAGACTCGTTACAGTGTTGGAGAGAAGAAGCCTTTGCAGGAAGGCTTTGCAATAAAACATTATTGCAACTTTTAGAAAGATTCTTTCATCTTAGTCCTCATTTAGTTGGAGTAATGGTTAATATAACTGCTTCTTGTAATTATTCTCTAATATGGACAAGAAACTGTCAGTATTTAATTTTTTTTTTTTTTTTAACTTGTAGGTTTCTTAGGACACTTGTGAAAACTTTATTCTTTTATACTAAGAAACAGAAGGTGGCTCTGTACTTGAGTTGGTTGGTTAACCTTGCAGTTGGAACAACCTTGCCTGGCAATGTACTTCTGTTGGTAAACATAAAGGAAGTAAAGGGTATTGAGTAGTTTTGGCAACGTGCAAATTTTTTGTCAAGGTCTGAGTACAAGAAGGGCTTACTGGAATCAATAGGTAGAGTTTTAGGTTTCTAAGACCTGCACATTTCGTTGCTTTTTTGAAGGGAGCATCTCAGTGAAAATAATGTTCTGAAGAGCAGATGTGGAAGAAAGGACCCTTTGTTTCTGCTCATATGTGCTCAAGACATGATATAGGTGTCATAGATGACATTAGGTGAACATGATATGTGCTTTCTTTTGCATTCAGAGTTATTAATATATAATCAAAACTGTGATCCACATACTCTTTTTAATATATTGATTAAATCAGGCTTTTCAGTCTGTTTTGTTCCAGGAACTGCTGGTTACCCATGTGTCTGTGTACTGTGCTTCAGTGGGATTAAAGAACATAAAAATCAGAATTGAAGTAGTTGACCTGTCGACCTAAAATAAAGCGTTTTTATTTTTTGGGGGTTGGAACATTTGAATTTTGTCCTTCTCAGATCAGGTTTGGTGCTAGAAGATACCTGACTTCTACCTGACTTTTATGAAGTAACAATACTGGACAAGCTTCACTTACAAGTTGTTGTTGTTGTTACAGGACTTGAAAGACTGAGCTGTTGTTAACAAGCACCTACTGAAACATGGTGGATTACTATGAAGTTCTGGGAGTGCAGAAGCATGCCTCAGCAGAGGATATTAAAAAAGCGTAAGTGTCACTGGTGTGTGTGTTATGTATTTTAAGGAACAAATATAATGACGTGGTTTCTGGATCTGCACTTTGTTGCCTTCCCTCATTCTTTTGCTAATTCCTGCACATGCTATTTTGTCAAGTCAAATGTTTGAACTGTGATCTTGTGTGACTGTGTGAAACACTCCACACCCACCTAAGGGCAAGCTTAGCTTTGCCCCTCTAAGTAGTTATGGACACTTTGCCTAAAATGTTTTATTTGAGGATAGGAATTGTGTGCAGGTGTAGCAGTCAAAGAAGGCATTAATGATGAGATGCTGCCGCAGTCTGGTATTGGTGTGTTCTTGAAGCTTTATCAACTTTGCCTGTACCAGGTGCTTCACATGTACCAGATCCTTCTCGATGCTCCCCATGGTTGCCTGTAGTACTGAATAATTATAGAGCTTCAAGGAGAATCTCACAGCAGACATGTTTTGGAATGTTATGCTTTGATCATCAGAAGTGCACGGGAATAATTTCAAAATAACTGAAGCACATCAGACCACTTTTTTCTTAAAAGCATATCTGAGAAGGTGGTTCTTTGTGTGCCTGCAGAATCTGTTAATACCAGTGTGGTTGCAAGATACGAAGCACTGGGGAATTTCTAAATATTTTTAATTCCTGATAACTTGTTTGAAACATTTTGTGTTTATCTGTATAGCATATTCCATCATTTCAGAGCACAATGTCCTTTGTTTTCTTTCCGCTTAGGTACCGTAAGTTGGCACTAAAATGGCACCCTGATAAAAATCCAGACAATAAAGATGAGGCAGAACGGCAATTTAAACAAGTAGCTGAGGCCTATGAAGTTTTGTCAGATGGTAGGTATTTTAAAAGGGTTCTTGAATTGCCTTTCTCTATTTTGTGTATCAGACTGAAAATGTTGATGTATGATGCTATGAAGAGATATTGTTACTTTGGTTTATTATCCAACTTGACTACTTCCTTTTCAAAAGAGAAGGAGAAGGAGGCTGGCAGATAGGACAGAATAAGCAGAAATTTTGAAACAAAAATGTCAGGATCTCTCTAGATGAGTAACCAAATTAGTTTTATTGTAGAAATTGAAATTCTGTGTCTGGCAGGCCCTCTTCAGAAATTTCTGAAGAGAAGTCTGCAAATACCAAGATTAATTTTGTCTTAGCAGAGAAAGCCAATGTTACCATTGGTATAGGGGTATTATTGTGTTTATCCAATAAGTCAGGCTAGACCAACCCTGAAGTATCTACTGTTGGGCCCACTGCTTCTAGTTCTTGTAGCAGTAAACTAGTCTTGACAAAGCTCAAGCATACTGTAAACCTTGCTGAAAATTCAGATTGCATTTGGGTGAGTTCTGTAAATTCAGTCAACTGTGATACAGATAGTGATAAAGATGGTGTTTATTTTGAATTGTTCTGAAAGAGGTGCTTAGCCTGACCCATGTAGTGCAGGAATGCAGTTTAGAGTTCACCCATGTGTTTGCTTGAAGAGTATCATTAACTTCTGCCAGTGTTCTGGCAGAAGCAGTCTGAATCATAACAAAGTGATTTAAGCTACTTTGATTATTTTCCTCTGTAATTGACTGCAGCTGTCTATATGCTATTTCTGAAGTGTCCTTGATTTCACCTGAGACAGTGAGCATGGGAAAGCTATATTTAAAGCACTAGTGGCATCTAGATTACCTCTCAGAGTTCAGCCTGATTTATGGAGCTGCAGTCTAGTACACACTATTTCTTTGCTTGGTTTTGATACTTAATCGACATGGGAGAAACAGAACTTAATTTATTGTTAGTTCATTGTCTTCTAGAGCACTTTAACCTTCTTGAACTAATTTTTTGAGCAAGATAAAAATAGGATACTGGTCTGGTTGTTATACAGATCTTTAAGTTCTTTGGAAACAGTACACTGCTAGAATTTTAGAACATCTAAAAGCGCTGCCAGTTTTTGGATTGAGACCAAATCCTAACTTACTGCTGTCTTAACAATCATCTGTGCAGCAGGGATACCAGAATCCTGAGCCCAGTGGTCAAGAGGCAGTCAGATCCTCTGCAGACCTAATGAAATTTTCTGACACCATTACAGGCTTGAATGAAGAGAGATTTTTGGCAGAAGAATAGTTTTGTAAGAGGTTACTTAAGCAAAGAATGCTGACATTGGGTGATCATTGAACACACTTCCCTTGTGGTTTCAAAAATGTAACATTTTGAGATGAACTTTGGGCTTTGTGAGCCCTCAGGTTGCTGTTTCCTGCTCCTGACAGTTTATCTACCTTACTGCTTTGGTCTTTTAACATTGATGAGTAGCTTAACCTGCTTTCTTTAAAAATTGCTATCTAGAGAGGCAATATGGGTAATTAAACAAGCTTTGGGGATTTGTGTGTGTGTGAACCTATTTCAAGTTTCTATTAGTTGGAGATGATGACCATTATATAAAATTTTAATTCCTGTTAGTCAGAAGTGGTTTAGTTTCCAGCATCTGTTTGAGGTAACTGCATGTTCTTTCAGTGATGCTATTTAAATTTTAAAACATCTTTCACTGAAGAGATTCCAGTGGGAAAAGCATGATAAAATTGAGAATCTAAAATCAGATGCCCAGACTGGTTTTTGGCTGATACTGCCACACCAGTGCAAGCAAAGTAAGCCAACTATCTGCCTCTTTAAGCTCTTCAGGTTCCCTTCCAGTACCAACAGTGCCATCTGATCCTATGCAGTAACATAAAGCTCATTTTTCTCCCCTTTCTCATGGATACTGTAAGGCTGGTCTGGAGTGAGATTTATAGTCATTTTATGCCTTCTAAAATAATGGAGAGCAAGCAGTTTGAGTCACATCCTTCCACGGCATTTTGTAACATCACTTCATTCTCCATTATTAAGCTAAAAGAAGTTAATTTTAGGGGTTTTGCAGTCAGTCATATAAACACTGTTCTTCCGTTCTCATAACTCTCTCACTGTGGGCATGTTCTTGTGCAATAAAAGGAAAAAAAGCAATGGTCGAGGTTTGTAAGTTGGATAGAAGGAAGAGAATGCTTACAATGAGAATGCCTGAGCTCTGGAGCTGCTTTTCAGAGAAACTGTAGAATCTTTTCTTGCAGATTGGTGAGATCAGGGCTTTATTCAGGCAAGATCTGACCAGCTTTGTGATTAGACTTGTGTGGAGTAGCAGGTTGAATTCCAGAGGTCCTTTACAGCCTTAAAGCTTTGTGCCTGTGTAAAGAAGAAGACTGCAGTATTCGTTTTAAAGTATTCTTTTAAAGGGCAAACTTCCTTGTGAAGTTTGGTCCTTGTACCAAACTTCTTCTGATACGACAGGACTGGAGCTTCTAGAACTAAATGGTAGTAAGTCTGAAGTTTAGTGCCTGTTCTTTCTGAACCTAAATTGCTTTGGCAATCCTCATTAAAAACATTCAGCAGTTATATGCCAGAACTTTGTTAAATAAATGAGCTTTGAGAAGGTGTTTAACTGAGAATACCAGCTAAGTCCTTTCCCCCCCCAAATCAATGTACCTGTTTACTGACATGATTTGCAACTTCTCCTTGTAGCTAAAAAACGTGACATCTATGACAGATATGGAAAAGAAGGCCTAATAAATGGAGGCGGAGGTATGTTGACAACCAGCAGTTCTTTGCTTTCTCTATTCTGGTGGAATCTTCCAATCCTCTAAAAGTTGAGATTACAGCTGTTTTACATTTTTTTCTTGTTGTGTGGTCAAAGGTATTACTGTTATCTAAAAACACAGAAAGAGAACCAGTTGTAAAAAATATTGTGTGTACTTAACCCGAATGATACCTGAAAGGGAAACTTTAGAAATTGTTTATATTTTTAAATGATTCAAATACCATATAGGACTGAACTTTCTTGTTAGTAAGAACGTGTAAAAGTAATTGAAACGTAATTTTTTTTTTTGCAGGTGGAAATCATCACGATAATGCGTTTGATTTTGGATTTACATTCCGTAACCCAGATGATGTCTTCAGGGAGTTTTTTGGTGGAAGGGACCCCTTTTCATTTGACTTATTTGGTAAGTAATCCCCTGGTTTTAGTTACGTGCATCTAAAGTGTGGCTAAAACTTTACACTTACAAAACAAATATAGCTAATGCAGTTTTATTAGAAATAGCTCTGAAAATGAGGTAAACAATTGGTATTTTGTATTATATTTGAAGCGTTTGTTTCATACATGTTTCTTGGTTGGTTTTATAATGCAGAACAGATATGGCTTGCCAATACATGTTTTGTTGGAAAGCCTTGTTTGCAAAACCATGAAGTCATGGCTGCTTTGTCTCTGTGGGTTGGAAGGAACTAATATATTCTGGAAATTCCTCTCAAGAATTCAAACAGGCAAACTTAGTCTGTTGAATTTCATCTCTTTTGATCTCTAAATAAATAAAAAAATAAAGCTTGGAGAACTTCTGAACTGGGCAGGTTACCTGTAACTGTTACAGCATAGCTCTCAGTGTGGACTTGTGTCAGAGCAGGAGTGATTTTCTTGTGTTGGAATAAGAACAGCTACATACATAATCTAGACATTCTCCCAAATTCAAGTCACTTGTTTGCTTGGGGTATAGAACCCCTGAAGACTCAAATTAAATAGTTCTTGAGGCCTTGATGCTTCATTTAGGAAGCGCTCATTAAAGGAAGCAATATGTGATAAAGTTGTCAAAGTAATCTTTTTACCCTGATGCTGAGGGTCCTTTGACTTGTGATGTTGCTTGCTCTAGTGAAGGTCTTTTCAGAGGTGCTGGAGTTCTTACACAATCTCTGTGTATATTCTACTCATCAAAGTGCTGATCTATAAAGCAGAACAGATCCTGTGTTCAGTATTTACTGCGAGAAGGTTCCATACTGAAAACTGCAAGAAGGGTACTTGAAAACCAAAGCTTTCTTCCTATTCTTCTTGATATTGATTAATCTCTATAATAATGTATGTAAATGTTTTAATATTTTTAAAAGTAATTTTTTATTTTTGGCAGCATTAAGGGTCTAGTCCAGCTCAGATTTTAATTATGTCTTTCTCTGGTTTGCTATTTAGGGATCATCAGCTGTTGGATGACTCTAATGAAGGATTAGAAAAGGAGTTGAATGCAGTAGAATGCTAGTTGAGGAATTAGATGGATAACTATAGGAAGAATCTGGTGGAGGATAGGCAACAGAATTTGGGCACTTGGATCCAGTGGGAAATCAGCAGAAGTAGGAAAGGGCAGATTGGAGGAAGCATCTAGGAAAATACTGATGAGTGAAATGGGCTCTGAACTGGGAAGATGCAATTTCTTCACTGTCTGCAGTACAGTAAAAATCTTAAGAAGTACTAAACAATGATTTCAGTTGAGATGAGTGATCTCAGCACTGGTTAGGCCACATCTGGAGTACTGCGTCCAGTTCTGGTCTCCCAAGTAAAAGCAACAGAGTTACTGGATAGAGTCCAGTGAAGGGCAACTAAGATCATTATAGGACTGGAGCTTATCTCACCTGAGGAGAAGGTTGAGAGAATTGCTGGAGTTGTTCAGTATAGAGAAGGCTCAGGGTGAGAGTCTCATCAGTGCATTGGGAAGGGAGGGTGTAAAGAAGGTGGAGCTTGGCTGTTGTCCGTGATGTCGGGTGGCAAGATAAGAGGCAATGACCACAAATGGAAGCACAGAGGTTCTGCCTGAACTTAAGGTAGCAGATTGCACTGTGAAGGTGACTGAGCGTTGGAGCAGGTTGTCTGGAGAGGTGGTGGAATCTCCATGATTGGAGATACTCAGAAGGCATCTGGATGTGGTCCTGGGCAGCCCAGTCTAGGTGTCCCTGTTTGAGCAGGGGACTGGACCAGATGAACTCCATAGGTCCCTGTCAACCTCAGCCATTTTGTGATTGAGTGGTAGAAAACCTAGAAAAATCTGAGCAAGATGTTGAGTAGGAAGCCAGGGAGGAAGAGCTGGGAGAGCGTGTTTAGCACTTTTGTTTACTTTTTCATTTCAGATCTATTAAATAAAATAGTTGGTTCTCAATCAAATATCTTTATAGTAAATTGTATAGATGAGGCATAGTCTAGCTGCCAGTGTGAGACTGACATGGACCCTGCTTGGTCTTGATTGTATTTACTTCATCAGCCCTAGCAGGAGATTTAACTTGCTGTCTCTGAAAAAGTCAGTGTTCATGATTAACCTTGAAGCCATGAAGTTAAGTTCTGCTTTAAAATAGTGATGGGCTTAAAAAAACCTGAGGACTTACCTTTTGGGTGGAAGGCTGTACAGTATAGTGTGTAGAGTTATCCCACTTATCAAGTGGAGGTACCACTGCTAACAAAGTTTTCCTGGGATATTGCAGCTGCTATATCCTCTCCTGTGTGATACATCTTACCTTGTGGCATCAGTGGACTTAACAACATACTCCCCTTGCTTAACACTCTAATTTATTTATTTATTCAAAAGCTGGTTGTCTACTTCATATATTGACTACTGTCATCGTCAGCTTTAAGATACGAGTAGTGAGGCACAGGCTCTGCTTCTTGCCCAGTGAGGTTCTAGTACTGTCAGCAGTGTTATCTGCACTCCAGTTAAAGAAAACTAATAGTTTCTAAGCTGTCTCTCTACTTCATGTGGATAGTTGCAGTATCAGTGACCAGAGTCCTAAAAGCCTATGTTGAGCTTTGGATTTTGAGCTTAAGCTCTTGAAATTTTTCTAGTCAGAAGGCTTCAAAATGAGCACTTTTTTCCTTTTCTTTTCTTTTTTTTTTTTTTTGTAACTCCAAACATTTTTTTCACAGATTTTTATAAAAAAATGTTTGCAACTGTCTTTGCAGGTACACGAATGTTTAAGGTATAACAACATGAAAATATCGGTGCTTTCAGCTCAATATAGTGCTTTTTATAATGCCTAAAACAAGCAGTAGAATTGTTTGTATAGCATGAGTATTTGTATTGGTGAACTTGAGCCCTTGTAGATTCTGCTGTGTTGAAACACTGGTGGAACAGTTCTGTCCTGAAGAATAAGTGAATTTGTCTTCTAAAAATGAGGAGTTTTCAACTTGTTGATGAGTTTTCTGTGGAAGTAGTGACTTCTTAAGGAGCTACTCAGGTTATAATTGATATTCTAAGCAACTGAATAAGGACTGGGGTCATGTTTTCTAGAAATGTACACTGGTTGAATCAAAGATGAAATTGAATAAATACTTTGAAACATTTGTACTTTTTATGCAGTTTGAAGTGGCACATAGTGAAGCCCACAGAATGCAGGTGGGACTCTCTATCCTGATTGCCACTGAGTATGTAAAGAGCAGCATTCATATGCATAATTCCTGTAAATTTATGGATGTGAAGGATTTCTAAAATTGTGCTATGAATTGAATCTGTCAAACTCCACTGAGCTGTATTGCACTGATATTGCAGTTACAGTAAGTTTTCTTTATAAACAAAGGCATCTTTATTCATCTGTAGAAAAGAGGAGAATGTATGAAGACTTCTGTGGTGATTTTTAACTGATGAGTCCCTTCAGATTTTTCAAATGAAAATTTATAATACTGTTAAAGACAGTTCTGAACACTTCCAAATGGAGCAAAGTTAATGTTATGTGCTGTGTGTTGCACTGGAGACAGGCACAGTTTCTCTTCACTCTTTTTTTTCAGGCAAATTCTTTGTAAAAACAGGGGTGCTTTTTAAAACTTGCTATGACTGATGGTTAACTTTTAACCTTTGAGACGTGTGGGCTCGCTTTTTGTGACCCCTAGTTACAGCAGAGTCTGTATTCCTGGTGAGCTCTTCTGGTGATAGTTTTTAAGTCTCTGACATAGGGATGGATGCTAATCCTTATGATGGGAAGAAAAGTTGATGCTTCCTGTGCAGTACTACTTTTGTATTGCATAGTACTGCTTTGGTATACCAGTGTCTGGCATTCAGCTGTCTGTCCCATACACCTGCTGTTCTCTGACTGGCCTTTGACATTAGAACTGACTGTTTACTCTTAATGTAGGGATTGATTTCTCATTTCAGTAAGCTTGCTTTATACTGAAACTATATCCTACTTCATTTATATTTGGTGTTTGCCTTGCTTTGGTTTATTTATGTTCTGTTTAGCATTTTGTTTGTATTTTACTTGTAAACTTTTCAAGGATGTTCTGCTGTACTTTACCAGTTCATATAGGAGGGAAGGATCCCAATGTCACCACTGGTAATGGAGGTGTATTGAATAAAGACGTGCTGTGTCAGGGATAGTGAGGAGCAGAAATCAATGTGATTTGGTGTAGGCAAAAATGCTTGACTGTTTCTGGGCTGTTAAAGATTTGACTTGGTTTTGGTTTGGAGGCTTTTCAGGTTCTCACTTCAAGAATGGGTTCTATGTTGGAAGATATCAGTGAGGAATTATGTTGAAAGATGAAGGTGGTATAACAAGATCATAACATTCCCCAACAGGCCATTTAGTACTTCAGACAACTCCTCAAGGAGTCAATCTCTTCTAGCCTTTAAGCTTCACATACACCCTAAACCATCTCAGCTGTCACCAGATATGTCTGTGATGCCCGAGTAGTTCCTGTATGGGCTAGAAAATACAGCTCAGGACCTACAGCAGACCAGTATCCTCCAGCAGCTGTATCTAGAAGCTTGACAGGATGTTTCAGGACGTTTCAAACTGCTTTAGGTGCCTATGTGTCTACTTAAATGAATCCCACAAGGAACCATGCTTTTCTCCCTGGTAGAATGTGTTACTGATGTGATGTGATAAATTGGTCCCAATGGACGCCCTCTCTAGACTTTGATGTCCAAGAGAAGTCTGTTTGTGGAGTCTCTTTTCAACACAGATTGTAGTCTTGACAGTTTTACTGTAGTTCCTAAACATTTTATTATTCTCAATGTGCATTTGGAGATAGTAATTCATAAATGTCTTGAATGTTTTTCTTAGATTGTGAAGTAGGATTCATTATGTATTTTAATACTAATTTAATACCAGATAATGCATATAAACCTTATGCATTCTGTGGAGTTTTCCCTTGAGAATTCTGGTTACCTGGTTAACGTGATATTTAAAAATCTATGCTCTTGGAAATGAAAGGTAAAATTAAACTTAACACCTTTATGTGGCTAGCTAGATATAAATGTTTGTCCCAGAGAATGTCAACTAGCTTGGTTATCTGGTATGTAGTTTGGTTCCATCAAAGGACAGAATTGCTGCAGATTGAGTGCTGTAATGTTGATTGCATAAACAGAAGCACGAGTGTTCTGGAAAAGTACTGTGAGTTACTTTGAGTATCCAGGCTAAAGAATCTTCATGAGACAAGAAAGAGGAAATTCTATGTGCAGTAACCATTGCAACCTCTACATGATCTGTATTTTAGGATGTTTTTCAGGAATGGGATAGCTTCATCAACCTATTTGTCTCGTGGATAGAAAGTTTTCTTGCTGTAGCAAAAGATTTGCATAAGAATCGGATCATGGATTTAATTCACATGTAATCCCATTTCTGATAATTGATTGTTTAGGTGTCCTAATGCAAAATGTATTTGTTAGTAAAATGGGTTATTAAAACTGGAAATGGAGGTGGCTTTCAGTTAAAGCTGTCTTGCACAGCAGTGTCTTCTTGGTAATTAATGTTTTTGTTGACATAAATTTGCAGCTTTTGGTGCAATTTATGAAGTACTTAGAGATTTGAATGTGCATACATTGCTTTGGTATGAATGTACAGTTTTGTTTCATAACCACTAGTCTTAGATCATAATTATCCCCTGAATGGTCCAAATCTTACCACTCTAAATTTTTCAGAAATGACTTGGGAAGTTTGCAGAGGGTTTTTGAAACACAGGCATTGTCTCACTCAGACAGCATTATCAAACAGGATTAGGTAATACTGTGGTTCCATAGTCAAACTAATACATAGTTTCTCCTGCTGAAGGGGAGGAGGCCTTGCTCCAAATTTTCATGTCTGTCTTCAAACTTTAATCTTTGTCTAATGTCCCATCAGATAGATTGAGAAGGTGATAACACACTGGCCAAAGTTTGTCTCAGGCATCCCAAGCCAGTTCAGGTTGTTAGTCCCCAAGAAAATGGTTTGATTTGATTTTCTTGAATGGCTAGCTGATAAAATTGGTCAGAGGAAGAATGCTGAACATAGCACAAGGAGAGCAGGTTATACAGTGGTAATGGAAGATTCCTCCATTTTTAAGGTATGCCTGAACATTTGAACATTCATTTGATAAATATGAAATGCTGATTACTGAACTTCAGCATCTTTGTAATTACTGTATAGATGGCATTCAAAGGTAATGTTTTAAGTCTCCTGTCTTTTTAGAAAATAACTAACCCCAAGGTCTCTGCTATCTATCATTAGAAAGACTTTCAAATGCTTCTGCTGGTAATTTATTTAATAAGTGGGGTAAACATCTGTTTGACATCTAATTTATGAAAATGAGCAATTACAAAGACCATGCTTGAAACATTAGGCAGGTGAATCAACAGTGCTTGCAGCAGCATCTTAGTATCTCCTGAGTAAGTGACATCAACAATATGCTTATTTTGTAGTTAAGGAAGAAAACATTTCCATGCAGAAGTGCTTACAGGTTTCCGTGGCCCATCCAGTTCAGATGGTATGGTTTTTTTTAGTGCCTGGGTATACTCCAGAGCTGTAGCATGAGTTTTTGTGTGTATTTACTGCAAATCTGCATCTTTGAAGCTTTTTTCAAATAGACAAGATAAATAACGCCTACTCCAAGAATTCTATTGTATTGTAGATATCATATCTGCAGCCATTTGCATGAACACGTTGGCCATACCTGCATTTCAGACTCTATTCTGGCAGGATCTATAAAGTCATTACAGTGTGCTTTTGATATGAAGAAAGGATGTTGGGCAGGCAGGCTTGGCTCACTGAAACACTGCAGCACAGTTGAGTTTGTGTCCTTATGCAGTGGCTGAACAGCCTTTCAACATTATTCTGTGCTGCAGCGAGTGCCACCCTCCTGCATCTGCAGTACAGGCACTCAGCTCACATGTCATGTTCTGACAGAGGCAGCAGCGTGGCTCTGGTGGCAAAGAATAGAGGAGAGAACAGTCACTGGCTGGGGAGGTGGCCCAGTGAGTGGTGCCTGAGCAGGCAGCCTGTTTTTACAGGCTAAGGTTCCTTTGCATACTGCCTCTATAAGATTATCGGCATCTCCTCCTGCAGCAGTACGTGCATGTGAGAACATTTGCTGACAGCACACAGTTTATCTCAACACTTTTCATTTTCTGGAGGTGAATGATGGCATTGCAGTGGAATGTGCTTGATTCTTTGGTCAGGGATGGTGTCGTTCTATGATGGAAAGCATCTTCCCACACTGCTTTTGACCCTTGGGCACTTCTGCTTCTGCCTACCTTGTAACCAGCACAGTTGCTTTTACAGCCACACTGTGGACTCTAGCAAAGGATTGTTGTGGTTGAACTTCCTTTCATCTGGAGATGTTCTTCTCAGCATGTCAGTGTCTAGTTCCCCAAGCCAGGGCCAGATACAAGTGTCCTGGTAGGTGTGACTGCCATAGGAAATGTGACACTTCTAGTTTATCATGTATTGTGATTTCAACTAATGCCTTAGATTGCTACAATGAATTTCACCAGTTTTAACTGCATTATGGAGTACTTCAAATGTAGATGTTTTGGGGTTTGCCTCCTTCCCTCTCTTCCCCTATTGTATGGTGCTTCCCTACCTGTTCTATTTCAGATACACCAGTCTTGCCAGTACTGAATCAGATTAACTCATGGATGCAACAGAAAGTAACAACTCAGTGTTTTCTTTTGCATCAATGAATTAATGCAACTTGTTATTTGGTTCAGTGATCACAAGGCAGGAAAGGAGAGCAATCACATGTTTTAAGTAGTATTCTGCAATTAGCTGTAAGGGAGAAATTCCTGTCTCTGTGTTAGAGCTGAGGACTCCTGAGCGTGGGGGGATCATGACCTGCCTTATTTTGAACTGCAGTGAGATATTTATTACAGTGGTTGTTGTTGTTATTTGACCTGTTTAGAGGTGAAATTCTTTTTCTGTGACTACAGAAAAGCAAGGTAAGATTCTGTGGTTTGCAGGGAGCAGGTTTAATGTTTTACCCAGAGGAACAACACAGTTGTTGCATTTGAATTAGCAAAGATTTTTCTAAAGAAAGTAAATTCTTTGGGAAACATTACCACTAATGCAGTTATTTTCAGACAGGTTTGTTAGTATATAATCTTTTGTGTTCCTGGGAGTTTTGTGTTCCAGTCTTATTAACTTTTTGACTTCTGTAATTACAGTCTTCCTACCTACTAACAAACAGCAAGAATCCTGAAGTCCTTCCTTTTGTCTGGTTTTTTTTTTGTTGTTTTTTTTTTTTTTTTTGTAACAGGCTACCATGAGTTCTTTGCTTAAGCATTTACCTTTTTCCCAAAAAGTTTCATGTAATCTGCTGTTGTTGATAGATTAGAAGTCTGTCTCACTGGCTTTCTTGAAATTTCTTGCCTTTTGTTCTCTCTTGATCTTTGCTGTTCTGACAGCACCACAAGTTCTGCTCAGAAATGTACTCCAACATTTTTATTGAAACCGAATCTAAAACTCTGTCCTCCCATAAGCTTTTGATAATACCTGGATTAGAATAAACTGATTTTATCTCCAAGCAGTATTTACTAATACTCTGAAATGACAGTAGCTTAACATTTTGGTTTTCTGAAGCTTTTAACATGTATTTATATAGTGTTCTCAATTTTTAGAAGGGCCTTGACTTTTTTTGTGTGTGTAGTTGGTTTTTTTATTACTTAATTTTGTTAATCTGATATGCTTCTAACATTCAATAAAAAATGGATTGTGAGCACCAAAATGACTATAATAAGATGAGTCATTAAAAAAGCCCGACACCCTGCATTTGAACTGTTTGGAAAGAGCCTTCTTTGTGAAAAGATTATCAGGGATGGAAAGGTTCTGCTAAATCACAAAAATAGACCCACAAGGCTGAAATGTTATTATTTTACTGAGTGGTGCTATTAATCATCCTGATTTAGGGAATAAAAGCATAAACAGGGTCTGAGTAGCTGTGAGGTTGCTCTATTAATGTGTGTTTGATGGAAGATGCAACAAATGATAGTGCAGCAGCCTCCTGCTGCCTTCTCTCCTCAGTGTTTTTGGCATTTTTTTTCTTCTGCCTGCTGTACCTGTCTAGCTGTCAAAATAATAAATATTTTCCCTGAAAAGTCCTCCCCCTTTTCCTGTCTCTGCCTAATCCATCTCCCTGAGCATTCTGCAGTCCACCATGGGACAGTGGTTCGAGTACCTCACTCCAGAGAATTACTGGAAGAGCACTGGAGGATTATTAAAGGGCTGGTCACAGCAGTCACCCGAGGCTGCAGCACATGCTGATGCCAAGTGCTGGCCTCTCTCTTTGGAGCGCAGGGTTGCCAGAGGCTAATAAGGCATGTCCAGGCCTTGGTTAGGTTTTGGTGTGGAAATAATCCATTAGGAAGCTGGGTTGATATCAGGGATCTCTGGGAGCTTCTGTGATCCTCCCTTAAATAACTTTGTGTTTCTGCAGCTGTTGTGCTGAGGAGGAGAGATTCACTTGCAGAATAGGCTAATATCTGAGGGGATTAAAAACTTGAAGCCTACATGATATAGGTTGTTTTGTTTTTGTTCAAACTCCAGGTAACAGGAAAATTTGGCTTATAAATAGAAAGCTTAATAGTGGGAGTAATATAATATAGATCATTTGTACACGTGAGTGAATGACCTTCATAGTGAACCTATGAGTCATTCCAGTGAGAATAAATTGGAATACAAAACAATTAACTGCAGTGGGTTTATTTGCTAGTTGATATGCTAGGCTGACAAAATGGCCTTTTTTAAAATCTGGCATAGTGCTTGTTTTGGAAATTATAATAATTCCTATATTTCCATGCCAAATTGTTAGTTTAATTTCTATTAAAAGTACTAGTGGGTCATCTTCATATTGAGGAAAACTTGTTTTACATGGAAAAAAATAAAAAAGAAACTACAAACCAAAAAGTCTGAGGTAGAAAAAAAATCTTACACTTGCTTGTCTAGGGTATGTAAGATAAACGTTTAGTCCTGTGTTGTTTCAATAACTGTGGGAGCTTGGGGAGGGATAGGGTTATTTTCTAACTGGTTTAGGCATTGTTATGTCTTTGCTGATGGGAGTGTATGTCTGACCCTCAGTGGCTGCAGTTGTTCAGCATAAACACATTGTGATGTTTCACCTTTAAGTAATTGCACATAAACCAGATGGTAACTTATATCTTTTTATTATCATACCGATTACTTAATGATGCATAATGCATATTGCATTAACTTGGAGATTTGTCATAAATCAGCTTTGATTTTTGTGGGAGTACCTGAGGTGGAATACATACTGCATTTCTGACCTTTGCTTTGTCAGTTGTGGTCCTGAACAGTCACGCAGCTACAAATCTTTCCTTGTTTTCATACTGGTATTGCTGCCATCACCAGGGTCTGCATTTTCTGAGCTTATTCTGAGCAGCATTTCAGACTGTTACCTTTCAATATTGAGTCCCTACTTGCAGAACTGGTAAAATCATGGGTACTGTACAACACTGACTCTAGGAGAGCTGAGATTGATGAAGAGAGTAGTTGTAGTTACTAAACTTCTCTGGTTTTAATGCAAGTATTATGTTTATTGAGTATCTGTTTTATGAGTGTAGTTTTTTAGGTTCTTTGTCTCAAGAGAACTAGAAAAATGCAGTTTTTGGATAATTCTAGTAATAATTATTTTTCCTTTTTTCAGGAAAATGTGATAAAGTAAATAAAGATTGCTTGTATAGGTGTCCGGTGTTGTGTCCTGTATCACCCCCTGCCTTTTTTTTTTTTTTTCTTTGAAAGAGACTATTGTCTTCCTGATGGGGATGGAACAACAGCTCTTCTGAGTGACATAACAGTGGAACTTGAATTTGAAATAGCATTTTATCCATGACCCCCTTTCTCTGTTTTTCCCCTCTTCCTCCTGCTTGGTACAGACCGAATGCCTCTTTGGGACACCTTGTGTAAACCTCCATACTTTGCTGCCTAAATGTGCATCAGAATACGTGTTTGGAGTATCTAATGTGGCAAGTGCTAAAATTAACACTTGGAACACTTCAGGATTATGAGTCATCAATCCCTGGCTGCTGTTTTTATATTTCAATAATTAATATAACCTATCTGGAAGTTACTTTTCAGACAACTATCATGGTGATCCACAATAAATCTTGAATAGAAATAAGCGAGAAAATTCAGGTAGCTGTGTGCTATATTTTACATTAGGTGTACTGGTTTTTAATGCCAAGCAGCTAAAATAAGGAAATCAACTACTTTTTATATGTAAAATTAGTTTTAGGTCCAAAAGTGAAACAGAATTTAGTCCAGAAGGATCATAGGCATTACCTTTGGGGGACTGTTAGTTCAATAGCATCAAATATTTCAAAGGAAGAATTTTATCTGTAACAAGAAATGTATTTTTTTTTTAAATAAAGAATCCCTAATGATTAAATACAGAATCACTCAATAATGCTAACCTCTTAAATGTTGTCTTCTGTTTTGTAGAAGACCCTTTTGAGGACTTCTTTGGGGGCAGACGGGGTCCAAGGGGAAGCAGAAGCAGAGGTGGTGGATCGTTTTTCTCTGCCTTTGGAGGATTCCCTACTTTTGGAAGTGGTTTTACTCCATTTGATGCAGGTAAATATCACAACATTTAAGAAGGAATGTGGGTTTGGTTCACAAAGGATTGCAATATAATAAGTTGCCTTCTCCATTCAGGAAGTTCTGGGGCTGTGGTTTTTTAAATTAAGCTCTCTCTGTAAGATGTGAATGTAAATAAAACTGTAAGTACAGTATTTGGGCTACTGAAAGTTCATGTAAAGTGAACATTCCTCTAAGAAGTAGTACTTTCTGTGTTCGTTATTTTGGTGCTACAGTTTCTTTATAGCTTTAGAATTGCTTTTGTTCTGTTTGCTTTTAGGTGTTGGGAGTGTGATGGCTTTTAGATCCTGAAAATACACTGAAAAAATGTGTGCCTGAACCCCGTGGTACTACTTAGCCTGGGGTGGCCAGTTTGAATGCTGTCCTGGGTATCTAGAGGTTGCTGGGAGCTGCTGGCAGTCAGCATCCTTTAGAATGAATCTGTGTTAAGATTCTGGGTATTATTTGGGATGTTACTGACACAGGACTAGTTCTGTCTGCCAGCTCAGGCATCCCAACACCTGCATTAAAGCAGATGATCAGATTGATTAGAGTTGCTGCCTTTACCCTGCGTGGAGAGAAAGGGGAATGGTTGAGTTCAGCAGACAAGCTTGAATGCTTTTTAGGGGAAGAGTTGACAAATGGTTTTGGACAATGCTCTGCATTTGGAACTTGACCTGTGGGGTCCATGAGAGAGAAATAGATGGGGCTGGAGTCAGGTTTTTATTCTCACACTGATGTTTAATAACATCTAGTCACTGATGCTGTGTTGATGCGACCGAGGGCATCCTGAAACTAGGATGTAGTCTGAAAGGATGAGAAATTTGTATCCCATAGTTGTGCAAAAATACATTTTTAGTCAAATGCCTTCTTTTCCAATAGGTTTTACTTCGTTTGGTTCTCTGGGACATGGGGGCATCACTTCGTCGTTCTCCTCTTCGTCATTTGGTAGCGGCGGGATGGGCAACTTCAAATCAGTATCAACCTCAACTAAAATAGTTAATGGCAGAAGAATTACTACAAAGAGGTAAGTGATACAAATATATTTTTATGAAACTATATGTAGAGACTTAAATAGCTATAATTACATGTGTATAAATATTCTATATCTTTGCACACATACATATAGTGATACATGTATGTATTTTTTTTACTTTTGTTGTTCTGTTCATTATATTACTTGGATTTCTTAGCTTAAAAACATTTTGAAATGCTGTATTGGATTCTCTCACTCTTCTTGACATTATTGAGTTGCTTAACACTGTAGCTGGAGATCTTATAGGCCTTCAGAACATCCTGTGTAGTGCTGCATCTGTTATTGTGGTCCCTGTCTCCTGTCTGCCCAGTCACCTTGAACTTCTGGAAGGGAAACGTACTTGGTTTCTGCTGATTGTGACGCTTTGAACTGGGGTTTGGGAGGACTTGTAATTTTGCAGACATTATGAAAGAGTTTTCCCTATCATCTGCTCTAGTTTTCTTTCATTGGTAGTGTTTGAGTGAAGTCTTTGTAGTAATTTTCTTCTGTCTGTTAAGTGAAATAAGCAACTGAAGCTTGCTTTGGAGAAAAATGTTCCTGTTTGTTGGAAAGTGAACTTTCAAGTATTAATAACACAGTGTAGCTTCTGGCTATTTCATGCTTGTGATGGGGAAATCATTGCGTTTGGCAAACCTGAAACTTTTTAGCTATAGAATAACCTAAATGGAACATCATGATCAGTAAATTATAGGAGTACTGAACAAGTAGTTAAATGTAATTTCAGTACTTAATAAAAAATCATGGAAAAGCAAGGAAGGACAAATTTTTTTTTGTCTGGTAACTTGTGTCCCATATTTTAAAGTGCAAGGCTCTTGTCTGTCCTGTTGTACTGAAGAGATCCTGTCATCTTGACCACTTGAAAGCAACCTCTGTCATCACACGCTGGTGTGGTCATGATATTTTTCTGTGAGTGTATTCCAGAAAAATCTGAAAACTGCCTCAGAAGTTTTGAGAGAGTTGTGCCATGTGAGAGAGACCAAAGAAAGTGTTTCTGCAAAAGTTTGTTTTAACATTAAAAAATAGACTATATCAGGTATGCTGCTGTCATATCTTTGTTACCATATCTAGGAAGTGAGGAGAGAAGCAAGAAATGTGGTTAACCACGTCTAGGAAGACACAGTTACTATCTCTGAGAAGTCCTCTTGCTTTGTGGAATATCTGCCCACAAAGCAGCTGAGTCTAAAGAAGACTCATATCCCAGCATATCCAATGAAAATCTTCTCTGAGTAATATTTTGCTTCAGGCAAGAAGCTGTTCCCTCTGTTTTTAATATGGGTGTATTCTCTTCAACAAGTCTGATCTCCAGAAAGTTTTGTATTCATCCGTGTGGTTTCCTCGTTTGAATCACAAGGGGAGAATTCCCAGATGGCTAAAATTTAGGCATAAATTAAGTATGATTAAAATAATTCAAACATTCCTTGTCTTCCCATTTCTAAAACAAACAAGGATAAAACCCCCAAACCCACAAGGCTCTTTAATAATCCTTTTTTCCAGTCAGGGATACTTGAATTTTGCACCGTACATGATGGTCATAAACTTGGTGTATAGGAGGTCTACAAATTACTTGCTCTGATAAAATGAAAAGTGGGTTAAAGACTGTCTAGTGTGCCTTACATCATGCAAAATTGTGATTGTATCTAGAATATTATGCATTTAACAAACAGGTTGGGACTAAATACAATGCCAAGATTGTGCAGTTGATCTGTCAAAATACTTAGTTCTAGATAAGAGTCACAACTGCGACAGTGCATGAAATGGCAGCTGTAATTGTGGACTCTAAAAACTGGAGGATTCCAGCTTCCAGAAAGCAATTTTCCTGCTGTAAATAAGCAATATTGGTGGGAAAATGCAGATGGTTACTGGTTGCAGCTCCTGCACTGGTAAATACAAAAGCTTGACAACGGCAGTTGTATTATAGCTCTGTTATAGTTCCTCATCTAAAACCAAGGTCTGGTGTGTATTTGAAACTGCTTGCAGTGCTTCAAAATGGCTGATGCTGTTTTTGTCCTGCAGGATTATTGAGAATGGACAAGAGAGAGTAGAAGTTGAAGAAGATGGCCAGTTAAGGTCGCTAACAATAAATGGTAAGGAGCAGCTACGCTTGGATAACAAGTAATTCAACGCACGCATTTAACAGAAATTTTAAGCTATAACAGCCACCATTTGAGGATTGACAGGAACATTTTTTGAAGATTTCAAACGAATTCAACTTTCTGTATATCGGTACTCAATCTTAAGTAGTATAAGTAGCTCACGGAAGCTCGTATTTGTCATAGACTTTTGAGTTAATTGTTGGGACCACATCAATTGGACCATTTTTTGTCCTTAAAATTGTTGTAAACTTCTGTATGCACTTTTCTTTTCTTATCTGTGATCAAGGTGAACCATGATCCTTCAGTAGTGCTAGGGCGAGATGTACACTAACACTAGCATGAATCTTGCTTTTTCCAATTTGAAATGTGAGCCAATTAGTAGTTTTAAGTCTGCTGTGAAGTTAAAAGTTCCAGGATAACCTTTTTAATAATTTCAACTTCTTTTTTTTTTTTTTTTTAAATGTTTAGTAGTGAACAATGTTAATACATTTCTGGTAATGCATTTCTGGTTTAAATAAATTAAGGATGTTTTCTAGTTGTGCATGAATGCAGACAACTTAGTAAGTTTTGACAAATGTTTAAATGTGTAATGTAAGCAAAAGGTAAACAAAAGTGAAGCCAGTGAGCTGAGTCTTTTGTCATTTGCTAAAAAAAAATTCAAAATGAATAAATGCTGATGTTTGTGGTGCATTCTTTCATGAATGGCATTTGTAACCTTCTTGTGTCTGTGTGTGATTTGGGCAACTTGGGAAAACGGTGCTTTTTTTTTTTTCCTTACCATCTTTTTCTTCAGTCTTAAGGATGAGGGCCTTTTTTCTTTGCAGATGTTTTCTCCAGTGTGACTGAAAACATGATTTTTAATTTCTTTTCTAAACCTGTATTTGAAGCACTTATTTTTTTAGAAGCATTCAGGGGCTGACTCTCTAACTCCATCTTTTACCCTAGTATGCAAGTATTGTAGGTCTAGGCTTAAAAAAGTTTTCTTAAGTTTTAAGTTCTGAGATTGCTTCAAAAAATAAATACATAGGAAACAAAATACACAGGAATAAATACATAGGAAATCAATACACAGGAAATCAATAATAAGCCTCCAAAAGAGGCTTTCTGAATAGGATTTTTTGTCATTTTGTGATCAAATAATTAATTACTTTGAAGATTTGTACTAAATTATTGGCATTATAGTATCACACTTATTTTTAGTCCTCAACCAAAAATCAAGAGGTGGATTAATGCCCTTTGTTAAATTAATGGAGTGAAGCAAAGTGTTCCTTTGTAGCTAAGACCAGATTTTCAAAGTTTAGTGAAAGATGACTTGATTTTGGTGTGTCACTGAGAAAGCATGTGAGTAACTAATGGCACTTGTTAACAGCTGCCAGGCTCTGGGTAGTTCTGTGCATAAATCATGGATGTGCAGTTTTCATCTGTGCACCAGCTTTGAACATCTGGCTTTCACAAAACTCTTCAGGGTGGCTTAGTGTTTAAAAAAGAAAAAAAAAAAGAAGCATGGTGTTTTCAAATGATCACCTAATGCCTTCATGCTGAACACCATCTGCTTTGTACTAACAAATGTGTGTTGATTATTAAATACCTTGAAAAAATTTGCTCGTTTTTTATGAAGGAAAACCATTTCAACTTAAGCCAAACCAACAAGCTAACAAACTGCTACAACAGAATACGTACTTGTAGCAAAGTTAGTATATTGTACTTTTGTCCCTCTACCATTAATGCTAATTTGATAGAGCCAAACAAAATAACGTGTAGAAGAAGAAATAAATATGTGATTTGGTTTTGGGACTAAAGAAGTTATGTACCTTTCCAAGTTCTTTGCAGAGTTTCTGTTACTTCAGTGTTGTGTTTTTGATGTAGAAGCACAAACTCAGTTTAGAACTAAATAGTGTTTTCTTGTTAATGCTGTTTTTTCCTTCCCCATGTATGTTACTTCTTGATCCAGATAACTAAACAGGCAATTTATTTTAAAATCTGGCTTTGTTGTGATGTCTTGAGTTATTAAAAATGTTAATTTATATTTACAGGACACAGTGTGCTCCTTTAAATTATGTAAACTGTAAAAAGTGCTTCAAAATTGATTAACCAAGTCAAATAAAATTAGGACAATCTGGAGTTGAGTTTGAATGCCTTCTTGTGAATATCCATAGGTTTTACATTAAACTGCCAAACTTCACCTTCTAGTTTAATCCCAGGTCATCATCTTTAACATTTAAATTACCTCACTCAGGTGAAGAACACATTTAGGGTGGCACAGCTGCTAGTCTTAAATGAGTATCCATGTGCTTGTCTTAGATTTTCTTGCCTAGAAAAGTGTGGTCCTTCTCACAGTGTTACACACAAAACAGGTCACACCAGGGTTCCAGGATGAAATCTTTGAGTGCTGTAAATGTGCTCAAGATCTGGTGCTTTTGGACAGCAAAGATCTGTTCTGCCCTTGGATCCCTGAAACTGGTTGTCAGAGCTGGACAAAACGGGCACTAAAATGGCAGGGCTGCACTTTCTTGGTAGAAAGAGAAACTGTCAAAACACAAGGAATGAGTCAGCAGAAGGTAGGATTAGGCAGTAGAGGTTCCTGCAGTAGTGAGATACCCACACACCAGCCTTTGCATAGGCTGGGTGTTGATCTGGGTGGATATGTGGTCTTGGTCCAAGTATATCATTGGACTGGCAGTTCGAGTTCCAGATGTAAAAGACTCCTTTACACTTGACCTAAACCGAATGGTCTCCATCTCTTTCAGTACGTAGGAGATAGGTTGGTTTTTTGAAATAACACCACATCCAACTTCTTTTTTTGATGCAGCTTATTGCATCCAGCTTCATTTTTAAAACACAAAATAAATCTGCATTCTATGTTTACTGTCAAGTCATTTAAAATTCTTCCTAGTATGTATTATATATTCAGAATTTCTTCTGCTGAATTATTTTCTCTTGAAAACCCACTTCCTACGTTGCTTTGAAAAAATTTTACGTTGTTACTTTCTAATATGTAATTTGCATGGATATACAAGACCTGCTCACTAGAAGTGATGGATCATCAAGGACAGCGAATTTCCTTAAACTTCAGTTTTGGCCAAAATAGTACAAAATACTTAATAAAAGAAAAAGTTCTTAATTTTAGCAAATGCTAAGCATCAAATCTATGGTGGGAAGAGGCAGCTTTCAAAACCAGGTGCTGTTGGATTAAAAGTGCCATTTCTTCATATATGAGGGGTTAATTTTGAATATTTAGGGACACCATCCCATTTAAATTGAGCTTCCTCCAGTTGTTTGGAAAAACTAAGATGGAGTTTTTGAACCTGCTAAGTCATTTACTCTTTCATGCTCTGCTTCAAAGTTCATTGGACACAATAACTTTGTAATGCTTTCTCCTGGTGCAACCTCTTTTTGATCCCTTGTGCATGGCAGTACTTTCAGTGCATTACACTAACTCAAGTTTCTCTTTGGATTGCATGGCACCTACTGCTTTCACTCAGCTTTACTGAACAAGTTTGGGAGTTTGCCTTAGAATGCTTCACATTTTAAAATGGCTGCAGCCCTTGATGTTCTTAGTTCTCACAACACCTTCTTGAGAATCAGAGGCATTGTCCTGTGGTACAGGGGACAAAGCTGCTCTGCAGAGCATGTGTACATAGCATTTGTAAGATGGATGTTGTATCAACTTGTGATCAATTGATGAACTGAGTGAGAATGCTGAAAACAAGATTGTAAAAGACTTAACGACTTAAAAACGCATCATCTCTAAGCCCAAGGGTTTTGTATTTCTCGTCAGTGTTTGTGTTTGGCTGTTTTGTTTCTTTGCCTCCAGTGTTTTGGCTTCAGGTGTAACTGGAGGTTTGTCTTTTGTATTTAACTGTGCTGTGTTTCAGAACATCTCTGAGATGGTCCAGTGGTAAAGTTATATTTTGTTTTTTATTTTTGGAAATGTGAGTTTTATTAATGAATCTGTTTCTGTTCTGTTTGAGAAGTGAGCTTATTACTCATTTTGCCTGAGTTTAATCTGTGGTGATAACAGGATAGTGTTTCTAAAGGTGGTTGTGTTGCAAAGTGAATGCTGTAGCTGTCTGATGCTCATGGTCAGAGAATCTTTGAGATGTACTCAGTGTTAGTGCAATGCTTTAACTTAGTAATAGAATACTTGTTAACCTTTTTGTGGAAGCATTTCTTAGGTCTGTTGGAAAACCTGCCTCTTTGGTTGTGATTTTTCGATGTCTTGGTGTTTAGGCTTATTTATAAGTCATGGTGTTCTCACAGGGTAGTGGCAATATGGACATCTGTAATCTGCCAGTCAGCAGTTACCAAACTTTGAAACTTTGCCTTTTTGTAACATAAGAAAAGAAAGCTTGTTTGTACTGTCTGCTGCCTCTGGTCTTGTTTACTTTGGGATTGAATTGTGACCACAGCCTTGCTTGACATAGTACTCAAACAGTTTGGGTTTGTTGTTATTGCTTGTCTTCAAGTGGTTGTCTTAGGTACAGAACTTCTTATCTTCCTCATGAAATGCTGAAATAGTCCGTTTGTTGCAATAGTGTTGGAATGAAACATGTTTACTTTGTGAGCGTTGCAAACTGTATCTTTTGAATTTATAATTCTAGTGGGTTTATTGCTTGGTCTGCTTTGGTTTCGGAAAAAATGGCTAGAGTTGGTTGTTGAATGAAGTGCACTCCTGAAAGGTTAGAGGGGAAGGTGGTTGGTTTATACTCTGCTACACAGGTCATACCTTCACAAAACAGTGAACCTCACATTTGAGATGATGCTGTCAGATTAAAAAAAAAAAAAGAAATAATTAAAATCCTGTGATGATCAGAGCCATACCCTGAACCTGTGCAAGCTGACTGCTGATTCACAGTCACTGGAACTTTTCTGAAAACTCTGTTCTGGCAGATTCAGTGCTGCGTTAGGTGTTATCTTACTTAAAACAGCTGGTAAAAAGTTAATCAAAAACCCACACGAGTACCCTATGCCCTGTCATGCTTACCGTGGCCAAAAGATGTGCAGCAGCTTGGATGTGATAGTGCCCAGTTCTGAAAGCTGGGATGTCCTGGTGTGAGATGGCCTGAGTGCTAATTACCTTCTAAATAAAGGAAGCGGAAGACCTCTGCCTGAGAAGATACCAGCTTTGAAATGTCATGGTGGGGATTAAAGTATATTTAATTGAGAAGTAAAGCATTCTATTAGAAGGATGCCATTAAGTAGAATTGTGTCTTTAGTTTTCTGGCTTTTACAATAATGTCAGCTTTTGCAGCATATTGGGTTCATTTTAAACTCACTAAAAATAGATAATTTTTGAGCTTGACTTAAAATTGACAATCAAGAAAATAGATTTTTAGAGGCTTCTGGTAGTAACTCTTAAAACTTTGCTTTGCCCTATAATTTATCCTTACTACTGAATCACAGATTCAGCTGTTCTTTTCAATGCAGCCAACTTCAAATGAATTTCATAAAAAAACGGGGAAAAAACCAAACCTGTAGGTGCCATGTTTACCAGGAGCGGAAATAGGGCTGAATCCTTTCAGACACCTGAACATTAATTCTGAGATTAAATACACCTGGTTTGTAATAATCAAGTAAGGATGCCAGTCTGTTAAGTGATATGACAAATGACAGTTCCTTGGGAAGGCTTCAGTTCCTCCTTTTCTTGACTGTTAAAAGTCAACTATGAAATCTTCATTGTTTCTTATTTGTAAATTTATTTGAGTTACTAGTATGGGAGATGGATCCAGCCTAGATGACTGGTCATAACATTCATTTTGTGGAACACACATTCCTGATAGCCAGAAGAGAGAATTATTTTGGCTGTGTCTGTAATTGGAGTTGCTTGAAGGTGTTACTAAGCCACCTGAAGATGCAAAGCAGTAGCTCTGGAATCTTCTGTCCTGGTTGCCGTCAAAAGCTTGATTGAATTGTGGTCCAGGAGGGGAGTTTACCTCCCAGAATAAAAAATCAACAGTCATAGGTCTGCAGAGGCTTTGAGACATCTGGTCGAGAAGCTGGGCAGCCCCATCAGTCTTTCGGTTTCCTTCCAGAAATAAATGTCGTGTCTATGTTAATCTTTGTAAGTGATATATGGAGTAAGATTAACTTGCTAATTTATCACACATTTGCATAACTGTCACCACAGCCACCTCTGGCAAACTTCTTTCCTTGACATGTAGTTGGAGGCTGCCTTTTACTCTTTACAGAAACTAAATCTGAATTTTTCATCCTGTTGTGATATTTGTCATACGCAGCAATGGAGTACTGAGCCTTGCTTTTGTGAAAGAGCACATCCTTTAGTATCAGTCTCTGTCATTCTTCCAGGAGGAGCTAGACCAAAATTGCTTTGAGCTTCTCTAGGAAAGTATTTCTGGAGGAAAAGGGAGAAAACTCCTGTGGCCAAGGCTTGGCCTTTCCTGCAGCCTCTCTTAGCCAGTCGGAGGACTGAGCCTTTTGTCTTCAGAGGACCCTGGCCAGGCTTTCTGTAGTAACGCTGCCTCTCGTCAGAAGGCACTTTGGTGCTTTGAGTTATTTGGACATGCCCTGCTAAGTAGTCACTCACACCCCCCCAGAATTAATCTCTAATCTCAATGTATACATTTCTTACTGCTGGGGCTTACGGGAAATATGGGCAGGTCCTTATCACCGAATGTACTGCACTTCAGTAATGAAGGAGCATTCATTATTCATCTGTTCTACACAAACTGGGAGCTGGCTGTCCAGGAGAGCAGTAGAGGGCTAGAAATTCGCCTAGAGCTGTTTTGGGTGTACCTGGTGTTGTGTGCAAGCACGAGTAGCATTCACAGACCTCCTGCCCTTGGTTTTTGACTGAGCTCCTGAGCGAGTGCAAAGAGGTGAAAGATTTTTTTCTTGGGGAGATTCACCTTCAGAGGACAACCACCAAAATGTTCCTTTCGTTAAACACCTCTAGTGCTACCACCATCTTTTCTGGGGTTGGATGTTTTAGCCCTGAGAAGAACAACAAATCTTAAGATCCTTGAAACCAGTAAGGGAGAAGCAGGAAAACAATGCACCCTGTTTTGCGGTGTTGACATAAATTTCAAGGGCTTTTTTCTTCCTTTGGTCTTTGCCTTTCTCATCAGGAAAACATGATCACGAGTTGTCCCAGTGAATGCAAGAGGGGTGGGCATTTGCCTTGTCTCCTCTTCACCCTGCCTGTTCCCTGCCGGCCCAGGCTCTGGGCTGCTCTGAAGGCTTTTTTCCCTTCCAGCGCAGGCAAGGGAGGTGCTTCTGCAGCTTGAGGATGGTGTGCCAAATTCCACTTTGATTCTAAAAAAATGTGTGCACCAGAAGGAAAAAACTGTGCATATTAAAGGTCTCCTTGTTTGGAAGAAGAGTATAAATATTTGTATCAGGCTAGACAAATTCAAATGAGAAGATAAACATACATTTTTAACACATGGATGATTAACTGTTGGAAGAACCTGCCAAGAGCAGTAGTTTCTCTGGCTTTCAGTGTCTTAAAAAGACCAGCTTTTTGAAAAATATCTTTTAGTGAGGAGGGAGTGTTTGGGCTTTACAGAGAAGTAGTGGAAGCTTGGGAGCCTGGGGCACAGACCGAGATGCAACAGAGCACAGTGCTCCTTCAGGCCTTCCTTCATGGTCTGTGTCTTGGCTTCTTCCCTTTCCTTCCTGATGTGTCAATGTTAATGCACATGTCGTATTCTCTGACTGTGGTTTTGAGACTGGGGGACGCTTTGGTGATGTGGGGAACTGCCTTGTGTCTCGGGAGGTGCCGAGGAAGCAGGGGAGCTGGGAAGAGAGGAGACAACACCACGTGCACCTGGGGCAGCCTGATGACTGTTGCCCTAAAGCATCCAGTTTGGGATGTGTAGGTGCCAAGAGTGGACTTCATGTGGGAGAAGACATTCTGGATTGTGCAGGTAAGTTGCTTGACTCTAGTGAACAAGTTGTGTGTTAAGTGAAGAGGAGGAACCAGGGCGAGGTCTGTGATGACTGTCCCAGGGAATTTGATTTGAAATTTGCATTACTGTGAGCCCTTGTATATCTCCTGTCTTCTCACCAACAACAGGCATGCAGAGCTTGAGACAGCCTACTTTCAACTCCTGAGATGAAGATTAGGAGGTCTCTTGTTAATGACACATTGAAGATTCACATGGCAGAATTAACTGTTCAGTTTCTTAAATCTGGGCAACATTTTAATGATGTAAAGTTTTTATTTTTAGTGTGTGTTAAATCTTACGTTGGTAGCAATATGTGCATTTTGAATTTTGAGTGACTATAATGAAAAAAGCTGGATTTTTGTTAATTAAATCACTTTTGGTAGTGTGCTAAATGCCTAAGGCTGCAATATGTCAGAAAAATAGTTCTACAGGCAATAGCCAGAGAAGCATCCCACAGGGCTTATATGTGTGAAAAAACTGTCTGTGGATGCTTTTTTGGGTTTTGTATATATCCGGGCCTGAATTTTTAAGTTTATTTCAAAGAGAAACTTGAGGAAAGGCAAATTCCTAGAATTATAACTCAGCAGCACTTGGGTCATACAACCATCAAACACAGTTTGGAACAAAACCGAAATGTAAGCTATTGTATGGTAAAGTCCTGGTATCTCTTAAGGACCTTCCAAATTTTCTGGGGAAGGTATCCTGCTTGGAGAGTGCTGGAACTCTGGAACAAAGTTTTAGTTCTTCAGTGGTCAAATTAACCATATTTTGAGAGATAAGTATTCTGATCTTAAAATAGCCTTCGTGCAGTCTCCTTTCTCTGCAAGTAATAAAAACTGTAAGGCTTTTGCCAGTCACCAATGTGGACATGGCCAGCTGTAGTGACACAAGGAATCTTGCTAATGGAAAAGCAAACAAGTGTACGTGCTGTACTGCTCTGCCCTTTTCTGGCTTAAAAGAAGGCTCGGACAGAAATATTTCTGTAGTTTGCAAAGTGTGTGTCCAGTGCGCACCTTGTATGTATTGGCTGCTCGTTAGCAGTAAACTGCTGCATAACTAGTTGTTTTTCTGAGTGTATCAGAGCCGTAACTTGTCAAGGCAAACCAAGTGTATCAGTTTTATCCATATTTTCCAAGAACCTTAAAAGATTTGAGTTGCATTCTGCGTGGAACTTATTTCAGTTAGAAAATTCAGTGTTGTTTGCTGTACAACTCGAGTCCCGTGTTACATCACTGGAAGAGACATCACCAGGTGTTCCTAGGTTGGATACAGTGTTTTCTTTTGAGAAGCAGGTAGAAAATGATAAGTAGGTGATTGTTTTTACCACTATTAAGTAAGAAGAAAATGATGTGTATTTTATTATGTATATTCATATTTTTGAGGTGTTATATCAGTGTCAGCTACTGCTATATGGTATATAAATTGCAGGATCTATTGCAAAGGGGGAAGTGTCTAAACAATTTCTGAAATATTTTTGAAACATTGCTATTGCCCTACTTTTGATCCCTCTTGAAAGTATTTCCCCGAAAGAATTGGAAGAATGCCTTGTTGAAAAAGGTTAAAAGAAAGTAGTGTAATTTGTCCTGAAGCCCACCAATAGCAGTTTTGTCGCCATTAGTAATTTATTTATTATATATAACTCTGTCTTGAAAAGTGTTACAGAACAGAAAGTGACTTTTAAGTGCTTTCTAATGCAGTGACTAATCGAGAAGGTGCTTCTTGTAATCACTCCTTAAAACAAGAAGCTCAGCTCAGGGAAATAAAACATTTTTCTGAGAAGATGCAGGTGTTTAAACCTCCTTGCTCTTCTTGATGAACAAAATCGAGATCATAAGATTAATTGATTACTCTTACGTGGTTTCCACTCTTCCCCCTCCTCCAGCACTTGCTCTGAGATCACGTGTGTGCTTTGCTCCTGAAATGTTTATAGGAGATGATGACTACATCCCTGGTAACCCTTTTTGTAGAATAAATCACAACAGCCAAGTGCAGGCCCGTGCTGGGTGCTCTGTTGCAGGGGAGGTGCTTGTTGCCCTGGACAGAATAGTTTCCGAGAGTGGAAACTTCTTTTCTAAGCGCTGTTTGCAGGGGGAGTAGGATTTTGCCTTGCGCCTCCCAGCTTCTCTTGAAACCAAAAGCCAACCCTTTGTTCACGCTGGGCTCTGGGTTCAGTTCACTGTTGTGTTTTCTGGGTGTGGTGGCAAAATTTCCCAAATTGCTGGTGTCTCTGGTGTTGAGTATGGACCTGCAAGTGGCACAGGGCCAAGCTCTCAACTTGAAGTGCAGCTTTAATATAGGTTAGATGAAAAATTGTTAACAGAGGTCAAAGCCTCTTGGGTTTTCTATTTTTGTGACAGTTCTGGCTAATCTTCCCTTAAAATGTAGGCCTTCTGTATTTTCAGTTGAAATTGGGATAGAGGTGGACACATTCAGGTCCTTGCTGAACTGTCATCAATGTCCATATATTGGTGTTACAACAGTGTGGTTTTATTTATAGATGTACCTTCTCAATTGAAATTCAGTGCTCTGAAGGCTTTTACAAACAGATTCCATCTCCTGGAAGGTGATGTCACTGCCTTGCCAGCTGTAATTCTGTTTCTAGTCCAGTCTTCAGTCTTGACTAAGCAAATTTTTTCTTAGAAAAACAGTTGATTCTTTTATTTAGTATTTTTAAATATTACTGTAAAAGGAGATTGTTTCTGTAGGGATAGCAGGCTGTGTCCAATACCAACAGTTCAGACAAGGTCAGAATTTTAACTGGAAAGGGATGAAGTGTTGTCAAATGTGCAAAATCTGGGACTGTTCATGTCAATCACTGACTCGCATGGTAACAAATGTAGGTGAGCGTCAGCCCTACCTGTTGTGTGTCTGTTCTGGGTTTCCTTTTGTTGTTGCAGTGCTGACTGCAGGACGTTTTCAACTCTGCAAAGGGAACAATTATTATTCGTGAGACCAAGGAGAAACACTGTAGTGTAAATGAAGTTTGACATCTTCAAACTTAGTAAAACTCTTGGCAAGTGTTTCTGAGAAGGTTCCGAGTTCGCTGGTGTTCAGGGAGGAGGTTGAGTAGCTCTGCTGGGTGCTGCACTTTGGGCTGCCAGTAGTACAAAGTTGTCTGTGTTTAAACAGCTCAAACCTGCATGTTTGATGATTTGCTTGTAAAGTTTTTCAAATATTTATACCATGGTATAATGAGCCGGCTGACAGATAGTCACTGAAATGTTTGGAAAGGCTTTCACTGCTATTACAGAATTACAGGACATGTGGGTACATCCTTACACTGGGTGATTTTAAGCAAAAGCTCGTTAAGGCAACTTCAGGTATCAAGTTGTTGTTCTGTTGTGCAGCTTTGGTAGGTGCACCCCTTCCAAGGGCTCATCCACCTCTCCACCAAGAGCTAGTGGACATTCTGGTGTGCTTTGCACCCTTCTGGAATGCAGAACCCTCCAGTTTCTCTGCCCTTGTGATAGCTTTTAAATACTGGTCCCCCTTTTTTTGCTTTAACCCCAGAGGTTGTGGTTGGAAATGGTTGTTATTGTCCTTGGTGCTCCATCCCATGGATCTCGAGATGTGTTAAAAGAGGAGAAGGTGGAATGGTGCCATTGCAGCATCGTAGGATGGGAACAGCCATTGCTCTGGGCATGGGCAAGTCTGGGGTGACCTTCCTCGGGATAAATGGGTGCACCAGGCAGGTATTAATGTCTCCTCTGGAACTCTCCTTCTGTTTCCAAAACTCACAAAACTCTCTTGGTGAAATGTTCCCTGCTCCCACTGGATCTCTGCAGAAGGAGCATATAAACTGACTGACGATACTGTTCCCAGGCACAAAGGAGAATTGTAAGTATTGTTAGTGTTGGATGGCAGTCATGTTCCTGGTTTGGTGTTTGTTTTTTTTTTTAATTGAGAAAATGTTGATTTCTGTGCTCTCCTTATTGGCCATTTTGGTAAGAACTTCAGTTTGAGCAGCATACACAGAACAATTTCTTTTTGTGTATTTAAATATATGTGTTTATGTGTGTGCCTACATTTGCATTTATAAACATTCAGCTATTGATAGGATTTGAAAAATTAGTTGTTGCATTTCTGAACTATGGTGGGTTTTAAGGCACAGGCTGAAGATCTTGACTGTGGGTGGGAAAGAGTGTTTGGAAACTTTGAGAGTTCCATGATTGACTGGAGATGCCAAACAACAAAAATGGTGCAGCTTGAGAGTTGTGTCTCCTTTAAGGCCACTATACAAGTTCATAATTAGGTGTTTAGTCAAAATTAGTATTGAATGTCAACTTGAAACACTATTTTTTAAAAATTCAGACTTCTCATTAGCGCATCAAAAATTGAACAGCAACTAATCACTTGGTGCTCCTGTCATCAGGAAGATGTCAGAAACAGGACTGAGTTTTGTGGTGAAGGTTCATGAAACACTTCGAAACCTACTGAGCTGTCAGAAGAGATGTCCTATTTCTCTGGGCATGTGTTGCTTTAGGGGTCACTTAAAAGATGATGGTCTCTGGAGCTCTGTAACTTAAATCAGGGATGTGTGCAGGCACTGGGAGATGGGATTTGCTTGCCCTAGTCCTAGTAATGCAGGGAGGGTGGAAGAGGAATAAATTGCACATTGGGGGGTGTAATTGGAGAGAGCGGGTATCTCTTTTTTTTTTTTTTTTGTAATTAATAAGTGAAACCCTCAGTGCCAGAACCTTAGTGTTGTATTTAAGGCTCAGGGTAGGAGGGAGAAGAGTTTTCAAATGATTAACCTGAAAAGTGTGGACAGTGGAATATAAAAGGTGGAGCTTGCTCTTACTGTCTCGCGTCTGTGAGATTTCAACGGCACTAATGGCCATTTGATGAAAATATAAACTTGGTGATTTTGTGCTTTTGCCAAATTACTATGGAAGTGTTGACAAAACAGCTGGGGAAGTCATTCATCACATTTTTCTGAAGTCACTCATGAGATTCTTTTTGTTTTAAATTTAACTGCCTGGCTTTTTCTTTACGCATCTTTCTTTTACGGTAATCTTGGTTTGCTGTGCGTTAAGATTTTGAAGACTGGCTTAAAGCTCGGAATCAATGGAAAAATATGTAACACAACTGTGTAATTTACAAATTAGGGCTTGCTCAGAACTGTTTGAAGATGCTCTTTTAGTGAGCACTAATGGGAATATAAGATGACGTCTTGATACTTTAACTCATTAGTTTTTAAGAGTTATGAAGATAAAGAGTTTGTTATGAAAGTAGAAGAACATTTTTTCTCTGCTTTTGCTGTCTGAAGAGTTTTCTAATTAGAAGCCAATTTTGCTTGACCTGGTGGTGGTAACTCCTAGGAGGGCTGAAAGCAAGAAGCAAAGTTTTGTCTTTGGGGGCAGTGAAGGAGCTGTTTTGTCTGGCACTGGGAGGTTCTGGAGAATGAGCGTAAGAGACGCGAAGCTCTCCAGGGCTCTGCTCAGGCACAAGGAGAGAGGAAGCACTGGTGGAAGGCACCTTGTGTCTGGGTACGTAGTGGAGGGCCTGGCTGGGTTGCATGTAGTTGTGCTGTGAAATTTTTGTTTATTCATTTTTTCCTCCAGTAGTGAGTATTAAGTTTCATTATAAGGGCCAATTATTTTTTTCCCCTCAGTAGGATTTTGGTTTGCACTTCAAATACAATTTCAAAGTGAAACTTGATCTGCGTGGCTTCCTCATGGTAGAGACGAAACGCACGGGGATTTCTGTCTGAGGTTGAAATATAATTGAGATGAAAAAAAAAGCCTGAGTTTCATATAATCATAGGATGGTTTGAGTTCGAAGGGACCTTAAAGATCATCCAGTTCCAAGCCACTGCCATGGGCAGGGACACCTTCCACTAGAGCAGGTTGCTCAAAGCCCCACCCAGCCTTGAACACTCCCAGGGATGGGACATCCACATCTTCTCTAGGCAACCTGTTCCAGTGCCTCACCACCCTCACAGTAAAGTATTCCTAATATTTGATCTAAACCTGCCCTCCTTCAGTTTTAAGCCATTCCCCCTTGTCCTATCACTATCTGCCCTTGTAAATATCAAACCAAATCAAGAATTTTCATGTCGGTGATACCAATTCTGGAAGAAGAGGGGCCATGTAAGAGACAGGTACAGTGGTCTGAGCTCCATCTCAGCTACATGTTGTGAAAGGCATTTGTTGGGGAGAGAAGCCTCGAGAGTAGGAGTCCCTGGTGCAGGTTTTTAAGGGGGTCTGCAATGTAGTGGTGTACAATGAGACTTGCAGGAAACTGGGGTAGACCTCTGGCATGACCCTGAAAAGTGCAGAAAGCATAATCTTTTAAGTAATCTCAATTGCCATTTAAAAATCAGGTCCATTTGTTTAAACTCTGAGCTTGAAATCTTCATAATTAGTATTTATATGTGTCAAGCTGTGAAACTCATTCCTCGTTCTTTATTTCCTTTCAAAATTCTTGCAGAAACGAGTAAAACACCCCTGTGTGATAAAGTCTTATAAAATTAATTAAATTCACTTTGAGTGTCAGCATGCAAATGGGGTCATCTCTCTGCTTGCTGGAAACGTGGGGATTCATATTACCTCCTGCCATTTCCTACATCCCAGATCTTTAAGATGAGAGCAATTAGTAAAAGCTATATGGATGCCCTGGTGTGCTTCCACAGAAGCAAAATAGCTGCAAAAGGCAGGATGTGCTCAGCCTGTCCTCTCTGGCCTCAGAGATAATGTAGGACTGTTCCTTGGGCTTTAAAAGATCTTCTGATGAGTAAGTTTTGGCAGCAATGAGGTAACTCCAGTCTCTCCCAGCATCTCCCCTCTCTATGCCAGGCTCCAGAGATCGGTGCCACCTGACCTGGTCGGACAGGAGTGGCTGTAGCCATCGATCCCCAGGAGCCACTGAGCATGATCACATTTCCTGTCAAAGTACCACTCTGCAGCACTGTTGTAGTTAGCATGTGCTAAAAACTCATTTAATTTTCCCAACTCGTTGCAGATTGGGGCATCTTTGTGGTGAAATGTTGTGTTGAGGTAGCTTGGGATGTGCCGGGAATGCAGGATTCGTGTTGGTACACGCTGGGCTGAACGCGGGATACAACGGGGTTCTCGGGCATGTACGGGGGTGGCAAGTAAAATCCAGATGGATAAAAAAGAAAAACAAAACTGAAAAGGTTGAGCTCTCTAAGGGAGCTGCTGCGGGGCAGGGAGGGTGAGCAAACCCAGCATGGGGCTTTCCCTGCCCTGGGTCTGTGCCACACGGGTATGGCTGGGCAGGAACAGTGTGAGCTGGCACTGGAGCAGCTGAATACGAGGGCAAAAATAAAAGGAGCAAGTCCCACTGCCAGTTTTTAAAGCCAGAAGGGCAGAGGTTTGCTATGTGTGTTGAGCAGAAAGCATTGAGCCCTGCCCTTTCCCGGACACTGGACGTGCTGCAGCCATGCCCTCCCGGGACAGAAATAGCACTGCGAGAGGCGCCCCATCAGTCTGTCCTTTTTCCCAAATCCCACACCCTTGTTTTTTCCCAGGACTTTGCTACCATCTCCCCTACTGTCTCTTGCCACTTTTGGATTTTCTTTTTTTTCCCCTCCGTGCAGGAAATGCCCACCTCCCACAGCAGGGGAGATAGTAGTGCTGGTCCTGCCCTGGTAAAGCCCAGCCCAAATCCCCCCAAAACCAATATGAGTTTTTGGGTTGGAGCAGGGAGACATAATGCACGTCTGAGTTGCAGTGCTGTTCATGCTGACAGAGCTGAGCTGTTGTAACCAGCACAGGATGGGAGACGGAAAGAGGAGGAGGTGGGACATGGCAGCAGGTTTCTGCAGAGGGTACGGATCAAGAGCTGCCAGCATCTTCAGTTTCTAACCAGCTGAGCACTCCGGGTGCACCGCTTCAGCTAAATATTTCCTTGAATTTTGCAGGAAGGAAGTGTCAGACAGACACTGAGAAACCCTGAATCTCCTTATGCTCTCTGTATCATTGAGGAATGTGCAGTTGCTCTGGAAGGAAAATGATTGCCAATAATTGCTGAAAGCCACTGATTTGTGTGAGCCCACTCAAAACCTCCTCCTTTGTCCTGTGCTTTAGCTGATAAACGTCACTGCTGAAATAAACTCCCTTTATAGTTTACAAAAGCTCTGCCCTAGAAGTGATGGTGCAGATGGGGCAGCTGCTCTGGCATTCCCTGGATAGTTTCTGAGTGATTTCAGGCTCTTTCAGCTTTCAAAACTATGTGCATTTTTTTTAATCAGAGGATTTTAAAATGGCTGCTTTTTCTTGTAAGCATCACATCAAATAGCAAGAGAGAGATTTTTAAAGGCTGTCACTATCAAACTCAGAGATATTTTCCAAAGAGGACTTGATGCAAATTTTGGTTACTGTCGAGCCTGGCAAACCCGAGAGAGCACAGGCTGAAAGAGGGTTTTATAACTCCTGCTGTTAAGCATCACAGTATTTGTGTTTCCTGGCATTTAGAAACAAGTTTAAGAACAATTAATCAGAAAAACTTGCTCAACATAGCCTCCAGTAATGGTGAGGGAGTATTTTCTTGGCTGAGCATTTTGCCTACAGTTTCAGGAGGGATTAGGGGGGTTTGTGTGCACATGTAGTTTTAGAAAATACCCTGGGCTTGGTGTTTTGTAATGAGCATCACTCATTTCCAACAGAAATTTGAAAGAGCTGATGATTTGGCAGCTTTCTGAAAACAACTTTTGAGTGTGGTCCCCCAAATCAGACCATTACTTCTGTGTTTTTAGTAGAGTTACTTGGTCTCCTGATATTTTCTCTGTACTATAATACATTAGATATGGAGCTTTTAAGAGAAGAAACAAAAGATCCAGTTAATCTCCAGGATTTTTTCAGCGCAGGATAATCCAGGCCTGTAGACAGGTCTGTAAGATGAGTTCTCAAATCCAATGAGTTCCTGTAAAACATGTGATTTCCCAGCAAATGCTGGACTTTAGTCTCAGAAGAGCCCTGGTATCTTCTGCTGAAGGTAGATATTAATACCGGAACTGCTGTAACAATGGAAAAGTTTATCAGTAGAAAAACCTTATCAACAGGTTACAAAGTTTGTAGTGTGATCGACTTCAGATAAATGTATTTAAATGGTTTTCTTTTCTTTCACTTTTGATTGCTCCTTCCGTCGCAGTTCAGCTCTCCACGGCAGCAGCGGATGTAGTTGAGTCATCAGAAACTCCAGTGCCCTCCATAGGCACAGGGTAAATTCCAAGCCTTTGTAATAGAAGGGGGAGAAAAAGTCAAGAAAAGCTTTTTTTTTTTTCCTTCTGCACTCTGTGTTGTCAGTACACATCAGGAACAGCTCAGATTTCCAGCTGAGCCTTCTCCAGAAGCAGCAATACAGTGCTCTGCTCTGAGCTTATACTGCCCTTAACTTTAAAGCCTTGAAGTATTAGAGACTTTGCTGGCCATCATTCCAGAAAGATTAGAATGGAGTAAGTTTCCTGCAAGCCGCCTTTGCACAACTGTATGGCTGGAGCTTGGCTCGGAGCTGTCCCGTCATTAGACAAACCCAAATGTCCCTCACCAGTTGCATCTCCTGGTGCTGGTTACAGGGCGGACTGTGTGGTGTTTGTGGCCTCGGGAAGTCTTCCTTCAGATGAGCAAACTCTAGTGCACCTATTTCTTTCCTAATACAGGGGAAAACCCTGATTATATATATATTTCTTGGGTGAGGTGTGTAAGAACAGAGCATGTGAGTAGGAGGGCTGCCGTGCGGGAAACACGAAGGCTCCACTCCCTCCTGCGCGGGAAGTGACCTGGCAAATGCAAATCAGTGTTTCAGTATCCTCAGGATGTTTACCCTGGTTTGTTTTGCATATTTCTGCCATTACTGTCTTGCCATTAATTACTGCTGATTCCTGGTAGGATTTCAGTTCAATTCGAGGACATGCATGGATATTACTTAAATGTAACACAAAAACAATAATGCTGGCCCGTGCAGGGCTGCTTTTGTGTGTAGTGCTCCGCGACTTACCTGTCCCACCTCACCTGGGATATCTCTGCCTTAGTGTTTTTGCTCCTGTGTGTTATCTCCATATCCCAGGAGCATGTATAGACCCCTTGGTGCAGCTAGCATCTCCCCCAGAGCGCCCACCTAGTCCAAGAATTACACTCCCAGTTTGTGTTAGACATATAAAATCGCTGTATTACCACATAAATACAGGTTGGCAGCGGCTGTTCTGATAACGATACCCTCGCGATAGGCAATATTGCCCTCTACTGGTTAGCGACAACTCGAAGGATCCCTGTTTTCCCCTTTCCGTGCAGCAGCTTTGGTATGAGAAATTATTTTCCAGCCCTTCTTGCTTGTAGCAGAAGGCAGCTTTTAGTCCTAACGCAGCTTTTTAGGATGCCACAGCTCGTGGTTCATTTCTTTGTCCTCAGAAGCTGCTGTTCATTTGGTGCACCAGAAAACCAAACTGTAATTATTGTTTTAAAATGTTACTAGTAATGCTGAATCCTTCATTTTCAGAATTAACCCTTAGAAATGTAACTTCTCCTAGCTGGTTTTGCAAGTGAAATAGCTGCAAGGTTTTAAATTATTATTATTTGCATTAGTGGAATAAGATCTTTTGCTTAATGCCTGGATGCTGATTCCAGCTGCCCCTGATAATTGCCCCCTTCCCTGCCCCAGCTGGGGTGGCTGCAGGATGAGCTGGCTCCAGGCACTGAGCTGGATTAAACATAGGCTTGCAAAAAGAGTGTTATTTTTAACCTGGGTCAGTCCCTGCTTGGGGTCACAGCGTGTCTGCCCAGGCTCTCACATGAGTGTGCTGGCTTGGAGACACAGGAGACGGCAAGAAGGAGGTTTTGGGGAACTGAGGGCTGTTTAAAGCCTGAGCACCCCTGAAAGGTGCTTCTTGGGTGGATATGCCAACTCTGAACTCAGGTATGCCCCTCCTCCTCCACACCAGCTGTCTTCCTAAAAGCTGTTTCTAGGACAAGTATCACCACTGATAAAGCTCTAGCAATGTTTAAACACTTTTTAGTGGTGATGCTGTGGGGCTGAACTCTCCCAGAGTAAATTTCAAGTTTCCTGTTTCCAGTGGTACAGCTGGCTTTACTCAGTCTATCTCAGATGTTTCAAATATGTTTAAATATGTAGAACAAGGGAGAACAGCTAATGCAAGTTCCACTTTAGTTTTGCTGTGCCAGGAGTGCTAAAGGTAGGTGATCAGAGAAAGATCTGGTGGCTTATGCCATGCACAGCGCTGGAGTCAATTCAGTGTTTGAACCTCAGCTGGCATGACGTTGCACCATTTAATCTGTGGTGCCATCCTGCTCTCCCACAGCTCATAAAGGGCAAAAAGTTTGGACAATTTTTTGGGGTCTTTTTGTAACTAAAACTTGTCTTTTCTCTGGGGAAATGGAAAACTGAATGACTCCTTTGGGTGATCAAGATGGATTTAGTCATTTTGATACTTGAAGGGAGCTTATAAGAAAGATGGAGACAGACCTTTTAGTAGAGCCTGTAGCGATAGGACAAGGGCTAATGGATTTAAAGTGAAGGAGGGTCAATTTAGGTACAAAGAAGAATCGTTTTACAGTGAGGGTGATGAACACTGGCACAGGTTGCCCAGGGATTTGGTAGATGCCTCATCCTTGGAAACATTCAAGGTCAGGTTGTACAGGACTCTGAGCAACCCGATCTAGTTGAAGATGTCCCTGCTCACTTGCAGGGGAATTGGACTCTGTGGGGGGGTTGGACTGTGGGGGAGATGAGCTCTAAAGGTCCCTTCCAACTGAAATGTGCTATGATTCCAAAGGCATTCTGGTTCCCTGTGTCCAGTACTGAGGAGTTGTGTTAGTGTGTCTGACTGGGGTGTCTCTGTGATGCACACACACAGAGCTTCAAGAATGGCCTCAGCACGTTTCCCATTCCTGCATCTGTTTGCCAGTATAAATTTTAAACCTACATCAAGACTTCCACATCAAAAAGAGAGCCATGCAGTTTGTGTTTCTCTGGGAGGGGAGGGATCTCCTGTTTCTGGTGCACTATAATTTGTGAACACTCTTGACTCATTTTTGTATGTGCAACTGATGTACTTGGGTTTCCTATGCTTTTTTTTCTTACTCTTGGAATTTTATTGGTTTATCTTCATAGACCTGGTATCAGCAGCCTGATACATGCTTCAGTGCTGTTTGTACAGTGTGTAAAATCCTGTAGCCTCTTATGGAAAATGATGGCAATTCTGCGTCTGGAGTTCTCTGAGCTTTTCTTTGACCTCCACTTCTCATAGCTGAAGTGCTGTGCTGCATGTGAGGGGAAAATCACTATCTTGCCAGCCCTCTCCTACTGCAAGGAGAACCACACACCCAGGGTTTTACACTGGCATGATGCAGGCAGTCTAAATGCAGAGATCCTTGTCATTTGTGATTTTGTCGTATTTGCTTTGGAAGTGTGTGGGAGACCCCAGGGCACAAAAGCATGAGTCCTGAGGTGGGGGTGGCCATTTAATCACCTGGGAAGAAGCGTCCTCTCCATAATACCCAAGCACATCAGGTGCTCAGACACACAGTAGGGGAATGTGAGACACGTCCTGGAATCTCTTCTCCTGCAAGGCCTTGGGTGCCCGCACTGCACTGTGAAATGACTTCTTAAACATTCCTTGCCTCCTTTTCCTCATGCGCTCGGAAGCCTCTCCCCGTATACGATTACAAGGTAAAGACAATGGAACCTGTTGTGTTTGAGAGTGTCAGTGGTTTGGTGCACACACAAAGTGGGTATTCCTGCTCTGTCCTGTGTTGCGTCCGTGGTGCTTTTTCCATCTTCAAAGCATTTTCCAGCCATGAACTAAGAGCACACGCATTAGCTGAGAGCACACACCCCTCCCTAAGCAGCTGATGCCGGGCACATCCCAGGAAAAGCTTCCAGAATGTGACACACCACTTTTGATGCAAATAAAATGATGCCATATTTCATCAGCTCTGTTAAAAGTACTTAAGTAATTGAACTAATGAAACTTTAAAAAGCCTTTAAGAAACAAATGTGGTACACACCTTTGTTCTCACTCTCCCCCCCCCCTTTTTTTTCCCCTTCCCTTTCCCTTACCCCTTATTTTCCAAGTTGAATGTCTTTTGTTGGCATTTTAGTATCTTACTGTTTGCTTTTCAATGTGTGGTTTTGCTGAGTTTTATGTGTGTTACGGGAGCTGATTTCTCTACTTTGCAGCACTGGTGCTGTTACGGTTTCTGCAGCAAAGGAAAGTGTCATCTGCAAAACAGCATGAGTATGACTGGAGTTACCTCATCTTTCATATCGATTGGTGCAAACATTGGGTTTTATTTCCATTGTGTTCATTGGCCTGTGCTGTGTGTGCCTGCCTTGCCTCTGGACTGTGTTTACCTCTCACAGCTTCAACATGATTTCTCATCTTCATGTGGTCCTTCACACGTCTCCACCATCCTTCCAGCTGTGATGTCCAACATCTGGCCCCTCTGAACCCACAATGGCTTTGTATCCCACCACCCCTGTAGTCAGCTTGGGTATTTATCCCTCCTTTCCCTTTAACTTTTCCTTGAGCAGGGCCAACCCTCCCTAGGCAGACAGAACAGGTGAGGTGGGATGAGATGACATGCTCTGCACAGGACAGAAATATTGTCCAGGGCCATGTGCTCAGCTCCCTCATGCTGTCTTTTGGGAAAAAGGGAACAGTGGCCCCTGGGTTGTCATATCTAGTGGATTTTTTGAGTGGCTTCAGTGTAGTGAGAGGCCATTGATGGAGCTTTCTGCTCCAGACCCTCCCTGATCTACAGATACATGGCGCTATCTGTGACTAACCGCAGCCGAGACACTAGTTTTGTGACCCCTAATGTCCAGCCCGTTTCCAAGGGGTTCTTTTTTTCAGGCTAAACTTAGGCATTTTGTGTGCAGCTCACTTCTCTTGCACTTTTTGCTTTTTTCAGGGGAGGCAGATGAAGAAGCCTTTGCCGAGGAGTGCCGACGGAGAGGACAACACGCGCTGCCTTCCCAGCCGGCCAACGCTCGCCTGCAGAAGTCTCACAAGCCTGCCAGCTCCCCCCGATATGCCTTTCATTTTAATAGTGATGAGGTGGAAGAACAGGATAGAAGCCGGGTCATGAGCAGCTTCGAGGCCCCTTTTCATTTATCAGGTGTGCACAAGCATGGTGGGGAGGAACACGCAAAGGACGATCCATCAGCTAGTCAGAAGCCAAAAACAAAAAGCCAAGCAAGAAGTTGGTGCTGTGTATTGACTTAATGTTAGCTCCTTGGTAGATCATAAACAGCAGCTTATGTGCCTTCATCCTGCTTTAGCTCTGATCTTCCATTTAGCCTAGATTCACTAAAACCCTGGGATACTTAAGGATCCAGGGCAAATATTGTTGTGCTGCTGAAGTGCCTCTGCTCTTTGTTGTTAAAAGTGAAGGCCTTTTAGAGGTTAACTCATCACAATACTTTGCACATTCATTTACTTAAATTGTGCTTGGCTTCCTTGTCCAAGGAGAAGTTCAGCAACTTGATACTATTTCTGGAAGCTGCAATTTTAGGCATCTAAATCTTAATAGAGAAGGCCGAGACCATTCAGGCAAATGTGGCAACGTGGCAATTGTCCGGGTTATTTTTGGAAGTAATTAGTCCTTTGATATATTTCCAGTCTGTAATGTTTTGGCAATGTAGTCCAGAGGCTATCTTGGACAACACACTCCTCATAACTACTTGATTTAATTGGAACCTGTGGTCAAAGATCATCCAGGACTGCCAGGACAGGTTTTTCTGATACATGAAGATGCCTTTCTGCTTGGATGCCCAATCCAAGGGCCCTTCTCAGTAGTGTGGAATTAGGAAAAGTGCTGGGAAGTGTGAGCACATGAGGCTCCTCAGGGTAAACACAGCACATGAAGAATATGCACTGTCCCCCAAAACAGGCACTCCCGTACTCCCAGTGCTGCACCAACTTCCACTATGTTTATGAGCCTTTAAATCCAACACTGCCTTCTGTATGGAAGACCTAAAACTACCATGTGGGATGACAGGTTGAAAAAATAGAAACATTTAGATAAATGTCTTCCTGATCAGTTGCTGGAAGTTTTGTCTTTAAGGATGGCGAAGTTGAATCTTTTCCTTAAAAAAAAAAAAGTTACAGAGGCCTGAATGTAACTTCTGGGCTGGTGTCCTGAATCTCCCACTCAAGGGTTACAGGTTTGGTCTCCTGTGTCTGTAGCTGGCAAAACAAAACCTTGGCTGTGCCTTTGGAGACGTGAGGGTCTCTGCAATTGTAGCAATACTCTGCAATGATTTCTGAAGGGCAGCTGAGGTTGACATGCACCATGCAATTTTTAGAGCAGTTTTTAGGATTGCTTAGGACTTTTTGCTGTGAATTTATTTATGCTCCAAGACGCACAAGTTTGCAATTAAAATTAATTTCCAGAAGTATTAGTGCAATCACAAAATCCTCTCTTCTACCAGTAGATTGTGAGTTGCCATAAAAGACTCAGGGTGGAAAACTTGACTGAAGTTAAGACTAAGATTTTACTGTTGATTTAAATATTTTGCCTGCTGTTCCTCTGATGGACAGGGCTGCTGAAGGACTGGTCGAGTCAGTCATAAAAACCTACGTGAGTGTCTTAATCCCTCCTTGGGAAGTTTTTGCACGAGCCCTGGCCAGTAACGCCCTTGTCCTTCATGGGTGTTCACCTCTGCTGACTGCCTTGCCCAGAAAGGAGGCTTCACCAGCACAGCTCTGTAATTACAGAGACCACTGACTCGCTCCTGCTTGGCTTCTCATCGATCACTGCGACAGCTGCCGTGCTTACACGGGCCGGCGTTGGGGGAGAACAGCATCTTTTTCTGCCTTGGTCCAGAGACCTCTCAATTCAGTGGAAAATTTAAAGTCCAATGGCCTCAAACCGGGCACTGTTCCACCTCAAATCAGATAGTTTTGCCACCGCTGGTGTGGGGCCCTTGGCAGCAGGACCACGCAGCAGTTTTAGATGTTGCCCCAGTTGGAGCATCTCAAGCAAACCCTCAGTCATTAATGATTTACCTGCAGTGAAATGCTTTTTGTTTTTTTTCCCAGCCCTAGGAATGGGACTGTTTGAGTTTTGATTCGTAAGTCTGTAGGAAGTAGAAGGGGAGAGGTTTAATTTTGACAATGTGTGGGAATCCCTCTGGAAGCGGCATCTCTCTAGCACCTAAGAGGAAAGTCTGGCCAGCTCATTTAGGCTGTCATCCAATATCCAGAGGTGAGATGAATCCTCTCCTTAGTCAGGATTCCAGTCATCACAGTGGATATTTAATAAAAAATTAGAGTTTATTTTGATTCTCCATCTAACTCTTTGTGTTTTAGTGGAAGTTGCTCTGGAAGCTGTTCCTAGTTTTGTAATGGCCATTTAGAATAAAACTTCACCTCTTGTGCTCTGAAGTCGCTGTGTATCTCAAACAGTTCTCTAGCTCCAAACAAGGAATTTTTAAAATAATAATTCAGATACTGCAAGTGAAGTGCTCCCTGATCGTGTGATCCGTGGCTGATGGGGGGGATCCGAGCTGTGTCCAAGTGACATTAATGCCAGCAGAGACATGAGGATGGCAGCCATTAATGGTGGAGGTGGTGGTAACTTCCCCTAAAAAACTACTGCCCTGGATTTTTGAGAGTTTTGACTTTTATCCAGCAAGAATGGCTGAAATTGTTTAATTGTTAAAATGCTGAAAAATACATGATATGAAATCTCATTACTTGGAAGATAATATTGCAAGGTTTGCTCTTCCTTTTGAATGAAATAGCTTGCATTAACCTACAACTTACAACATTAATTATTCATTTTTGCTGCATTTTTATCTGCTGGCATCTGTCAAGAGGAAACCACTCTAACAGAGCTAGCTTAACTAATCTTGATCCTTTCCTGGCATGGATTCCTCTTCTGGAAAGTTGAGCTATTTGTACTTTATTTCATCTTTAATTCAGTCTCTGTTCTTTTTACCAACATGCGGTTTCCTGAATTACACTTTACTAACTAGTAACAGCAATGTGCTTGGTTGTCCAAACTAATTACTTTATGATTCCATCACATACTTAGTTTTGGGCATGTAATGGAAAGAGAAAGGAAAGCAAAGCCACTGTTTTCTATGGAAATCTAATACGTGAGGAATGCTGGCGGTGTGGAGATGGAGTTCCCTCTCCCTTTGCTCCACATCCCCTGGCTGTAACTGTGTGTGAGTGGGAACAGCCGTACTCTTCTGGGGCGGGGGGTGGGAAGGCTGGCTGGTGGATTTGGAGACTGGCTGGTTGCTCCCTGGCTTAGCCCAGAGCTGCCTTCACGCATGGTGTTTTGGCTGCTGGTACGAAATCATCCCGTTACCCATTTGCTTCCCATCGAGGATAGCTGGGTTGCACGTGGAAGGGCTTTCATGGCTGCGTAGCCCTGCAAGCTTTTGATTGCCATTTGGGAGTAAAACCTTGGACATCTACTCAGTAATGGCATTACCTATACTATTACCTACCTATTATTACTAGGTAAGCAGGTTGTATCTAGCTTGGTATGTTCTTGAGGCAATTCTAGGCAGAATTGGTAATGAAAACAGCATGGTGAGCAAGCATGAAGGAAGGCCCCTGCAAGTTGCTAAAGCTTTTCAGTCCCCTGAAACATCAAAGTTGGGATTACATCACTGGGTTGGCCAGTGAAACTGGAGAACTCGCCCCTTGGATTTAACAGTGCAGATAATTAAACAGTGGAGCAGCATACCTAGACAGGGTGGGATGTTTTGTCATTATGTAAAGGCAGACTCCCTCTCCACAGTGCTCCATGGCACGGGCAGGAGCTGTGGATGCGGTGAGGGAATTAGTAGGTCAGGTTGTGGTGTGTGCTGGGCAGGCTGAAAGGAGGGCATGTGAAAGTGTGGTGCAAAGCTGTAATTGCAGAGTGAGTCGCATGTCTGAAATTATACTGAAGCTGTGATCTGGGGTGAATTTTTATAATGGCATATGTGAGTGTGGTCAGTCTGAAATAACAGAGGGTGGCTGCAGCTCAGAAGTAAGCTAGCTGCCTTTGAAATTGCAATTCATTGTTTTGAATAGAGAGACATTTCTAAGAGCAGAAAATTAGAAAGAGCACTACAGAACCCACCTTGAAAGTGCCTTGCTGCCTTGTTAAAACTCTGTGTGAGTGTTGGGGCCATTACTGCTTCCATGGTTTGAAGGAGGGCAAAAGACTGGCCACAATCTTAGCAAAAAATTAGTAGATCTTGGAAAACATTCTCTGGGACCTGAGCAGAAAGCGTGAATCCCTCCTACCCCCAACCTCAATGTTTCACTCTGAAAGTGGAATGAGATTCCTCAAAAGTCTTCACCTTTGCAGATCTTCTATAAAAATCAGGCCGTGGCCTTCGTTGCTGACTGATGTGGGTCAAGAAGCAGCAACACTGCATGTTAATTGTCAGCTGTGACTGAACACCTTGTTTCCCTCTGCTAATGCCTGTGCTCCTCTGTGCTGGCAGAAGGAAGGAAAGTGGAGCAGACCCATGGCTGCTCTCTGCATCCTGGTGGAGCAGGCAGATGTCAGGCAGGGCAGGAAGAAGTAGGATACCAGAAATGTGTTGGGTAGAAGTGTTTTCCCCAGGACACTTGTGCCTTTGGATCAGCCGCCTGATGTGCACGCCTCCCTCACAGTTGCCACCCAAGAATGTGATGAGTTTCACAGTCAGTGACTGAATAAACTCGTGACTTTGGGAGGTGCAGATGGCAGGGAAGTAGAAAGCCAGAAGGAAAGTCAATCTAGGACACAGCGGAGAGGCTTCCCAGTTTGTTTTGGTCCTTGCTGAGTGGGGGTTGAGGGAGTTACACCTAAGTGTTGTTGGAAGTTGTTTGCAGCTTTCAGCACCTTTATGAAAGCTGGAGTACCTTCTGTGCTCCTTATGGTTCTTCTGGAAGTAGAAAAGAAGGAGATGAAATGGAAAGAGTGGATTAGCTGTTACTGTTTGTTTTAGACAAGAATTATCCAGGTAGTAAACCAGGTGTAATTCCAGATGGTGTGGATTCTTGCTCCATCCATCTCTCCTCCTGGCAGCTGACAAAAGCAAGAAATACCAAGTTAGGCTGATATCTATCTGCTTTTGAGTGAATCTGTTTTCCAAACGTCACAGCTTGGGGAAGCTCTCAGCAACCTGTTCTCCCTCCACCCAGTGATGCATTTCTAGAGTTTAGATGGCAAACAATTGCTCCTAAGGGTGGAAATTTGAACAGCCCTTCTCCAAGACCAGGACTGTTTGGCTGAAGCCAGTTCAGCCTGGCACTCACTATGGGAAGTTTCTATGGACACTTCATGATGCTGGCGACTCGCCAGGACACAGGCTCATTGCAAAGTGATCAAATAGTTGTGGGGCTGCTGCTTCTAATTCAGATTTTGTTGTTTCGTGACTTTGGGGCTAGTCTGGTAACCAAGGCAGCTAAATGTGCTTTTAATTAGTGCTGGTTGAAGTATTTGAGTGAAATACGCACCAAAGAGTTACATCTTTAGTGTGCAGTTCTTATTTATGTTAGGAGCTGCTTTACTTGTTTGGATCAGGTTTTTGGCTATTATCACCCAGCATAGCATCACTGGAGCTTACAGGCTGGCAAAGTTTGACCTATCCTTTTTTCTTAGCTGGGAGTAGAAAAGGAAATGGTAGAGAGTGAAATTATTTATCACAGCAGGCTCAAAACAGAAAAGACCTGACACTTTTCTCTTGAGGAATACTCTGTATTTCTTATCTTCTACTTCGGCCAATCTGTTTCTGTGTGTCAGTGATAAAAGAAAGCTTGAAAGATTTCTACTTTTCACCCTTATCATTCTGAAGGCTGGTAGGAGACCATGTTGTCAAAAGCTTAAATATCTTCATACCACATTAACTTTTGAGTTGTTTCATTTATAAGACAATGAATTATGTGACATTCACTTCAAGTCATAATTTACATTGACTCACAGTATTTTTAAGGAAGAGTTGCTTTCAAAGGACCTGCTTTCAAAATCTCAAAAATTTGAAGAAAATGGACTGTTGCAAAAAAAAAGTATTATGTTATAAAATAACAGCATCAAATGCAATCATGCCTGGATGTGGAAGCCCTTTAGAAATACCAACAGTGTTTTGAGAATGAAAGATGCAAAAATTATGAAGCTAATAACCTGCTAGAGTTTAATGACCCTTTCCCAAATATTTGTGTTATTGTTTCATAGTTATTACTTGAATTAGTTCTGATCAGCTGATATGACGCTGTTTTTCCCTCCAGTAAAGGGAAGAATCCTTTGAATAACACCCCCTGGATGACTGATTCTCAGGAGTCAGCATGTCTCTTCTGCCTCCATCGACCTCTGTGGGAAAGCAGAGAGATGCTTGATCTCTTCTGGGATGGGTTCCTTACTCAGTAAATTGAATGCCAAGGGATCCTATTTTTGGTGATGTATAGGTGACTGAGGGGCTGACATGGAAGGAAACTTCCTGGATGGATTCTAAGTAAGTGCATATTCACACAGTGTCCCCAGGCACAGGATTGTAGCTCAGGGGGTGGCAGGGTGCAGGGAAAACCCAGCGTCATCTGCAATTCTGCAAAGCACTGCCAGTTTTCTCTTCCTTAAACAAGAGAACTGGTTTCCCCTCTAACTTTGTGCAGGCTGATCGCTCATGGCAGAATTTCTAAATAAGTATCCTGCCTCTTGACTCAGATGATTGCAAAAGGTGAAGTCATGCTGTTGATACAGCGTAGGAGCTAGAGTGATAACCTAGAACAGTTTCCCTTTGCTACAAGGGAGTGTATTTCCTCTAATGCACAAGCCTTTGATAACATCTCAAATGGTTTTAGCCTAAAAACTTATCTCATGGTTCTTCCCAAGTCTTAAACTGAAGAACTGCAGATCTGCCATGGGCACATCTCTAATTGCGCTTGGGAGGAGCTCTGATGAAGAGCAAACTGCAGCCACAGCGTGGCTTTGTGCTCCTCCAGCCTCCCACCACTTCCTTTTCCCATCTTAATTTTGCTCTTGATACTAAATTGATGGAGAACCAGGTGCAATGGTGACATGGCTTCTTCAGGGCCATCTCTGCCTACCTGCTGACAAAGTGGAGGGAACAAAGAGATTTCCATACTGGCAGAGCTGTGCCCTTCCAGGGTCATTCCTCTCACTCCCAGCCCTGCCTCTCAGCTGGCTTGCAGCAGCTCATCCTCTCTGTGCTGGCCCCGATCACTGGACTGTGCTGATTCCCAGTGGCAGAGCAGCACTGAGCTAAAATATCCCTCCAGCTATCTGAAAGCACCACAGAAGGATTGTCTGAGGGAAATGTTTACTGGCTTTCAGTTTAGATTTATGAGTGCACTTGGGTAGATTGTGGTGGTTCACACAGTTCACTGCCCGTGCAAGTCTGCCAGCAAGTTGGATTTTACTGCAAATTTGAAGGAAAAGGTGTGATGCACAGCAAGAACTGTTTTTCACACATCATTGTGGGGGGAATAAACCATTGGAATGATGATCACATGGCTGGAAGCTTGTGCCTACTGAACCTGTAGCAAATAATTGTTGCTTGAACTCAATGCTTTCATGCACCATTGGAGCTGCAGTAGAATATAACCTGTGGTGCATAGTTAAGCATGAGCAGGCTGATGACCAGCATAGAAAATATATATTGGTGAACACTGAGCACCTTCTTATTTACTCAGGATTCTTGGTATTCCCTAGTCTTAAAATGGAAATGCAAATGTCGTGGTAACTCTGACTACTGTGAGCAGGAAATGCCAGTACTTTAATAGCTCCTGCTGTATAAGTCTTATTTATTGCTTCCGTTTTGAAAATTATTCTAGTTTTGCATGTGCTCTAATTTTGAAGCTTTTCCTGAATGGCTTTGAAGTATTTTGAAAGTTCTCCAGATCTTTTCAAACTTCAAAGATCAGTAGTGTTTCCTTTCTATCCTATGTAAGGGGTATAGTAGAACGGGGGATATAGTGGAAATGGTAATTAAAAAAAAACCCAAAACAATACATTAGGAAGCCAGACATTTTCTTTAATATTCCTTAAACCATTCAGAGAACATGTGCTTTTGCTAGAGGGAAAAGTCCATGAATGCTGTGAAAAGTGTTTTACGAGCCATGTTTCCTCAGGATACAAAGAAGTCAGCAAGAGGAGGAAGCAGAAGCAGAGAGAGGAACAGAAGAAGAAGAAGTCAACCAAAGGGAGTTACTAAAATGGACTTCTCTGCTATGCCAATACCTTTATAATAATGACAACTTCATGTTACCTTTGAGCGCACCTCTTTTGTGTATATTTTTTGACTGTTCACACTGCTAGCAAGGAAGTGACTCATGTTTAAAACTGTACTAAAATTGCACTATGTTATTTTTTTTAGTTTCACAGAGTGGCTTTCTTGCCAGTCAGGTTGGGGAATTCGGACGAGGCTGGTCGAGGTTAGGAGTGTTTTATGTTCGGAGATTGGAAGGGGTTACAGAATTTCTTGCCTCTTCCTTCCCTGGGACTAAAACAACTCTGTTCTAGTGTTTGTTATTTGTCTTGTAGGAGATAAAGGGTTGTGCAAATGCCTGTTTGTTTGGTCAGTGGTATCAACATCAGGCCTGTTAAAAGAGGAGTCCTGTTCAGTCATGTCATTGGGAATGAGACTGAGACATGAGCTCTTATAGGGTAATTTATGCAAGCTTAATAAGTGATTTTTATGGTTGGGGTTTTGTTTTGTTTTTGCCCCCCCCAGGCTGAGCAGTTTTGTCCCGATTATTAAAATGTTCCTACATTTTAGACTGTATCCTGAGGTTATATCCTCTGATTTTAAGAAGTGTAGTGTAACAATGGCCTCCTGTAAGTACTCCTACTGATTTCTTTAAGCTTAGTTGACTCCTGATGAATAATTTAGTGAAATCATTCCTTATTTTAAAAGTTTATTTTCAGAACCTAGAGACAAATGATCCAAGTGCTACTTTAAAACTGCTCTTTGTTTCTGCTGAGTAGGCTTTAGATAATAAACATTTTTTCAGCATCCATATAAGATTTTATCCAGTTGTTTCTGCAAAGAACTTATACTTTTATGTATGAAAACATTTTACATCAGTTTTATTGCAGGACTAATTTTTTTTTAGCTTGAAAAGATGTCTTAGATTTAAAAGAAATACGTATTTTCTGGCAAGATGACTTCCTTGCTTCCCGTACTTGTCTCATGTGCATGACACATTGCTTCTCTTAACCTTTCAGTGTGTACAGAGCCCTTCTGTTGCCTTTAGCATTTACCTGCATGTTTCTTGTCAGTATGTTGTCTCCTCTTTTTAACCTCCAGGCAGGAGTTAGCAGCTTATGGTTTTGTTTTGTTCCTTTTGTCTTCCTCTTGCCAATACGTTGTTGATGTAACAGCCTTAAACCTGGCAATATTGAAAGTCCACAATTCCTGGAGAAACTCACTCGTCCTAACATTTAAAAGATGTAGGAATGCACATAATGGTGTAAGAGAGAAGCTAAACAGAAAGTCAAGTCTGCATTTTAGCATGGTTTGATATAACAAATTCTGGTGTCTCTGGTATCTGAATGGTTTAGCTTCAGTTACCCCATGTAACCCTCTGCAAGCATAGAGTTTGTGAACTCTGTGAGGGGATGTAAATTACAGTTACTATCAAATACGACTGAGTACCAGTTTTCTGTCACTTAAGTACCACTTTTTTTTGTGCAGTGTTACTAATATTTAAAAATAAAGAAAATCTGCCTTTATACTTTGTCCTCGTGCACTGTATTGTAGACTGCAGCTGGCATCAGTTGTCTGTGTTTGATTTTCATTAAAGTTTAGGCTGTAAGCACAAGGGGGAGAGTCCACATTCACACAATGCCCACAAGCATTCCAGGTAATTCCTTTTGTTAAATCCATGAGCAACTCATTACATTCTCTGTGTCAAATGGCTGATACTGGAAAACGAGGGTTCTTTCTGGCTGGAAACATCACTATGAGGAGCATATACTTCAAGCAGAGCTTGCACATTTGGCATGCAAGGAATATTCATCCTGGATAATGCACAACATTGAACTGCATCCTGGTTAGGTTGCTTCCCATACTCTAGGAGAAATGCCCCCCCCCCTCATATTCCAGTTTTAAGCTGTTGCTGCTCCTGATTCGTTGGGAGCATGGTACTGCTTTGGAAAAGCAGGAGAGGTGCAGGAAGGGAGAGGTGACAGCAGCATAGGGCTGGTCTCCCTGGGGCTGTCCCTGTGCTGTGAGCAGCCTCACGTAATAGGACAGAGTGGCTCCAGATCAGGAATGTGCCTTGAAGAGTTAGAGCAGGTTGGGATTTGGTACATAAATATCTTCTTGACTCAATCCCTGTGTTAGGCTTGATGGAGGTGGATAGAGCATTAATTAGGAGACCTGCAGGCAGGCTCTAAATTAGTTAGGAAGCCTGTCTCAACAAGGGCATCCTTATCCCACTGGAAGGGTGCTGGCATGCTTGCAGGTGGCCTCCTACGCCCGGCGCCTTCCACTGGGAGAAGCTTCTGGGAAACACAGAGTCCCCAGAGGAGGGAACCATGGGCTTTATATTTCCTATAACTACCTAGAATCTGCCCAAGCTTGCCCAAAAATTAAGAGATGTGGGCCCATGGCCATTCATTCCTTCTCAGCCTAATTATGTCTGGTTTTTAGCTGGAGGGTAACTGGTTAACTGCACACCATGAAGTGTGGCTGCAGCACTGTGCTCACGTGGCTGTGCTCCTTGCAGGACAGCCTGGATGGGGTGCCACGTCTGGATGAGCAGGCACATATGTGAGGTCTTGTATCCCAGTGCATCCATCTCCAAAGGTGAAGGCTTCATGATGAGGTGGTTACTTAAATATGTGTTGGGGCAGGAAAAAATGCAGGTGGGTGTGAGACACCACAGCTGATAACAGATGATGCTGGCCCAGAGTGGCTGTGAATAAATGTATTGTGAAAGTTGGGAAAAGATTCTTGCCCATCCCACAACGCTTCTGTGGAAGAGCTGAGAACAGAAACAGAGCTAGTTTAAATCACCTGGTGTGATTTACAAAATGTGTTGCAAAATGATTCTTCACAGAGCAGATACCTGGGCTCAAAGACCCAAAATGTACTCTATGAGAAAATTAATTTACTAGGGTAGAGAACAGTTGAGTAACAGCATAATTAAAAGGATACACTGAAAACAAAACAATCTTATCTTAAGATAGAGGGGACAAAATTGCAACAAACAAAATGCTGACAGATAAATGTTCTTGCTCCTCACTTGGAAGCTGCCACTGTGAAAACTGTTTAAATTCAGTTGTTTTTCCACACCTTCTAGAGATGTGCACAGTCTGCTCTTTGAACTAAGGTTTGGCAAGACTGTGACCTGAAATAAATGATCTCAGAGCGCGTAGGTGTAAAAATGCTAAAAAAGTATTTTTCAAATTTTTGCCCAGTCTCTGCTCTGTGCTGGTACCATCTTTGTGGGCAGCCTGCAGACCTCTACATCTTACTCCTACAGGTAACACAAACTCTGTTTTCCTCTGTCATCTTGGCTTTCTTTACTGAGACTTGCTTTTTCCGCAAATTTCAAACCATCTCATGAGCCTTTGTATATACTTCTGAAATAAGACACTGAAAAGATGCTTCTTTTAAAGAGTCAGATATCCAGAAAATGTGCAGTGATTATTAGGGAAGCATAAAGTTGCCTGTTTTCCCAACCACATCTGAAATGTGACTCATACCCACTTGTTCTTCAGGAATGTTCCTAGACATGTGCCATCAAACTGGTGCCTATCAAGTGGTGGGATTATCTTGTTACTATATCAAATGTCATTGTTTTATTCTGCCCATAAAGGAACCTATTCATTTCCATTTTCCCCCCTTTGTTTTGTGTGCTAGTTGTACAGGAATGTGTATTCCTGGGATGCACAGGTTAGTCCTTCCTGCATTTCAGATCTCAGTTATCTTCCTTTTGTGCAGCCCCACTCCTTTGTGTCCAAACTGAGCTCACATTTTAGTGCTCTCTCATGTTACCTTGCCTGGGGAGCACCCTGCTGCCCTGTAACTCACATACTGGTGGGAGGGGGAGGGTGGTACAATTGCCCGTGATTAGGTATATTTAATTCTCCTCTTTCCAATGAGCAAGTTGGAATCTGGCCTTAAGAGACTTTTTATCACTATTTGCAAAACTTTCCTAGTTGCTACCTGTTGCACAGAAAACTCTAGGCAAGGCAATTTTCCTCTCCACTGATGAGAAATAAGAGAGGAAACTTACAGCCACATACAAATCTCAATCATATTTGGAACTATGATCGGTTCACCTGCCCTGTGTCATCACACTTTGTCTTCCCACAAGCTTTTCTAGCCAAAAAAGATTAGGTGGGGTGTTGGAAAGTGTCAGTTTTATTAAGTACCTTGTTGGTGCCTTCTTAGCCACCAGCTGTTCACCACTGATAGCAGGAGAAGCACTTCTGAAGTGGCTGAGCTGACATGAGATGACATTGCCAAGCGTGGGGTGGGTTACTTTGCTGCTCTCATCATGACAAGCAGAGACTGATCACGTCATTTGGCACGTCTTGAACTACAGTGTAAAGTATCCCAGACTTTACTCCTGCCTCTTCCTGAAGGTCTCATGTTGTCACTGCAGAACCAGCCCAAAAACAAGAAGTGAGAGGAAGATCAAAACACATGCGCTCGTGAACCTGAATGCTTTGATTTCAGGGAAATACCTCCATATCTGCCTGGAAGCGATCACAGATTTTCTAGGATGTCTTCAAGGAGGGGCCTCACTGCACTGTCTGGATGTCTAATTGCATCTCCTCAGTCTGTTTCCATTGGCATGCACCTGCACCTTTCTACTGAAACAGCAGATGTCATTTTTTCCATGCCTTGTTTGGGAAATGCTCATCCTTTCGTCAATGCAGAGCTGTTTGCTTGTTCTTTAGGCTGCCAGTGGTTGCAATTTAATGAAGTGTTATCTGGCAGGTGTTATTTTTACATAATTTCAATGTTAGAGAGTTGCAGTTGGGGAAATTTCTTTTAACTTAGTAAACAAAACTTACTTTCAGGTTTTTAAGATGAAAACCAACATGGCAAAATGGTAGATCATGATGAAGCCCGTATGCATATACACTCCTAAAATGTAATAAGGTAAAATATATGAAATATGTGTTTCTGCCTGATTTTTTGAGTCCAAATGTGTGACATTTTGGGATGGTTTAATATGTTAGGCTGAGCAGTGCTGGTTACAATGAGAACAAGAGATAGTGTGAAGCCTATTTAATAGACTTAATGCTAAGAGCTGAGGAAGGGAAGGAGCTCTAAGGAGAGGTTGAAGAGCATTAAGCAAACTCTTCCCACGGCACCTGGAAGGGACATTCACCAAAGAGGATTGACTTGATCCTGGCAGCAGACACAAGCTACAACCTGCCCTGCTGGTAGTGTTGTGACAACATGGGTTTTACTGCTTTGGGATTTGAGGTGAGGAGGTACCGGCACTAGACCCTCCCCATTGCTGTGAGTCAGGCTTTATACCCATGGAAATGATTTGTCAGCTACCTGGCCCACTGTCCTGTCCTTGATAGTGACTAATGGTGGATGCCTAGGGGAAAGCACAGGAACAGGCTAAGCCTGTTGTACCTCACCAAATGTTTTCCCAGCTGTGGCACTCTGGGGGTCAGAGGCTCCTGGATCCAGAAATGGTCTTTCCGTTGCTCAGTATTTTTTTTCCATTGAAAGCTCCTCAATACCCATTGTCCTCTGACAAGGGATTCCTCATGTGACTTCCATTGGGTAATGAGGTAGCCCCTGTGTTTTAAAACTCTCTCTTACACCTTCCTTTGGGTTCCTCCACTCTTCCATCCCAGCATTGGAAGAGACACTGCACACCAAATCCTCATTCGCCTTTTCCATGGCACTCATGATTTTACACTTTTCACTCATGCCAGCCTTTGGTTAACTCTTCTATGCCTCAAGAGGTTCAGCACATGGAAGCATTCCTCCCAGATAAGCCTCTTCCTACCTTTGATCACCCTCTCAAGTTGGGAAAGCTTGTTAAACAGCAGCTCAGCTCCATAAACTGTGATGATCATCCAGACAAGCGTGACTGGCATGTTACCCACTTGTATTCCCCGTCGACAGAAAGAGAACCAGGCCCTGCACACCCTGGGAAGCAGGAAGAGCAGACCAACACCTGGGACCTGGCTCTGATTCCCTCGGTCTCACCAGGCTCTCACAGGCTCTGAAATACAAGCGCATGAGCTCATGGCAGTGATGATATCTCATCTCCAGAGCGTGGTCCCACACACCTCCCCACCCCCTCAGCCGAAATCACATCATAGGGCATTCCTTGGCAGCAGATGGGAAGGGCACCTCCTGACTCAGGCACAGCTCCTGCCACCACTCGTTGCTGCTCCAAGGATTAGCTGTCTGTGCCTCCACTTGGCTGGCAGCACCCAGGCTGTGGCATGTGTTGCCACTGCCAGTCTGCCTGCTCTCATGGAAACCCTGCAGTGGCTGAAGGATCCCTGCCAAGCAGGGAGACGAGTCCATAACCTTGTGAAGGCACCAAGCTCCCCAGTTGGGAGCTTTTCCACTTCCAACCCCTTCTTGTCCAACATGCAGAAGATTTTTCCCATCTGTAACAATCTGGGCCGTGACTTTCCCCATTCCCTTCAGGATCTTTTGTGCAGGGACAGCTGCATGCAAGTGTTCACTTACTGGGTTTTTGGGTCATTGATGTCATTTGGGAAATTTTAAATGCCTGGGGAGTTAATTATGAGGAAACATCAGTGATGGGAGGATCCAGTGAGATGGGAGGGTGCAGGACATCAAACAGCGATTCTTGAAAGGGCAAAGGCAAAACTAGCCCCAGATCTGAGCCCCCAGAAGGTTGTCAAAGCTCAGAGTGTGTTTGGCTCTGCATTGTGGTTCAGATCCAGCTCCACAATTTTTCCCAATATGTTTTTGCCCTCAGTTCAGACACAAACTCGGGTGATGGGTAACCCCTGCCTACTATGCCTCTGCTCCAGCCCTGCTGCAGTGTGCAGGGAGGAGTTTTTTGGGTGCACCTGAGCCTCTTTTTTCTCATCAGGATCCAGGTTTGGTGGTGGCCTTTTTTTAATCAACAAAATTAGTTCCCTTGGAACCGCAATTTTTCTATCATGAATTCTTAGGAAAATGTTATTCAACTCGAGTAATGCAAGTCTGAAGTTGCATTATGAGATGAATGTGAGAGAACATGATGGTAATGAGTCACCTCATATCATGTTTTATTGTGATGTGTCAGCTGAGAAAGGTAGAGAGCTATAGGTGTTTCTACCAGCCCAATTATGAAACAACCTCTGGTTCATGCAGAGATTACTAAGTTTTTCCTAGGTTAATTTAGCAGATAGGTTTAGGTCTGTCATTTAGCAATGTTTGTTTTTAAGTTTCTAACAATAAGCTGCCTCAGAATCTATTTTCCACCCAAAAAAGTCATTGCTCTTTTATTAGCAAGGGTTAAGCTTGCTCAGATATTCCAGTTATCAGGGTGAGACTGTCTGTCTTGGCAGAGAGGAAAGTTTGTGAGATAGCCTTTATTTTAGGACTACCTTCTGCTGGCATTGACTAGAAGTGGGTGATGATGCCATTGCCCATTGCTGCTGAGAACTGAGAATATGAAGGTATGATTTGAAAAGTCAGGATGTTAAAGACTGGCCATATTCCTCTCAGTTTAATCCAAACAGTGGCAGATGCCCTGACAAAGATGGAAGTTTTCAAGGTAGGCTTTTTATTCCCATCCCTGCTGTCTGTGTTGCTGGTGCTCATTCAGAAGTACACTTCAGGACACTGCAGCAGCCCTGGGCATGAAATCATGTCTATGGGATGTGGTTGATGGAATCAGTGGAGATCAATTGGTCTTAGTCCCTCTGCGCCACTGGTCTGGTGAGACCTTCAGCCACCTGCTTTGCTTCCTGCTGAAATGCCCATGGATTTGCCGAGGCTGCACAAGCAAACAGCCCCTCAACTGGGCAGTCTTGAAGTAACTGGTGTGCACGATCTGCTACGGTGGTGGTGGATGAGGCTTTTTTTCTTTTTAAAAGCTCGAGTAAATGTTGGGGATAAGGATGTATATGTTCAGCTTTTGTTGTGCTATTTATTTTGACTACCAGTGGGCTCAGTGAGGTGGGGCTGTAGTTTCTAGCCCCTCACACAGGGGACAGATTTGGGGCAGGCATAGATGTCTCCTCTCCCACAGCCCTGTGCCTGCTCCTGACCGCTGCTCCCCGGCAGTCCCTGTCCCTTTAGACCTGTGTCTTTCTGCAGCAGAAAAACTCAATTCAGTGAAATGCTCTGGGGCTTTCACTGTGTCAATAAACAGAGGCCAGGGCAGGACCTTTCCCTTCATTTTTGTACAACAGTTTGAACTGCCCTTCTCAAAGTGTCGGTCTCGCACCATTAACTCCTTGCAGTGCCGGTTTGAGGAGAAGGTTTCCTAGTGGGGTTGTAAAGGTTTCAGAGGAGGCATCCAGGGAGGGAAGCTGAATAATGGAAATGTTAACAGACCTTTCATTACACACCCGATACATCATTACTTAATTTCTCTCTTTTTGTCTCCTGTTTTTATATTTTTTTCCCTGATCAATAGCATTCATCCTCCTCAGTGAACAGGCTTGATACTGTTTTTATGGTGTGAAAATTACTGTTGCTTTGACTGGCTCCTATTACCAGGTGACACTGCTTGGCAGAAAACAATGAATCTTCCTATTATTTGGAAAATAAATGTGATTTATGGGACCAGCAATTGATAGTGGTCTGTGTCTTGCCATCAGCGTGCTTGCCTTCTTGAAATAAGGCTTTTACCTTTGGAGCGTGAAGGCTGTTTGTCTAGTGCTGCAGAGCAATTTATAATATATATTTTTTAATCTCAGCTTTTATTAAGGGTTTTTTAAAAGATGATGATAAAGAAAACATCTACTGTCATTTTAAGGGTTTGATGCCTATACAGAAAGCAGTTGTGTAGGTGTGAAGTTAAATACACTGGCAGGGAAAGACATGTTGTGGATGCTGGAGATGATGGAGGGAGGAAGAGAAAGGGGAGAGCTGACCTGAGCACCTGCTATTGCTTCCCTTCACTCACTGTAGAGATGATGGTCAGCACTGAGGGTTTATTATTAAAATCCCACAATACCGATAGCAAAAAAGGGACCAAATTTAACTGCAGGAAAGCAGAACCACTTCCCCTGAGAGCTGTGCAAGACATTGCCCAGAGATGCCTGGGGAGGCCCATGAGGCTGTTCCTGTTTTTTGTGTTCATTCTTGCTCTTTTGCAGCAACCTCTGCTGCCTACTAGTTGGCCTTGGCTGTCATGGGCCAGCTCTGTCCCCAGCCCTTCTCCCTACAATGCCCATGCAGAAAATCTCTTGCACTTCTTAAAGAATGAGTAAATAAAGATCTTACCTATTTGGTGACACTTTTTGTACCCCTCTTAGGGCAAAGGAACTAAGGGACCTCCTCCATCCGTTTGGATTACTTTTTTTAAAATTAAAAATAGACGTGGTGTGGTGGTTTGACCCTGTCTGGATGCCAGGTACCCACCAAAGCTGCTCTACCACTCCCTCCATAAATGGACAAGGGAGAGAAAATATAAGGAAAGGTTCATGAGTGGAGATAAAGACAGGGAGAGATCACACACCGATTACTGTCATGGGCAAAACAGACTTGACTTGGGGATATTAATTGAATTTATTACTAACAGAATCAGAGCAGGATAATGAGAAGTAAAACAAATCTTAAAAACACCTTCCCTCTACCTCTCCCTCCTTCCTGGGCTCTACCTCCTCCTTCCCAGTGGTACAGGAGACAGGGAATGGGGGTTGCAGTCAGTTGTTTCTGCCACTACTCAGGGAAAGGAGTCAGAGTCCTTTCTCTGCTCCAGTGTGGGGTGCCTGCCATGGGAGACCTCCATGAACTTCTCCAGTGTCCTTCCCACGGGCTACAGTTCTTCATGAACTGCTCCAGCGTTGGTCCCTTTCTATGGAGCGAAGTCCTTCAGGCACAGCCTGCTCCATCCTGTGTCCCCATGGGATCCCAAGTCCTACCAGGAAAACCTGTTCCAGCGTGGGCTTCTCTCTTCACAGTCTACAGGTCTCTGCCAGGACCCTGCTCCAGAATGGGCTTCCCACGGCTTCACAGCTTTCTTTTCAGGAATCCCCCTGCTCCAGCGTGGGTCTCCTCCGTGGGCTGTGAGTGGATCTCTGCAGCCCCATGGACCCCCCTGGGCTGCAGGGGCACAGCTGCCTCACCATGGCCTTCACCATGGGCTGCGGGGGAACCTCAGCTTCAGTGCCCTGGAGAACCTCCTGCCCCTCCTCCTGCACTGTCCTTGGTGTCTGCAGAGTTGTTGCTCTCACATATTTTCACTCCTCTCTTCTCTGAGCGCAGTTACCTCTGTGCAATGATTTTTTTATTTTTCCTTCTTAAATATGTTATCACAGAAGTGTAACTATAATTCCTGATGGGCTAGGCCTTGGCCAGCAGTGTGTCCATCCTGGAGCTGGCTGGCATTAACTCTACTGGACATGGGGGAACCTTCTGGCAGCTTCTCACAGAAACCACCCCTGTAGTCCCCCCATCCACTACCAAAGCCCTGCCATGCAAACACAATGCATGTGGCCTCCAAGTCCCCTCAACTCTTTGGTTTATTCCAGGCTTAACAATGGTTTAAACTACAGTTTTGGTGTATTTACACAGAGAGATGCTACTGTCTGGCTGAGTGCATAATTCAGCACCTCTGCAAGTGCTTATAGCTGAAGTCAAACCTTGAGTTCTTCCTCATAGTTGTGTCTCCCATGCCAAGGTCAAGCAGACACAGTCCCCAGGGTAGCAGAGTGATGGGTCACCTCACGGGGCACAGGGACCCCACAACTCCAAGTGTGGATGTTCTGGGAGAGCTGCAATGCCCCAAACCCCAGATGTTGGGGGCCACCCACCTGATTCCTGTCCAGGGTGAAAGTTTTCACCTCTTAGGAATCAACTAACCAGCCAATGATTCTGTCCTACAACACAATGCACATGTTTTTTTTTTCAAAATTACTTGTAAAAAAGCCCCATGTCCAAAAAAGGTACATCTGCATATTTGCACAGGAAAGGATGAACACTGAACATGCACCTATTACTGCTGCACAAAGGGCCAATGACACAGGGCCCAAATTATTTTCCTGTAGAGACTTGAGCTGCTCAGAAAAATAGTTAACCAAGAGATTTTCATTAAGTTATTTTGACAAAGACAAATGTTTCCTTAGGAAGCAGGTGCATAAGACCAGAAGAGTTTGACCATTAATTTTAAAAAGTCAATTTTCTGTCAGAGTTATATTTTGGAGCTGTCTTACTATTCCTTCCTACCAGCCTTCTTGTTCTGCTTTTGGGCTGATTTCTGATCAACTAGAAGTGAACACCTGAAAGTTGTTTCTTTCTCCATATATATAAATATTCATGCATACACATCCACATGTATATGGACCTTAAGCATCTTTCTGGATGTTTTTACCTACTTTTCTTAGGCTAAGAGGATGGATCCTGTCCCAGCAGCTATAACACTGAAGCAAACTGGAATGGCCTTTATCACTCTTAAGGCACTGGAATCAGCAGTTTTCTGAATATCTTTGTGCAGAGCCTTTATTTTTCAGGCCTCTGAATTCATGTTCAGGTAGTGCCAAACACAGGGGTGACCTAAGCCTGATTTAGGTCTCTTCAGTGGAACTTCTTTGTTTTATGGTCAAGAGGAGAATATTATGGAAATCTGATCTGCTACGTTACATGGGACCATATAATTTCACTTAATGATGCCTATGATCTCATGGCAAACCCAGAGTGTATTTCACAAACACCTGTCCACAACTGGAATACTTATCTCTTTTAAGCATCATCCCATACAGAAGGTACTTTAGTTTACTTAGTTCCTCAAACACCAGCTTCTTCCACAAAACTGCCTGGCTGGCTGCAGAGTCTTTACCCAGGTAGGACCATCCCTGGTCAGGACTAAACACAGGATTTGTGCTGAGTTAGCTACAAGGAATGGGTTTCAGTGGGTGAAATGGCATAAACACAGCTGCCAGGGTAGCTATAATTATACACCCTTTGATAAATATAATTACACTGTTGTTAAAGGGATTTTGGTGAAGTTTATTTCTTCCACTTGCAAGAGCTGGATAAGAGATAGAGAGCTGTCAAAGGGAGTGCACAGTTTTGTTTCCTTATCTGAAATTAGAGCCCCAGGACACAGCTGTATTCTTATACTTTGAAGATTAATTTAAAATAAATACCATGCTTTTTATATCAGACTCTTGCCTTCTGTCTGGGATTTCTGTCATGTGGATGCACTTACTGCAGGTGCAGCTTTTCCTGCTGCCCCACTTTGGAGAGGATGTATTTGTGTGTGATCACCTGGCCCTTGGTGCAGGACTCAGCACTGTGTGTTTTAGTACCTTATTTCTACTGATAAGTGTCTTTACTGGGATAGTGACACATGAAGAGTTGTTATGCACTAATTATAGCACCTCAGATTCTGGAATTATTTAAGGCTTCATGTATGTAACATTAGGTATTGCTATGTGCATCATTGCACTGCATATCACTTTTAAAGGATATTTTTATATTGATAAGGAAACAGAGTAGCCAAGCAATGGAAGTACCACCTTGCTACCTTAGAATCCAGTCATAATTTGACAACATTATCCTCTATAAAAGATCCCAAAAAGGTCTTCCTATTTAAATTAAACAGTGGAGTGCACAGTGCTTTTCTGAATGGAGCTAACCCATTCCTTAATTTACCCCTGGCGGTTGCTGAGCTATTTGCACGAATATACACTGATATTCAGTGAATTAAATCTTGATGCATCCTTCCAAGTGCAGTGGTGAAGAAACCCCATCAACACACATTCCCTCAGAGCAGCCTTCACCAGCTGATTGGTGGCTCCAAACATGGAGCACTTTACTGTGATGAGTTAACTCCCGATACCTACAGAGTAACCCCCAAATCCTGCCATCATTTATGAGCCTATAAGGAGCTTTGCTCTACAAAGCTTAACATACTCCTGTCAGGTTCCTGACTTCATAAATAAAGCAGAGCCCTGCCTTCCCCCTGGGAAGAGGCTGCTGTGTTCCTCACTCTACTGTCGAATGGAAACTGTTACTAAAACAGCTTTTTGGCATCAGCCAAGAGCTTTCTGCTGCATAAGCTACCTCATCCTCATTTTTGAATTTCCTAGCCCATCACCCTGACTTATCAGCTTGGTAAAAAAATAGTTACTATTTCTTTAGAGTCTTTCTGTTTTTCTGCAATTCCTGAGCATGTAGGGTTGCTAAGTGCCATTTTTTTGTGGAGGAATCTGCCCTTATAGACATGAAAATCAAAGCTGGAAATTTGCTGGAGCGAGGGTGGGCTGGAGGCAGAAAATGGTTTGAGGCACGATGCGTGGCCACATTACAAATGTAACTCTGTCCTTAAGGTGGGTTTCATGGTGAAAAGAGTGGCCTGGGACTTAGAGGATTTTCATGCAGTTCTTGCCTCTGCTCCTGCCTTCTTGAGCCAATATTAAAATGGTTACCAGTCAGCCTATCTCTCTGTTCCCCACGTATAGAAAAAAGGTAATTTAATTCCTTTCTCTTGCACTTCATTCAAGGCATTTAGTTCATTAATTCTTCAGACCAGGAATTCAATCATGCTGTTTCACAAGGCAGCACAGAGAGAAACAACATGGACTAATACAGATTAAACAGCCTTGTGGCTTATAAAGATGATATTCAACCCTACAGAGTATTTCCCCCCACTGCCAACACTGACACAACACATTTCTCCCTGTCCCTGACGTCTAGACACACCAGAGATGGAGTTGGGTGAGGTCTGCTGAGTGCCCTGCTCCACCCTTTACCAGTGGCTCTCCTTACATCCCTTCTCCTTCTGCGTAATTGTATTTGCATTGCAAGTATTTGTACAACCACAGCCACATCCGAGGGCTTTCCCAGAGATAAGGGGTTCTATTTCACTTCCATCCACAGCTATCTGCAATGTAATTAGTTTATCCCATGTTTGTCAAGAGAAAACAAAACTGAACAGCTGAAGTGGTATTTGGAGGAACAATGCATTCCTGCCCTTTGGCATAATTCAGCCTGTAACTCCTTGTCCAGCTGTTCCTGTGCTATGATGTCCCCCACTCTGGGATGCGATACCAAGAAGGGCTACAGGAAGATATTGTCTTGATTTAGATGAAAATTTCAGCACATCCATTACAGGAAAAGCTATTAAACTCCTTCAGTTATTTATCTTCTGCATTTGTAACCTGCTCTTTTGCAGGCACACACAATCTGAAGACATGGGTTAGTGTAGAGGCAATGTAACCTGTTCTCTTCTGCCTCTCCTTCACTCTGTCCCAGCACACTGGACATGAATCCCACTGGAGTGGAACACACCCTTTAACTGCTCTCTGTGAGGGGTTTAAATATATTTTCCTGCTTGTTAGGCAAACGTAATGTAAACCTAACTATCCAAGCTAACTAGTGTGGTAAAAAGATGCTGTAAAATCTCAAGAATCCAGAGCAAAAGGAGGAATCTTTAAAAAGACCCTCAAAGCAGCTATCTTTAATGGAATTAGATAGCTTAGCTAAATAAATAAGAAGCTATTGCTTGTAAAAAAAAATAATTCTCAGTGATTTCCCCTGAGGTAAAATCAGTAGAGCAAAAGAAGAAAAAAAAAGGACTAAAAAAAAAAAATCCCTCACCATAAACCCAAAGGGACTTGTCAGCTCTACAGCAGAAATTGGAGAGACCACTCAAGCAAGAAGAGGATTAGGCTATCTCCTATCAAAGCACACAGGGACTGGATTTTTACAGCAACTTAAACAGAAAGTGGTGGAGTTTTGGGTTTGTGGTTTTTTTTACATTTCCAGCTGTGGCAAAGATTGCAAGAAAAAATAAACACAATACTGTCTCCAAGGTGATGTTTTTCCAGCAGGACCAATACCTGCGTCCTCCTTCCAGGCTGATCAACTCTAACAATTTTAAAAGTGCTTTGCTTTGCACAGTGACCAAAGGCAGTGTGAAACATTTATACCTTTGGATAAATCTGTGAAGACTCGTGTCCTACCCTACTGAACATGAGAGTGAGCTGGTCTGGCTGTGAGAAGGAAAGGACACAGTTTGTGATGAAGAGCCCCGGATGCTGCAGGAGAGCTGGAAGCAGTGACGCTACCACGAGTCCTGCCTCTTAATCCTCTCTGACCTGGGCTCCTGATCCCAGATACATCAGCGCTCAGCTATTTGAATCTGCTCAGGCTTCCAAAAATACCAGGCATGCCCCAAGCATACTCACATTAGCACAGCCTCTGTGGTGAGAACGCTGTACAAGCCTGTTTGCTCCGTGCTGGGAGCCCTGCACTCACCCGCTGCCTCCCTGTCCCCACAGACAGTGTGATTGCTTTTACAAGGAGCTGAAATTAGGCAAATTTTTGCTGGAGTGTGAAGAAATGATTCCTTATTAAAACCCAAATTTTTTTCACTGAGCCCTCAACTTTTGACACTCTGCTCCCTCGTGTACTTGAGTCCAGGTGTTGAGGGGAGGGCAGTGATTAAAGTGCTGCTGTAAAGTCCTCAGCTCTGGCACAAGTTACCTCATTGCTCCAGTCCTCTTCTTCTTTATGACGTTACTTCCAGGTACCATCTTCTCTAGGCTCAGTCCAGCTCCATCTTTTCTTCATTCCTGCAGCTTCTCAGGTTGGGCTGGTGGCAGCTTCCAGGGAAACATAGAAGCTCACTTCCATTTGGTTCATCCCTTGCCTTTCTTACTGTATGGCTTCTGCAATCATTTTATAGAAAACTATGCCAGGGCTGCATAACTGGCATAATTTCACTATCACCTGCCCATCTTCAGACATGTGTGTTCAGTGACTGGTCCTTCACTGTCTCTCTGTGCTTCAGTCCTACTCCCACCAGCTTTGTGTCTTTCACCAATTTTCCTCCAAACAGAGAACAGATATGGTTTTAATTTGGAGTCTACCTTTGGGCTTCCAACTCACTCTTCTAAAAGTTATTAAGTCCAGAATGAACACAATTTTCTCTTTTTCAGCCTCAGATTCTAGTGCTGTCGAGGTAATGCATCTCTGTCTAGCTTTATATAGATGTCTCCCTTTCTCTTTCTTCCTTTTTCTTTTCTTTTTTTTTTTAATTTTCCTTACCACTTTATTGCCAGCTGAAGAAAAACTGTTATCTCCTTCCTCCGAGCAGGGCACGAAGAGATAAAAAAGCAATTCCAAAGACAAAGCTCAAAGTCTACCTGCCCAGCCTTCAGCCACCAACCTTCCTTGGCTAAATCTGACAGTGCCCTAAGACTGGAGTCAGGTTCTCCTTGGAGATTTCCCTAAACATCCCTACATGCTCTGCATTCAGAGGCACACAACCACCAAGCCTGTGCAGCCACCTGTGTTCCTGCTGGTGGTCACACACGAGGTGCTCTGTGTCCATTCTCACCTTCAGAGCCTACCCTGGAAAGGCCACGTGCCTAAAGGTGGCCTTGATTTACAGATGAAACCTCCTGCTGGGATGGAGGAGCTGCAAGTTCATATCCCTCAGCTGTCTGAAGGCTTCACAGCACTACCTGCTGCACACAAGGCTCTTCACTTGTAGGGAGGAGAATAACTGGTCATATTTCAAACAGCTATCCCAGGATTTTGTAAGTGTGGGAAAGCTTCAGCACAAGAATGTACCCAGTGCTAGACCTTGTGAGAAGACTCATACAGCCCATGAACCCTGTGGGCACCATGGAATGAGCCCATGGGTCTGCAGCAGTAACATTGCCCCTGAAACGTCACACTTTGTAAAATCTGATAGACTGGACCTTAATATCTGCCATCAATAGAGTCCTTCCCATAGGAGAGCTTCATAAGAAAGTGTTTTTTTTTAGCGCCATTCCTTAAGGTGTCTGACTTGGAACAGCACTCTTTCTAGGTGTTAGAGTGCCCGAGTTCTGCTTATAAATCTAAATAACTCATCAAAGCTAAAATAGGTTATTTATTCTGAAGCTATCAATCCAGTTTGAATTTACATCCCCTCTTTCTAACCTCGAGACTTCCAAAACCAGTATATGAATATTACGTTATCAAATAATTTTCAAGGATGCTATTGGTGCATATGGCTGTATCAAGGCAAACTCTATCAAATAGTCCATTGCTCATTGCTAAATATGTGGGCTCAATGGATTCCATATCTTTATGAGTTTACATGTTTAGCTTCAGGCATTTTATTATGGCTGGCACTAATGATAACCTTTCAAAATAAACATATGTGTATTGTTCTGTATCGTTAGTAAAGTGACCATAATCCCTACTCTGCCTAGTTTTCCTGTTTTGAGAATTCTTCTAACTAGGATTTTGCAGACCAGAACTGCCCTCCTTGAATTATTTCAGATTGCTAATTCTGACGGCAGGGAAATATTTTACTGGTAACTCCCTCACCCCCTGGAAAATCCATTCATATTTCAAAAACTTAGAAGAAGCCCAGAAATTTGCCAGTTCCCAACTGTCATTTGCTCCTTATAGCCTACTTTTGGAGCACTGCCAGAAGCTCTCAGCAGTCTGCTCGTGATGTATACATGTCTCTTTCAGCATAAGGTATGGCTGGGGACAAGAAATAGTCACATGGAAATAACGGCTGCTGATTTCACTATCAATGTGCTCTTTGACCTTGACCCCTGGCTGGAAACCGCTATATTGTTAATTCAGGTCTCATTTTCTCTTTTCTCTTTATTTGCAATCTGTGTAGGCTTTATTACTAAATAGGATTTGCAGATTTCACGAACTGGGAATAAAATCACACTGTTAACAGGACACTCCCAATACCAGTCTGTCTGCCAGGGTTCTCATGGGAGCTACTTACTCTTTGCATGTTCTCAGAACCTTCCTACTGACCCAGCACAGGAGCAGAACTAATATTAGGTAGCCCTAAACTTACTGTTAGTGTAGAATAATTGTATTTAAAACCACTAGCCTAAATCCCAACTGAATTCATTTGCCAAAACATGAGCCCTTGGTGTAGCATAGATACAATTTTTTTTTGATGTAAAAGCATAGATCCTTGCTTAGAAAGATTTATCTGATATAATGACATAGCTGCATTTAGATTGTGTGAATCAGTATGTGTCATAAACTGCTTGAACACTCGTTAAACCTGATGAATGAAATAACCCTCCTGGGCTGGAGAGAGATGTTGCTGTTATAGATTATGATATATCATATTTCACATCTGGTTGTTATTGTTCTACCTGTGTTATTTTATGTGTAAGAGGGATAGCACCAGCAGGAGCAAGTCCTGCTTATTTTGGAAGAAGCAGATGCTCCACAAACAGGATACAGTGCAAAAAACCTGAAAATTGGGAAATCTGCTGGAAATCTCTCTGTCAGTCAGAGGAAGCGCTGGAGGACTTCACTATATGGAGAAAGAGTCTGAAGAATATTATTATGGAGCAGTTATTATTTTTTTTTCTACAGTAAACCAACTTGCATACTGATTTTAATTTCTTTTGATGTTCTCCCTTTGGAAATGTTGCCACAGGAGCTGCTTATCCGCTGCTTGGGTCTCTTAGTTTGGAGTCTGGCACTCAATGACACTGATATGTGTGTCTTTTCTTCTGTTCCCAGGGCACACTGGACTGGGGCCCAGATCTGCTCTTCGGTGGCTCTCTAAATGGTTTAAGGCTTGGGCAACGGTAAATCCTCCTAAAATTGCAGGCCAAACACTGTTCACTTTGTGTTATCTATATAAGCTCATGTTTTTTTATTAACTGGTAGCACAAGTCTTCCAGTTCTCAGGTTTACACCTTTGGTCGGTCACGTATCTGTTGGCAGGCGGAGAGCAGCTTCCATCAGCCAGAGCCAGTTCTGAGCCAGGCCAGCTGCCCTTGGCTGTGAACTGCAAAATAAATATTTCTCTTAAACACAGAGCATCTTGACTATTCCAAGAATGTCTCAAAAGCCAGTCTAGGCTATGTCAGCTCTTCTTCATATGCAAAGGGGAAAAATCCTTTCAGAACTGAGGCATGGGAGGTATGTAACACTGAAATGTGTCATTGTCTAAACTTTGGGCAGGGTGGGATGTTAAGGAAGGTTTCCAGGGAACCAGAAAAACTTTTGCAAACTTATTGGCTGACATCCATGGCAAATGTCATTCCAGATATGGCAGAGAATTAAGCAGCTCTAGAGCACATCCAAAAATAAAGATCATAACAATTACATTTTAATGTTAAATGCTAAAAAATCAAGTGCTGTAAAGTCAGTGAGTGTAGGAAAGAGACTTACAATTCCCTGGCAGTATTTAAATGAGTAATTTTCTCTGATTATGGTTAAAAACAAGTTAAGTCCTTAGATGCATTCTGATGTGTGAATTATTTTCTGGCTTTAGGAGGGACAGTCTTTAAGCTGCATACAATGTGCTTTGCTAAACTGTGGTCAAAATTTATCTCCCCTGGCCAGTGCTGGGTCATGCTGTGATGAGAAAACAGTATCTCTGTTTTAAATCTAATATATAGATAAACAAAACAAAACAAAACAACAAACAAACAAAAGCTACCTTTCAAAGAAGTCCACCTAGGACTCAAAAAATTCTCACTCAGGCTACATAAAATTTTGAAAGTAAACATTGTCCCTTATTGGTTCTGCTCTTTTATGTCCATTTCCTCCTTTCTCTTCTCTCTTTCTCTTTCCCTCTCTCTGGGGCAGCAGTGGTCTGTGTCCCAGTATTCCCTCAGTGCTGACAATGTCTGGACTACCAGGTTCCTTTGGTGGCAAGCACCCATAGGGTGCAGCAGACAGTGAAGCTCTAGTCAATGCAATTTGTTGACCCTCAGGAATATTGAAGCTCATCCTAAAGTACTGACCTACCTTTGGCCAGCTGACTTGCCCTCTGGGCTCCAGGGCCTTACACACAGTCACCCTGGCAGACCCCTCGAATTCCATGTCCTAAGGAGGAGCTGAATCCTACCTTTGTTGTCCAGACTAAAATCCTGTCACACCTTTGTGATTGATCAGTTGGTTTTAATTCAGTTTTCAGTCTTTTCTCAAAATGTGTCCTCCTTTCTACATCCTTTTCTAATCATGGCAGGTGATAACACTGTTCTGCTGGTCACTGAGGATTCCAACTTGGCCATTATATTACCTGGGATTTGGCAGAGCTGTGATTACTGAAATCTCAATGGTTCTTGCTTTCTGACTTCTCTAATAGCCAACCTTTCCCAGCAATGCACTCAGGTAAACCTGTCCTCCAGACAACCAGTGCTTCGCACCTAGATCCTTGCAGGTTTCTTTCTGTTATCCTTGAGAAATTCAATTCCTACCCTGCTCCTGTCCATGGGCTATAAAAGGTAATTTTCCAGCCTGGATTGCCTGTCACCTTTCTTTTCCCACTCTGACACCTTTCTCTCAGACACACTGAACATCAGCTTCTTGCTTTGGCCCTCCAGTCCAACTCCTTACCTTCTGCCTCAGCTTCCACTGCCTGTCAAGGCAGTTACTCCCTGCCCGGGTGCCATCATTCCTTGTTAACTTTTCCAACAAGAACCTGTATACATTCTTCCATAGGCCCTGGGGCTTGGGAGAGACATCTTGGAAACAGCCACAAAGCTACATCATCACCTGCCTTCAAAGCTCTTATTTTAATTCTTCTCTGCCAAAAGGCTTAAGAAAAAAACCAAAACTTTTGACATAGTACATTATGCAAATATGTTATACCATATAATATACTTGTTCACAATTTTCCTTATTTCCTCTATATTTTTTATTTTTGATTGTAGGCTCTTTGGGGTGAGAATCGCATTCAAGGTTTGTGATTAGAGAAAACATATCTACACCATAAGGCTAAACAAAGGAGGGTAATAACTTTTTCATTCAAGAGAAGGACATGCCTAAATTTCTTGTCAGTCGGATGTTGAGAAGTCCCTTAGGAGCCATGTGTGTTGACATCAGTTTGCCTAATTCCTTGCCTTTTTTTTCCTAGGGTAATAGGGCATGAGGTTAGCTTTGGGAAACGTGAGAGCACCTCATTTCAGTCAGCAGTGTAAAACCCCAAATCTTTCTTCAAGGCTGCACTTTTTGGAGAAGCCACTGGAGGGAAACCTCCACTACAAAACCAACCCAGCTGCAACCTGCTCCAGCACTTCCAGCCTCGTTCATCCTGCTTTCTCTCAGATGGAATACTCCAAACATGGGTGTTATTTTTATGGCTGCAAATCACTTCTGTTTTAAAATAAAAGAACTAACATGGCATGAAGTTATTAGTTCTACAAACATAGGAGGAAAAGAAAGAAAAGAAAAACTCTCGTATCACTTTGGACCGGTGTTAAAGCTCAGAACTTCCATGGGGAAACAGGATATTGGAAGGCCTGCTCTGGCAAAGCCCAGCTTCCAGGGCACCTGTGCTGACACAAGGAAAGACTCCAAGACTAGGCCAGGAACATCCATAGCTCGAATCTGCAGCCACCAGACGCATTTAGGCAACCAAATAATCTCTGATGGCCAGGCTGTTCCTCTTGCTGCTGAGGGTTTTGGTGGGTGAGGGCCATAGCAAGGGTGAAAACTGAGTCCCTGGAAGCTGCAGAATTTCTCTTTTCCACATAAAGTCTACTCCTGTTATTGCAATTACATTATATATATATTTATATATATTTAGCTTATATATAAGCTAAATAAACTAGTATTTATGGTTATCCATTACTTTTCCAGAAAAAAATAACAACCACTGAGGAAGTCACAATTTGGGGAAGACACACAAAATATGCCTTAAACACATCTCTGTGCAAATGTGATTCTGTTTTTGTCTGAAACAGAAGGCAGGAAACATTTATGTTCCTGAGTACCTAAATTTAGCTTGAAAAGAATATTTATTAAAGTCACCATAGAAACTGAAATTTAGACGTATGAGACTTATTCCAGTTGTTGCAATTACTATTTCCTCCACAGCAGGATCTGTTATATAGCAAATAATGAACAGCTCAAGGTCTGTTATAATCATATTCTAGAGATTTTTGCTCTTTAATGGAAAAAACCCCAACTTTTGTGGCAAGGAAAACTGCCCCTTCACATCCCTGCTTTAACTTACTGAACAAAAAAAAAAAAGAAAAGCAACTTGAAATATTTACTTGGAAGTAAAGATGCAAGGAAGAAGTTTGCACTTGCAGTGCACAATTTTAGGTCAGCATCCAGAAGTGTTTGTCAGATTTAAAAATGCTTTTTTGTTTGCTCATTGACAAGTAAGACCTGTGGCTGACTGTACACTGATAACAAAGGGTCTGCTGTGCCTGGTGGTCCAGTTGTCGCTCTGAACCGTGCCCGCAGTTGTCACAGCTGCTGCTTGCAAAGCCGTTCTAAAATGACCCCATCGCTGGTCTGCAGGAGACCATTTTTGCGGCGTGACTTCTTTAACCACAGCATCCCCCAGCTGACCCAGCGATGAGCTGCAGCCCATGCTTGGGACTTTCCCTCTGGTTTACCAAGGGGATTACACACCCCACGTTCCTGGGGGATTGCCTCGCCCTGCCGTGCCAATGTGTTCCACACCAGAACTGTTCTGGTTAGCAAACTTCTTGTGAACAAGCATCCCACCAATGCCAAACTCTGAAACAACTGGTTCTGTGTGCTAAAAAAACAACTTAAACCGTGAAAAATATCCTGTAAAGTATGAATCAATCTTTGCCCCCATCTCTACTTTGTGCAGCTTTTCACACCAGTTGTTCAGTGCAATGGCTACTCCAGATTAACTGTAAGAGTTTTATCGTTTCCAGTATGGATGATATAAATGTCCTATCATGGAAGCTCCACCTTTTCTTATTGGATGTATTTTCTAAAGACGACAATGTAATCCTGTATGCACAGGTTATATTTATCACAGCTGGCTTAGGCAGCGACAGAATTAATTAGGAAGTGTCTCAAATGTCAGATCATTAAATGAAATTGTAAAAAGGTAAATTGTAGTCTTCAGCAAGCAGAGATCTCACAAAATGATCCTTGAAACAAATTGCAGTCGCTGTAAAATGTTCATTTCTTCTTTACAATTGCTTATAGAGACAATGTATATGGTTCCACACAAACACTATAACTTTCTAATTTGATGTGAAGGTCAGAATAGAGGTTGTGACGAAGAATTTCTTTCAGTCTCTGAGGAATGAATAAACACTGAACAAATATTTAATTTGCATTTTACATTACTATTGAATAGACTTTTCTTCTTCAAAAAATCCCTCTAGAGTTTATTTCAGTTCTTGTCAAAAATTTATGGTATTAAAATGAAAAAACCCAAGACATACATAACAGCTAAGAGTTAATAAATTCTTCCCTTTTTACTATTTTAATACCAGAAAAGATACTGTAATAGTCTACTATTTGACTACTGTAATAGTCAAAAAAAGGAAAATGCAGAATATTTCTCTCTTTTGGTCCTAAAGTGCAACATTTTCTAGCCTGAAATCAATATTTAGACTTGGTAGCAGAAATGCATTTTAAATATAGAAACTCATGTAATATAGTTTTAAAATCATGAATGTGAGGTCTGTTGTTTAATGCATTACCTGAATACAGGGACCCACAGGAGATTTCTGGATCAGGATGCCACCTCTCACCCACACTACAAGAGGTAACAAATTAAGACAGGAAACAGCATGTTTTCTGGGAGGTAACATATCATTTTCCTCTCTTCTCCCTCTTTCCTTCCCAAATCAATCTGTTTGGACTGTGTTAGCTGCAACATCAAAGCAGCATGTTCCTAAAAGGGGTGCTTTGAAGCAGCTTCCATTCATTTACCAGGGTATTTTGTAGGCCATTTTGGGCACGTACAAACCCTGTTCCTTACTGACTTTGCAGGTCTGACCTGATGCAGAAGATGCCAGAGTACATATGCAAACATGGGCAGGGGAACAAGCCCTTCTCTGCACGAGCTCTTGTTACTGAGCTGCAGTGAGGAGGAAAGTCACATTAAAAACAAGCACACACTTTCCTCCCACTAATTCCAGCAGACTGAAGACGCATCAGCTCCAGGAGCAAAGGATTTGAGTGGATAGCAGCAGTTGGTATTTCAGCACAGAGCTGAGATTGTATTATAATAAAGTTAAACATAGCTTCTATAAAGCAGTGGTCCAAAATACACCAAAATCTATTAAAGGGGCTTGTTTCTTCTTAAGATTACCCCCATATACGCAGCTTTTGTGTGGACTCCCCTCTGCCCGTGTTAAAATCTGTGGCTTTTACACCTTACACACTGACAACTGATAAGAGGGTCATGTGACTGGCCACCTTTCAGGAACTCTTCCCTGCAGTTTCCTCTCAGTTATAAGGTTGCAGAGATGGTCCTCTGCAAAACAGCTAGGAGAACCTGTTTCTGAACTTACTGACTGCTTGGAAAGCAAAGCTGCTTTTGTGGAAGGCCTCCAATATTTTTTCGGTATAAAACTTTTTGACAGCACCATTGCTGGTCCCTTTTGCAGTCCCAGTAGATTTTGGAAGACGGGAGTTCTCAGCAGAAAAGTGAACACAGATACCTGTGTTGCTGTCTCTGTCTTCTTTACTGGAAAGGGAACTAGGCTCTGTCCCATCTGTTTTCCCAGCCCAAAATTCACTAAGTGAGAGGCGATTGTGGCTTGGGGCGCAGATGTGCCTTTCTATTTCCAGATGTGCTGGAGAGGGAAAGGGACAAAAGCAGCCAGTGTACTGCAGGTGGCACTTGTAGACATGAACCTGGATAACTTTGAAATTCAGGTTTCAACACTGCCCTTATGACTGACTCATCTTTGTTAAACTGTGTCAGCAAATGGACCTGCTGGAGCAGGTCCAGAGGAGGGTGATGAAGATGATCAGAGGGCTGGAGCATGTCTCCCATGTAGACAGGCTGAGAGAGTTGGGGTTGTTCAGTCTGGAGAAAAGAAGGCTCTGGATAGACCTTAGAGTGCCTTCCAGTACCGAAAGGGGCTATTTGAGAGAGCTGGAGAGGGACTTTTTACAAGGGTTTGGAGTGATAGGACAAGGGGGAATAGGCTTCAAACATAAAGAGAGTAGGTTTAGATTAGATATTGGGAAGAAATTCTTTACTGTGAGCAATAAAGTAAATGGTAAGGCACTGGAATGGGTTACCCAGAGAAGTTGTGGCTGCCTCATCCCTGGAAGTGTTTAAGGCCAGGTTGGGTCAGACTTTGAACAACCTGGTCTAGTGAAAGGTGTCCCTGCCGATGGCAGAGTGGACTTGGAACTAGATGATCTTTAAGTCCCTTCCAACCCAAACCATGCTATGATCCTATGATACTGGTACCCACAGACTTATGTATGGTAGTTTCACCTAAGGTATGAGATGATACTCACTATGTTCACAACCGGGTGTAAAAGAGAAAGTATCCCCACTCAGAACTTGGCAATTCTCCACTGCTCCACCAGACTCTCAGAGCTCAGTCAGACTGACAGTGTGTGCTGGTCAAAATGTCTGTGTGCTTAAAGGAATCCAAAAGTGACTGACCATCAGTCTCTAATCCTCCACCAATCTTGCTGAATTGCTTTCATTCAATCTTCCTTCATGTCCCACATTTACTCTCCTTCATGCATGTTCTTCCTACTGCAAACACAAGACTTAGTCATCTGTTAGGAGGGTGCAGTGAATGTTAAATGGGAGTATTCTTGGATTTTTTTTTTTTTGTGAACTGCTAAATTTGCTTCTGGAGGACATGAATGCCTTTTCTAGCTGTCTCCACTCCTCCATTTTAATCTTTGACACTGAGGACATTTGAGAAGTACAGGTCATGTTGCATGGGATGTAGGAAGCTTAATGCACAAATCACAGACATTCTGTTCTATTCATAAAGAAATAATTGGAGATTTTGTTTTCTCTTAAATGAATCTTTTGATTAACAGGCTGATGTTGTGCATTTTTTTAAAAGGAGACAGCAGTAATAATAAAAAGGTCAGTCTGCTTTTTGTTTCATATTATACAATGATTAGTTTGAAAGAGATATCAATTATATTTGTATAAGAACATTTTTCCTCACTGTTTTTAGCCCTGTGTGTTGCACTGATTAAGGGGAATTGATCTTTGCTGCCACACGGAAATGGGAAAACAAACATGAGCTCAGTGTTTGTATAAGATGTGCTGGAGGGCCACATTTTGAGCCAAGAGGAACACTTTGTGGCTTAGTCAGACCATGCAGACAAGTCTATCAAATGTACAACGTGTCATATACAGATTTCTGTTTAGTGGACCTTTCTGTCCCAGCCTCCACATTTATCACTGTCTCCCTGACAGGAGCTGTGCCCCGTTATCCTGACTTGTATGTCATTTATCAGTGTTAAGTACAACAAAAGAGTATCTCTTTAAACCCCCTTTACCCTTTCACATGCTTCTACCCTTGAATAATGATATCTGTCTCTGCAGCCACAAATATTCCATTTCATAGTTTCCTTTGTATTATGTTAGTTGCTCAAAAAATGATTAAAATGACATTAGTGCACTTTAAAATGAAAATTATTATATGATTGTTGAAGTAATGTGTAAGAGAAGAGATAAAAGCATTTGGGTGCTTTTGCTCCCTTTTTAGGCCTGTCAAGTTAAAAGAATTTTGTATATAAAAAAAAGCCCTTCCACAAAGTCAAAACATGGCAATGCCACCTCAGCCCAAATCACACAGCCCTAAACCCAAACCCGAATTTTCAGCTGTGGGTATAAATCACTGTCTCCAAAAGAAAAAGTGTGAATTATGACATAAATACAGACATTAAAATAACATTAATGGTGGTTGAACATACTTTCACATACGACTGTTGCATTTGCTTTAATCAAAAACTAAGGGGAAGGTGGGAAAAATGGGCCCTTTAGAGAGGTTAAGCAAAAAGTGTATCAACATCGAAAACAGTTGCTAGAAAAGATGTTTCCAAGCAGCATTTCATGGCCACGTCTGATGCCATGTTTTATAAAAAGGGACTGCCTTTATAGGAAGTTGGTAACATGCTGGGAATCATAAGCTTCACAGAATTTATGTCCAGCTACTGCCCTGTAAGACATTTTATAGAGATGTGTTAGCAACTCTGTATAGCAGGTACAATCCAGGCTCAGGTTATTAATTATAGCTTGGAGATTCAATTTATAATCAATAAAAAACCCAAACCAATTGCCAGTTTGAAACTTTGCTTCTCATTTTCTCACGTGTACCTACGCATAAATCACCCAGTTCTCACAACTCCTGCTCTATTTTCCAGACCTATTTCCCTGTGCTCTTTCTGAAAGGCAGAAAACACCTCGTCTTTCATGTTTTGCCCAGCCTCCTCATGCTCCTGCTCTCCTGACTGCACTGACTGGATGGGCTCCCTGGCATTCCTCAGCACTGTGCTGTGTCCCTTCAGAGACCACTTACAGGATGCTGAGACCTGCAGGCTTGGGCACAGCAGTAAAGGACCATCTGCAGGGGGAGAGAGTGCTGCATGGCATGGCTGCTCTGAAGTGATGACATGGGAAAGGATTAAAGGATCCCTCTCACTACTCCAGATTTGGGTCCTGAGACAGTCATCATTTGTGTAACATGTGCCAAAGTCCTCGGGACAAAGATAGGTAAGTTGCTGTATGGTGAAAGCTCCTGATGCTGAAGCGATGCCCAGGAATGAATTACTGGTTAAAAACAGGACATCAGCTCCAGAAGCTGCTACAACACCAGGAATACAAGTATACTTGTATTGAGAGCATACTTGTATTACTCCCCTGAAAACAGGGGAGTGATTTGGAAGGCAGGGTGTCTCCAGGAGCTCTCGATTCCCAGGTCTGGCAGCTGAAAAGGCTCTGAGGGAGTCTAGGTGCTGGAGGCTGTTTGCTATCCCCAAGTAGCTTTGTCTTTTCTATTTTTATGCTTGAGACCACTTGCTTTCAATGTGGTAATTAAGAGCCTGGCCATACATCCTGCTAATTGCCTCCTCTCTTGTTTTGCCATTGAGTTTACTCGATCTGCTGCGTACACTGGTCTTAAATACACTTAGCTGAAAATCGTTAGATTTCTGCCGAGTGGAGAAGTCAGGTTCTGGACCATATTTTCAGTAGAGGGCAGAAAAACCCTAATAGGTTTACAAAAAGGACGGTATAATGGTGTTTGCAGCACTTGTGTGCTGGCATGCCAGACTCTGTGGAGTCTGCTTCTTGTTGACAATTTGCTATCACAGACTGGAGATCTGGGAGCAAGCTTCTCACGGAGGCTGCCAACTGGCAGTGTACATTTTTCAACTGGCAAGCAAATCCCAACCCCTGACTGTCCCAGGAGCGTCTCTGGAGGGCACTGAGGCAGTCTGAACATCCCTTCTCTGGCTGTTCTGCAAAGATACCACCAAAAGACCCATTCCTGTGTAACCATCACGTGTATGCAAAGTTTCAGATGAGCTCCTCTTAGATAAAGCCTCACTCAGAGACACTGTGGCAGCAGTTTTCCTGAAATGGGAACTGACCTAACAACCACTTCGCAGTAGAAGGACCTACTCCTTTCCCTTTCCCCCACTTCTGCTCCCTGCCATGCACTCTTGTCATTTACCATGTGGAAGTTCTGTGTCTCTCTTAATCCCTCTGCAAATGGATGCAGCTTATTAACTTAGCAAGAACCCATTTTTTTAGCTTGGTTCCCAAAAATTGCAAGAGACAGGACTGAAGGGCAGCAAAAGACCATGAGAAGAGTTTGAGGAAACTAGAGATGGTGCTCAGAAGATAGAAGGAGCATCTGAGTGTAGGAAAACAGCACAAGACTCCTATCTCCATTTTTAAGGCAGTGAGCAATTAAATCAGCCCAGTAGATCATAATATTTAGCCTTATAAATCCTGAGGTCTCCTAGAAATATTACTCCTGGTTTGACTGAAGATATTCTTCTCACAAGTGCCCCAGGCTGGTGGCTCACAGCTGCTGCACAATCAGCTCATGATCTTTCAGTCATTTCCAATGAGGAGCTCCCATCTTACGGGAGGTATTTTGGGTGTTAGTTCCAGATGTATCAGTCAATATTTTGCACCCTGAATAAATTTCACCCTGTTTCCATTATTTCAGTCCAAAGTGCCATGTTCTTCTCTGTTGGGAACACCTCCCAGCTTTGTATCATCAACACACACCATTAACACGCTCCTGACATTTGTGCCAATTTAGTATGTGCATTCAGGCTACGTTTTCAACAAACCACATGCTATTTCACATACCCTGACGGAGGATGGCTTAACCCCACGTTGTCACTTAGTGCAGCATTTGATGCTAAACACCCTCCTGGCAAGATTGTTATAACTCCCACTGAAATCAAAAGGGGTCTTTGCAGGAATGACAGTGTGCCAGGCCACCCCGCTGAATGGGCTGGAAAGTTTAAGACCAATAAATGTAAGTTGTGAAGAAAATGGTTTGAATATACCAGTGTTTTTTTAGGGTAAATTTTGTAGCTTTATATTGATCAATACAATGGAAAAAAACCCACCCTGTGTTTAAACAAAATTACAGTGAATTGCTCAAAGGCAAAACAAAATTCTCTGCTCAGCTGTTTGGCTCACATTCATCTCCCTTTACTCCTATAGAAGTGACATTTTAATTAACTGTGTCAGGTGGATGTGTAACATCTCTGCTGAAAAGCCTGTATCTGCTCAGCTGTGTGTCATAGTTTCTATACCACTAGCATCTACCAGAGGTCACGCTTTTGTGGCAGGAGGATCCAAATCCTAAACATATACTTTCTAATACATAATCTGTCTAAGCTTTTCTTCTACTTGCTCAAATGTATGGAAAGTAGTGATTGCCATACATAATTTTTTTCTATAAGCAAGCAAAAAAATTTCTATAGCAGGATCAAAAATCAGTTCTTTGTGGGTAATAAACAGTTTTGCGTGGGACTGGCTGGCTAAATGGTAGTGATTTTGTTCCTCGAGTGAGTGCTTTTAGCTATGAATACCTAAGTGTGCAAATGTAAACCGCTGCTTCTGCAAATACATGTGCAGCTCTGAGGTTCACTTTCTGTGAATGTTAATGGACACAGGATTCAATCACATGAATATTCAAAGAAAGTGAACACAAAAGCAGCACAAGGGTGGTTGAAGCAAACAGATGTAAAAATGTAAGCCCAGAATCATGGCTTCCCCTCGCCCTGCCAGTGCAAGTGCCTTCAACTTTGAAAGCTTTACAGTATTGACCAGACTCTGAATTTTTCAGGTAAATATAATGCGATACAAGCCATGAGACTCCACAGAGTCTTATGAGGAACATATCGGTTGTGTCAAGAAGTCTGATTTGGATCTGAAGCTTTCCTAGTCAACTGTCAGCTTAGACCTACATGGGAAACCTGTGGTACAGGAAATACTTTTGCTGGGATGACAAGGATATGGTCAAAGAAGAGGATCAGTAGCTTTATGAGAGTCCCTTGTCAACCAGGAATGAGGGAAATAATGTTTCTGAAATTGTGTAAAAGGAAAGGGATGAAGGTGATCAATACTTTTTTTTCCCCCAGAATAATAATGTATGTTGGGTTTTAAATTGCAAGTGTGTGATTTTAGCGTCAGTGAACAGGAGGAAGAAACAAAGGAGGAATGGAAATCTATATACACACTTATATGTGTACTTGAACATATATTCTCAATCTGTCACCTTTAGACATGCCCACTTAGCTGCAGCTGTGAGCAGGAACCTCTGAAAGAGTCACTGAAAGCAGGAGTGGGCATACAAATAGAGTTAAACTCCAGGAGGCTTGGAGTGCTGCATTTTGTTATTCAGGAACTTTCCTGATGCATTTTAATTTTACCCATCAAGAAGTCACATACAGACACAATCTACAGGGAAAGAATGTTGGAGGTTATGAACAAAAGCAGTTAAAGAGAGGCAATTCATATTTTTGGAAAAGCTAATGACACATCATGAGCACATAGTCAGCAGGAGTTCACCACACACCAGTAATGTCTGTGACTGGCAAATCCCACAGTGAAACTGAGGGGAAACCGAGGCACGTAGGTGACTGGGACCCTGATTCTGCAAAGCACTTAAATACATGCTTCAAACAGGAGCCATCCTCACTGGTGGCAAACACTGCTTTTCTTAACTTAGTAACTGTTTGTCTCAAATCCCTCCTCCTTAAAACACGGATAATGTGATGGCTGCTCTTAGAATGATTCTGTGGTTAGAAATATCCATCTGTTTAGTTTGCTGAGACAAAAGCTGTACATATAGCTGAAGACCACAGCAGGAGATGGTCAGAGATGGGCTTGAGACAGAAGTACTATTGAGAACATCAGGCACAACTATCACTGGTTTGATGGCAGTAGGAAGTGAGGAAAAGCAAGGACTGAGACTGGAGGTGATGGACAAGATACGAAGATAAGTAGGAAGCATTAGGACGATGCACTCTTGAAACTGTGTTGCTATTTCAATGGAAATTAAATGTGACATGATTACCATGCAGAATACATAGGAACAAGCTTGGAGCATCCTAGACATCCTCACACTACATCAGCATAAGTGGGAGATACTAGGGAAAGGCTCATCTCCCCTCATTCACTTTGTAAGATGGGCAAGACATGTCAGGGCAGAAATGAACCCATTTCTTTTCAGTAAATTCCTTTCTAATCCCCTTCTTAAAAAGTGAGGCAAACCTGCAGTGAATAGTGCAAGGTCTATGCTCAGAATCTTCATTTCTTCATACCACCTTCATTTCTGCCACACAGCAACTTGTTTCTTCAATAGCTACACTGGAATATGGATTATATTTATTTATTTAGCTAATAGGAAGGGTTTGGGTAATGTAGTCAATCTAGTAGGTCTTGAAGCCAGTTCTAGCAGCTTAACAGTTGATGACAGACCCTCAATAATCAAATCTAAATGCATTTTCAAGGAAATTAAATACTACCTTTCATTATACTACTTTATTGTCACTATGTCAACCGCTGTTTTGCTGATACTCCTCCAGAGAAGTGAGATCTGATAAAAATTTGCATTTCAGTTCACATTATTTATCAGAATTTTAATTTAGACTTCATAAATGTCTCATAATGATAATAAGTGCAAGTCTATGCACAGTTGCATTAAGACCTACCAAAACTGTAGCACGCAGCATCACTTGCTCTCTGTGTGGTTCCAACACGGAATAACTCTCTCTCTATTCCAGCTGGTGTCAGTACCTCCTGCCTCTTCTGGAAATGCCACCAAATGACTTGGAGATGCTATAAACACGTGAATGAAATCAATTTGCTTAAAAGGATTGTTAACATTAAAATCGATATATGTGGAGATTTGCTTTGATAACTTATGGAAAACTGTTGGAAAGGCTGGTGCTGCCTGACTGCTTTTCCATTTTTCTTCAATGAGATGATCTGGTGAAAAAGCAGAGTCAGAGTAGGTTTCAGCTCTCCCAATTTCAGTCATTTAGGAAGCAGGCACATATTCTACACCAGCCACGTGGGGTCCCTCTACATTCAGTGGAGAGACACCTTCATCCCTCTTATTGTGGTCTCAGAGCTTATACTGAGGGGTCACTGTGATTTTGGACAGTCCTTCATCAGGAAGACTCACTTTTCTTGGCTGTGGTTTGCCAAATATGTCTCCCTAAAAAAAAATCTCTTTCAGTATATTTTTCACAAAAACCTGTGATCCTTGAAACTTTTCTGATCCTTCACTTTGAACAGTATCCAAACTGAAATAAAACCTAAACAATCTCTTGCTAGTAACTTTCTTTTTCCATATTCCAATGCTCTCTGCCTTCTTTCCATTTTTCTCTTTACTTTCCTTTGGTTTTCCAATGGAGGGAAAACAGAACAGAAAACACACAGAGAGAGAGAGGATGATTAAGCCCATTTGACTATCTTGTTAAAGGCTCTCTAAACACACAACCAGCGATCCGCTTGGGACTCTCAGGGCAAGTATGGCTTCACTGTAGGATATTGTCTGCAGAGTTCTATGGGATTAGGTGAGCAGGGTTACCTCTTCACTTTTTACTCAGTCATTAACCCCCAGCAATCTGCTCTCCATACTTTCAGGCTTCTCAGAGTTGAAGAGACAAGAGAGAATTTATGGTAATGGCTCATTTCTGCCAGGTCTGGGCCCTGGTAGCAAATAGTCTGCTCCTTTCATCAACCTGGTGACTCAGAGCAGGCAGGATGCTGCAAGTCAAACAGAGCAGCCCAGATGATTATTCTGCAAATATTTTGCTTTTTCAAATTTGCTTACATATCAAAATATGGGTTTAGCTGATAAAAGCCAACAGCTCCATCAGAGTCCATTACAATCTATCAGGCAAATACTCAGTAATTTCCAAATTAGTCCAGACTACAATACATTCAAGTCATCTTTATAATCTCTCTTGTAAAAAAGCCCCACTGTTATGAGAATTACCTAAACATGGATTTATCAGGCAGATAGCTTGCAATGTAAATGACTTGTGTTTGGATAGGTAGAATGCATATCAAAATGCATGCTCAAATGAGAGACCATATTGACTCTTTCCAAGCTGTTATGGTCTATTAGATAAATATTATCTTGGTTCAGGATTGTGGTAGTTTTCTATATGCACAGTTTCCTGATAAGCCATATGGACTCTCAGATAAAATTGTGTCTTCAGATTTCGAAAGTGATATGGCTGAATAGCTGTAATGAGTATGAGGAAGCTCCTGTTAACCAATTAATCAGAATGTGTCACTGAATACCCCCTCCCCATTTTGTGTTAGTATGTGCTACAATACACACACAGCAAACACGCATCGCTCAGTCGTATTTTGTCAAAAAACACAAGGGCTCTGCAACGAATCCTTGTACAAGAGTGGTGGTTGTATTACTATCCCTACACTACTGTGATTCCAGTCATCTTTCTGATTATTTTCCATCTTGTTCACACAAATACTCACATACTTACAACCACAACTCACCAATATTAACAGAAAGAACTTTGCTGGTGTCAAAGACATGGATTTTGGTCTCACAATGCTTTTTCTCACTTAATAATAATGTACTAAACACATTTCAATCATCAATTGCGAAAAACTTGGTAGATTTGCATTTCATCTACATGGAACATGAGCTCCGGGCATCCCTGTGTAGCTTGTAAAGTGTTCACATGAACTAAACAAGACTGGGACACAAACCAAGAGAAAAACCATCTGCTGAAGCCAAGTCCTGGCTTTGTAGGTCACACACCAAGCAACCTCACCATCCTTAATAACCATGGGGATTTGTGCAGTGCACTTGTACACCACATTGATGTGGAAAATTAGGTGGTGAATTCCTGTTTATTTAAAGGGACTATGTGTCTTAGAGCTTACTTGAAGAGGACAAAAAAAAGACATTATTTCTGGATAAATCAAATTTTGTCCAGCTTCTCCTCATCATTAAAAGAATAGATTTTCTCCTGAAGAGCAACACAAAGATGTACCTACACAGCATGGCTCACCATTATGCAGAGATAACCAAGGCACTTAAGGGTACCACAGGCCTTATAAATGACCTCAGTGGTTCTTTCCCATAACTGTCACTCAGAATGGGCAGCATATCAATGCACAAAAATAAACTTGTAAAAAGTTTTTTCAAAGGATGTAAAATTATCTCCCAGCAGAAGAAATGCTTAATAGCTCCTGTGTAGGATGCTTGCAGATAGCTGTGGAGGGTGAATCTCACTTGGGGGAAAGGATGGCCCAGATATTCCTCACATATATACATTATTCCTCACAAATGGCTTAAGCAGCTTTGTTTTAGACCATTGGTTACTTTAGCTGCAGACCTTAGAAGCTAAGGTAGCATTTAAGAAAGTGATTTTAGCAGGTGAGGAATGCAACTTCATTTGGTTTTCTGTTCCATGACTTCCTTGTTATCTTAATATTATTTAAAATCAGCTCTGAATGGCTAAATTCATTCTCTGAAGCATGCTGCTGAAATGTAAACATCATACAACTTTGATTTCCTATGAATAGAGAACACATGCTGATACTGAAAAGAACATACAAGATTGCCACGCTTTTAGAAATCAAATGTTAATTATGAGTGGGGATTGGAGGACACAATAAGCTTTTGCCCATTCATTGTGGTCAAAGATAATTTCCAAGCCTCCACAAAAATTGTATTTTGCAGGTCTGTTTGGATTCTTGTATTTTATTGGCAGAGCAGTACTTTCAGCTCCTAGTCCTTGCAGAGGAAGCTGTGGCCGCAGACACTGTCCAATGCTCTTGCCTACCTTTGTGAAGAGAACATCAGCATCTTGCCTGTGCTCATGTTCATAGCCATCATCCATGAATCAGTGTTAAGATGTTCAGCTTCTAACAGCTCTGCCATGTTGTAAATGTGCTGTTGATGCTTTACAGGCCAGATTACACAATGGTGGGGTTTTTTTTCATGAAAACATACCTCTTTCTGTGTATATCAGTCTGTATATCAAACTTCAAATGTGAAAATAACACAGTTGTAAGCCTGAAGCATCAAGAGGTGCCAAAAGAAAACCGACCACAATCTGCTTTATCTTCCCAAAAATTTGACCGGAGGAAAGTGAAGATTAGACCAAGGTTTCCACAGAAACATGTAACTTACCTAATCAAAGTTGCACACTTAACAGAAATTTTGGATTCCCTTTGCTTTTCCAAGCTCTAATAGTTTATGCAGCCAATTTAAAAAAAAAAAGGGAAAAAAAGGGGGAAAGAGCTGAGCCTTGATAATAATGTTTCAAAGTTCTCCTAAAAACCACTGTGACTAAAAATGTTGACCTGCAAAACCCTGGGTAAGGGCACAGCATCCCCTCATTCCAACATCTGGGAGGAACTGGAGTGCTGAGCAGGAAATAATGCACACTTTATTCTTGTTGCCACAATGCAGGTTATTACAAAAACTCCCCCGGCTTTATTCAAATAACTCTTTTGGAAATGGACTACGTTTCTGCACCTTGTATTTCATGCACCTTTGGTGCTGCCAGACTCTAAAGCCAGCAGAGCACCCTGGCTGGCTGTTCTGAAGGCAGCTATCCCTTCCATTCTCTAAGAAACACTGTTCTCAGGAGATTTCCAGCACAGCTCATGCTCTGTTCAAAAGGCTTGGATAGGCTTGAATAAACATCTGACCTTCTTGAGGAAGAAAATGTAAACCTACCACCCCTCCCACCCCAGCTGGGATTCTTTTGAGGTTCTTTTCCACTATTTGTCTTTATTTATCAAGCAAAGACAATATGTTTGACCCTATATAAGAAGAGAAGACTTTCACACTTAAAGAGGTTTTCAGCCATACTGGAAACAAGTGAAGAAGTTAAAAATTGTGAATAAAGTTTGTAAGAAGAAGGTTTTAAAGTTTTTTATATTGTGAAGAATACACAGAATAAATAAAACCCACATGTTTCTAGGTACACAGCAGATGATGAGCTCCATCCCCATCCCAGGGTGACAACTAAACCTGTAATTATATTGCACATTTTGTGGAAAAAGTGCAGAATTGTGTGGCTTGATCAGCCAGGATTTGGAAGGTCTTTCATGTTTTTATTTTACTAGAGCATTGCTATTTTCAGTGAATTTTAATGTGTGCCATCAAAACCCAAAAGTAACTTAAACAGATGTGGGTTTTCTTTTTTATTAAATGCCTGCCATTTCACTTGCCTTTTTTCACTAAACATTTCATGTCCTCCTCCAAATTGTTCTAGGTTCAGCCTCCAAGAGAATAGCGAGGGAAAATCAGGCCATTTAAAAATAAAATAGATTACTTCTGCACAGCTTTCTTTAATCAAAACCATTATAACTGATGGCTCAGAGCCTTGATTACACCTCTTCAGAGGGCACCCCTTGATTTTGCTCGACATCGCTGATTATTTTATTTACTTATTTATTTATTTATCAGCTTTTACTTTCGGCATTGATTTCTAGGTCACCGAGTTGAGGCTTTTTCTTGCTTTAAATGGACTTGCTTGTTTCTGGGTGGCAGGTTATTTTTCTCACAGAGGCTATGAAGTAAACATGCCTCTTTTTCAGAAGATGACAAAAATTCCCGTGATCACATATTCCTGGAGTTCTTTCTCTTTTTCCTCTCCCTAGCCCCTGTGGTGAGCAAGATTGGACCAAGAGTCATTCCTCCCGACCTCTCCCGAGCCCCCGCAGAGCTGAGGGCCAAAAGGTCATTTTCTCAGGTTCCCTCTGGAGGGAGAATCCAAAGGTCATTCCCTCCCTCCCCAACTCAACCCAAGTGCATCTGAGGGACATTTAAAACTCCTTTGAAGAGGGAGGGGAGAGACTGGGTCCACGTGCTTTACCTACTGCCCCTCAACAGCCAGGACATGTGAACTAGGGCTGTGCATGAAATGTTTATCACAGAATCACATAATGGTTTAGGCTGGAAAAGACCTTTAACGTCATCAGGTCCAACCATTTATCCAGCACTACCTAGTCCACCACTAAACCATGTCCCTCTGTGCCACATCCACACGCCTTGTAATTACCTCCAGAACTGTGCCTCCACTGGGCAGCCTGTTCCTATGTTTCATTGAAGAAATCTTTCCTAATATTCAACCTAAACCTCCCCTGGCACAACTTGAGGCTGTTTCCCCTTGTTCTATCACTTGTTACTTGGGAGAAGAGACCAACCCCCACCTGGCTACAATCTCCTTTCAGGCAGTTGTAGAGAGTGATGTTTCCCGCTGAGCATTCTTTTCTCCAGACTAGACACCCTCAGTTCCCTCTGATGCTCCTCATAGGGTCCTGATGGTCAAACCTACTCAGGCCTGGCCTTGGGTTCAAGGTTTGGCACTGTGAACTTCAGCACAGATGGGCAGAGATGCTCACACAGCTGTGGGCCTAACCATTTCTGCTTCTTTTTCTATTTCCCAAAGTCTTTTCCTTCCTGCAGTCCCCAGGATCCTTCTTCTCCTCCCGGATCTGGGTCTGACTAAGAACTAACCAGATGCCATTAGGGAGTTGCGTTAAACAGCTGTGAACCTCCCAATGTTCCTGAGTCTTGGGAATGGAGCCTCAGGGATCATTTATGAGTCCCCTTAGAAAACAACCCCTGCTAGACTCATACAGCCTCACTCGGAGCTCCTGCTGCTGTTGCCTTGCTGCCCTGTCATCCATGAACCCTGTGAACTGGTTTTGGAACCACTTTGCATTTCACAAGACAGAAGTAAGTAGTTAAGGTTAGCACCTCCACGCTTCCTCCTCATCCCTTTCAAGGAAAAAGCCTCTTCATTTCTTGCTCTTCCAATGACGAAGTAAAAGCGAGTGATTTCTCACCATTAATTTCTTTGACCTGCCTGAAGGAAGGAAGGAAGAGAAGAGCAACAGTTATTTCACAAGGTCCCCCACAGAAGGGGGGCACCAAGGGTCACTTCCTCTCAATCTGTCCCCTCCGAAGGGGAGCAGTTAGGCTGTGTCAATGCCATGGTCCCTTTGTGGTGGATAGGCAGCTGGAGGTCATCCCCTGCCCCAGCCCTGCTCGCTGGGACGCACACACGCTGCTGAGCCCTCGCTTTCTCTCGCGCACGGGGGGCAGGGGAGATTAGTTCTTTTTTTCCTCTCTCTGCTTTGTATAGAGGGAACTCACAAGTCACTACCTGGGCCCCTTTTGGAAAGAGACAATAGCAAAAGGGCAGTCCCCAGGGTTTTGTTTTGTTTTTTTTCCTGAGGATTTTCCAGGCTGCCGGGGCATAGTAGAATTAGCTGAGCAAAGCTTTAAAATCCAAATAAAAGTGAAATGTTGAAATACAGGTTTTGAGCCACTTGGAGGTTTTGGTGACACTGCCCAGTGCAACTGCAAATCCATAGCAAATCCACTGACCTCTCACTACACATAAGCTCTAAATTTGGGGAAAACAGTAAGCTCCCGTGAAGCACTTTAAGAAATCAAGAATCATGTGAAATACACTGGAAAATTCAGGTTCTGTGATATCCGACAGGAAACAATAAATAAAACCACCTACACCGCCTGTTGTTTGGAGTCTGAATTGTTGCAGGTGACTCCTTCATGGCCTGGTCTGAATCTTTTGAAATAACACAAGTGTTCTGGCTGAATTTCACGTGCTTTGGGTCAGGCCACAATTGGGCTTCTGCCCTTACATTAGTCTCTGAGAAGATCTTTAAGGAGCTAATGTGGAATGAAGAGCACTTGTCAAGAGTTACCTTTTCACAGATATCTTCTGTTCTTTCAAGTCTTTGGGCCAAATACTGTTCACAGGTTGGGGCTTGCAGTTCCCACTGACCTCAATGCGCTGGACACCTCTACTAGGTGAGAGGAAATAAGCACTGTGTAGCTACTTACCTTGCAACAAGAATTTGGTCCTGAAATTAAAGTAGAAAACAGTTTTACATTTTTAAGGGTTCCTACAATTTCAGCCTTCTCTATTTTAAATGACATGAATAGCAAACTGCTCAAAAAAGATGTGCAGGCTGTCTATGTACTTATAAGAGTTGAGTAGAGAAACTAATTCTCTACTGGATGAGTAGAGAAACTAGTTCAGCAGCATAAATTAACATGTACCCAGAACCTCCACATAAACTCCTTGGCAAGATTCAAATCTCCTTTTGACACACTCCAAGACCATTTATAGGAGAACAAATTGTAGTCGGGACTTTTTTCTTTAGTTTCTCCTCCTCCCCACTTCCTTTGCAAAGTCAGATTGACTTCTCTTAAGGCAGATTTGACCCCTGGCACTGTGACTTCAGTCTGCACATCAGAGCACTGAAATAATTCAGGACTTTCCCTTCCAGCTCTAGAGATTACACATAGTTTCTCTAGAAGTGGCAGCACTTAAATGTGGAACAACGCAGTTTTTATGGCCTAGGTGAAATATATCTCTGTGGTGCTGTGAGGCTTGGGTGGTAAATGGCTATAAAATGATTTGAGTTCCTCTTCTAAGTGTGCAATATTGTTATTCTAGATCACCTCACCACTGTGGAGCTCAGGACTGATGCTATTCATCAGTGCTTCAGACAGCCCCCCTTACACATGAAGGGTTTAGCCTTTGCACATGGAAGTGACAGATTATTCTACACACTGCGTGTTGCAGTAACACAGGCGGGGATGCTGGTCCTCTGCCCAGTACTGAGCCTTTCTCCCCACACCCGGAGTCATTCAAGGATGTGAGGGGGAACAGGATCCTCTCTCCTGGACAGACTCACTTGGCTCATTCAAGTGTGAGCTCCTATTTCCACCCGTGCCCTTGGATCTGTGCCTTCGCCTTGGAGCATTCCACACTTCAAACGGAGCATGTCAGGATTCTTTATTAATTGTGATGATTTTGTTATTGCCACACAGTGCTGCTTGTTAAGAAGAATACAATGAATTTCAGTCATTGCAGCATCCTTTCCTCCCCTCCCTCCCCAAATGCAAAGTACAAATCCACTTAAAAAGCAGAGATCTTTTGACTTCTAACAGAAACTTTTATCCACATAAGAGGATAAGAAATTCATTAGCTTAAGTTGTGTGATTGTAACAGCTCATTAGAGAGCACTGTGCCTTTCAGAGAGAGCATGCCAGTCCTACATGGAATCTGTCAAAGTTAAGGATAAAGGTATGGGACAACTTAACCATCTTGGAAGGCAATTTCTGATTTTTAACTATGCCGACCACAGGGTTCATTAAATTATTTTAATGAACATCACAGGCCTGATGTTCAAATCTTCATTTGTGCTTAATTGCAAGCAAAATATGAAATTGCTAAATTGATCTTTCTTGACAAGAAAAAAAAATTACGGTCATTAATTATGTTTTCAGACTAATTGTTGTTGAGGGGTTTTTTTGAGGTAAAATAAACATTTTGATTTCAGGTTTAACTGCTGCAACATATTGCTGTGAAAATCCTAAGACGGTTTCTCTTCAAACAAGGAGGGAAACTGCCACTTCTAAGCGGAAAACATAGTAATTAGTCGTACTAATTTGTTGAAAGAAAGGAATGATTAAGTGGAGTTCTCAGCCATTTGTCAGATCAAAAAAGGCAGCGATGCAGTATTTTTTCATCTGTGGAATCTCAGAAGGCATGGCCTTGATGAAGCAGGTAGTTTGCAACATTTTATAAAATATATGAGGGGAGATTGGAATGTATTTTTCAATCTTCCCCTGGCAGCCTTCATGGCTTTAGTCAATTTATGCATCATCTCTTGAAGTTCAATACGGGGCACTGGGTCCTAAAATGTACTTTGAAGCATCCATAGCAAATCTTCTAATCTCTGCTTTCACTATCTGAGCAACATATGCATTAGAGTGGAATTTGGGATCGGCTTTTAGGTTGAGGGGTGAAACACTTACTTAGATAACCTACAGTATCTCAGCTTCAAGTGCAATGTTCAGGTTGGGATAAATGATTGCTTTTCATTTTCCCCAAAGATAAAAGATACAGTTTTATACTAGGATTTATGGACCTCTGTACCTGCATGGACAACAAGTATTGCCTTTAAAATGTATGTTAAATACAAATATTGCAAAAGCAAGTATTTCCTTATGCCATTCCGAGAAAAATGATACTATTTTACAGAACATGATGGTTGCGGTAAGTTACCATTGTGTGCCTTTAGTGATACACGAGCTTTTCTGCCTTTGCTGTTCTTATTTAATCTAAACAAAGCTCAATTCCTTTCCTCCCCCTCAAAAAGGGAAATTACACACTTTTGCGTGTCTAGCAGTACTATGACAAGAGTTAACAAAACTTCACAAAAGAATTGCATGTGGTAAGGCTCAATGCTTTCAGCACTTTTTGTTTCCATGTACCGCTTCTACTACAGCATTTTTGGGTTGTTTCTGCCACTATTCCGCTTCCACATTTCCTGCATTTTCGCTTTGTTCTCCCCCACGTCACCCAAGAGCAATGACTGTGTGAGGTAAGACAAGCCACGGGCATGGAAGGGGCAAAGCTACAACACAATGATTATCGCTGGAGGGTGCAGTGGGGGGAAAAATGTAATCTGATTTTCAAGCTGATTCTTTAGAGTGATCTCTCATTTATTGAGTAGTACAGAGAGCTGTTGAGGAGCATTTCTGCTTTGTTAAGACCAGGTATAAGACCCCGTTTGGTGGTGGGGGTTTTTTTTGGTTTTTTTTTGTTTTGTTTTGTTTTGTTTTGGTTTTTTTTGTGCCAGGTGCATATATGGCATTTTTCCTCAGGGAAGTCCTCCTCAAAGGGAAGATGCTTTAAAATACATACGCTTGTCAGGGGGGAAAAAAAAATAATATATATATACATATATATATATATATATAAATCATATTCTACTTCCTGCTGATCAAAACCCTTAGTTTCCTTTAGTTTTAGCACCAACACACACTGTTAAGGTTTGGACGGACGCACTTCCCCAACCACGTAATTCCCTCAGAACCCGCCCAGCCTCCGCCCGCCCGCCCTTCGGCTGTGTCGCCGCTCCGGATTGGCCGGGCGGCGGCTGAAAGGCGCCCACGGATTGGCCGTCGCTGGGGCGCTGTTGCCATGGCGCTGTTGCCAGGGAGGCTCTGCCGTCTCCAGGCCCCGCAGGAAACATGTAATGAATTATGGATGGTTGGTTTTCTCAAAGAGGGTCTGATCTGTAATGCAGATGAGCTACCAGGCCTTCCCCCCTCCCCAGCCTTTTCTTCTGGGTTCTTAAAAAAAATATATTAAAAAAAAAAAAGAAAAAAAATAATCTAAGTTTTAAATCAGAATCTGCTATTTGCGCGTCCCCCGCCGCAGCAGTGGCTCCGAATGCTGATGGCAATTCTCATGCAAAGGCAGGGCCAGAGGTTATTTGTTCAGGAAAAGCTTGTAGGATTTTCGCTGAACTCCATGACCCGCTGGGGTATTATTTTTTTCCCCCCTTCTTTGGTTCAGAGACAAAATAGGATACAAACACCAGAAGTGGTATTTTCTAACAGTTGGAGAGGAAACTGTCCCCTCGGAGCATGACAGAGCATGAGGAATCCAGCAGCTGGGCTGGCTTTTCTCGCCTCCTAAAAGATGTCTTTGCCCAAACGTGACCCGAGACCTTCCATCCGCGTGGATCATGCGGCTCAGGCCTTGGTTAATGGTGTCAAGACCCTTTGGCTGAAGAGATGTTCCCTGCGAGTGCCACAGCTATAACATGCCTGCTTCCCTTCTCCATAAACTCGATATTCTTCCCCACAGATCACAAAACAAAGCCTGTGGTGCTTCATACCTGAATAAACAGGTTGCCACATTTAATTTAATTCCCCTAATCTTCTTCTAATAAGAAGTGCGATGGATGTTATGCCACAGAAATTATAATATTTTCTTATACCTAATAGATAGTGATGTCAGAAGAGACACCTCTCTTGTGCTCATGCAGAGTTTGGGTTTGGGTTTTCCTTTTCATACTGGTGACAAATTATTTCAATGCTTTCTGTGTCAAGCATCCATGGACAAACATGAATTGAAAATTTTTTAATTTTAGAGAAAATAATGGACCTGATCCTTATCTTGAATCATATTGTGTAATTTTGACCAGATTCAGTGGATAGTGGGCATCCTCAGCTGTCCAAATATTGACCTTGGTGGAAGTCTCTTGGTACCTTGAAGGTTCATGACTGATGTGAGGGATGAGATAGCCCTGTTCCTCCTCAAAGCTCTGTTTTTTAGACAAGTGCACACTAAAGGATTTACTCAGCAAGGAAATGACTAAGGAATTAGATGAATTTCTATGTATTTTGTATTGCAGAATTTATGCCTTATACACCTCAAATCCTGACTGGTTCATGGCTCTTGCCCAGGCAGAAGTAAATACTTAAGTAAGAGCTCTGAGACAAAATATATCTGAGCCTCCTGTGATTCAGAGTAGAATGATACCTAGGATTATTAAACAAAATGTTCTGTTGTGTAAAAACCAATGAGCACTGAAAAAACATAATTGTGAAAGTCTGTGAAACACTGCATATAGGAGTAGAAAACACGCTCAGCTCTGACCATTAGGCAGTCCCTAAGAGCTTCAGCTGCAATGGCCCTTATGTTTTATTATTTTCTATTCTTAAAATGTTTTCTATTGAAGAAAATGGTTAAGGTGCAACAGTATTGCCTATTCCACTCATTTTTGACAGACCTTTCATCAAACACCATTAAAAAAAAAAATCCAGGCTATAGATATGTCATTAGAGACCCAATGGTGCTTAAAGTTGAGAAAAGTCTGAGATGCGCTTTGCTGAAAAGAAAATATTAAAATTTGTATATATGGATGTGTTAAATTTGTTGATTTTTTTTGTGACAGTGGTTTTGTGCAGCATACATTAAAACAAAAAATATGTTGACAATTTGTATTTGCAGGAAATGTAGGTCATGTTTTTGTGAACTAAATAATTGTGGTTTATACTTTTCATTTAGTGATCTCTATTTTTCTATATAATACTTTGTGCCTAACACATTGGAAGATGATTATTTCCACACCTATGTAAATACATGCTGCCTGCACCATGAGATTTGGGAATAGCTTAAATAGTCAGCAAAGAGGGAGCAAAAGACTTCTTAAGCACATATGCAATTTAAACAAATACATATTTTCAGTGCTATAAATGACCTTAGCATCTCTCCCATGCTTTCTATTGAGGAATCACAAGAAATTCAACCAGGAGCAGCCAAGCTCTTTCTGTAACTATCCTGTCAGGTTGTGAGAAACTCTTAGTAGAGCTGGACATTGTAATGATGTCTGCAGCACAGCTTTTGCCTTCATGTGTTGGTCCTAACTTCACTAAGAGTGCTTGGACTTGCAGGGCAGAGAGACCTCAACTCCAGCAAGCCTTGCATCCACCCCAGCATGCTTTTTAGGCAGCTCCTCAGGAGGAACCTTGCTGAGTTTTCCTGATTAAGATTTTATAATTACTTTTGCTGTGTTTGTGCACTGAGGGGCGAAGGAGGGGCTGGAAGCCTTTGTGGTATGGACCTAACAACCTGACTCAAATGGATACAATACATACTGGACAATAGTTCAAGTGTGAGAAGGTCTGGCATCACCAACAGGGAGAAAAATGATGCAGGAAGTTTTCACAAAAGAAGCAGCTCTTAAGGAAAGAGCTGAATAAGGAAAGGGAACTTTTGGTGCATGATGAGTGGGAGGTTGGTGTGTGGCCAGGGAGGAGCAGAAGGTAATCTTCAGAATGCAGGAACAGTTACGAGAAAAAAAAGAAGAGGAGTAAATTGTGTGTTGTTTTCTTCATATCTGTGACATCTGATTGAAAAAAATCAAATCTATTTCCATGGAAAATATCAAAGTTGTATTTTCTTCCAAATTTTCAGTGTTATTGTTTCAGTAGAAGTTTCTTTCTCTTAGAAACAAAGGACTTCTTTCAATTTACTTATAAAGAAAACAAGCTTTCTAAGGCTCCTTTTCTGTTAAGGATTGTACAAACAGAAAAGCTTTGGATTTTTAACAATAATAGTTTTAAAATAGTGCTTCAGCACAAACATATTGTTCAAAAAATCCTTCTATAATTTAAAACATTTTCTGCTGAAGTAATTTCAACTGGTTTCTGCTATCAGTAATCTTCATAGAGTTTACATTAATCCACAAACATTGTATAGTGAGATGAAGCTGATGAGAATCAACAAAGGATAAAGTAGAGTATTGCAGCCCAGATAAAGAAACCTTCTGTTTAATGCCAGCTGCTCAGGAAATGTCAAAAGTAAAGTGAGTTTCAGGTCAAGGGCACTGGGAACAGTCTGTTAGCAAACCCTAAGACAGGCAGCTCTTGTTATTAGTATGAACAAGGATATGGTGAGTTCTTTTTAATCTATCCCTGGGCCTCCTTCTGGCTTCCCAGACATGAATTCATCCCATTTGGGCTCACCTCTGTGGGATTGCTGGGAGTTTTTCAAAACATACCGTCTTTGCTCTTTCTAATGTTCCCTATCAGGTTTGCTAAAGACCGGGATTTCAGGGAAAATCCTCCTCCTAGGAGACATGTGGGCTCAGTGCCAAGCCTTGAAAGTGGAGAAAATAGTGGGCAACTGCTCTTTTTCTCACTTGCCATGACAGCAAGAATCTGTCTTCACCCCTTGTTTTTTGCCATGGCATTTAATAGTACCTGTGTCAAGTCCATTTCCATCTTGCACTCCTTTGCTTTCGAGCACTTTGATGGTATTCTGGAGTGTTTAGGTGGTGAGTGGTGAAGTACCTTGTTTATCCCCAGCTAAGGGAGTTGCACCTCTTGATACAACACTAAGTTGACAGGTGAAACGTCTGAAGAAATAGGACCACTGTGTGGGGAGGGTAATAATGGGATGAACCTTTCTACAGGTAGCCCTTTCATGGAGGATGAGACACTATTTCATGTGATTAGGCAGCAGAGGATCTGTTTTGGGACAATGAATGTGATTTGTGCTGATACTGCTTGCGAAAATGTCCCCAGCAAGGTGTTGCAAAATGAGAGGAGTGTTGGCATCCACTCTGGAATGAACAGCAAAGCAACTTGGCCCTGTAACTTCAGAGCCATAATAAGCACTTTACTGTAAATGTCCCACAGTATGCTGTGAAATAGAAGGTATTTTGCAATGATTGTTCAGAATTTTGCAGGTTAACAACCCCTTACTGATGTTTTGTAATCTCTTTGAATTTTCAGATATCCCTTAAATCCATGTTTAGTTTTTGAATGTTACGTTTTGTACTAGAGGAAAAATCCTAATACAACACTGCGCAATGTATTTTGTAACATACAAGTTGTCAATGTGCTGTGGGATATGGCTTATACATCTTTATGATACAGTACTAGGCGAAAAACTTCTTCAGTGCAAAGTCTGTAAGTTCAGCCAGGGCATTGGTCAAAATGACAAGGCCTACTCATTTAGAAGTTGTCATAATATTTGAATATGTTCTCACATTTTACTGTTTGAATAGTGGATATTGGGAGATATAGATTGGGAAGAAAGAGATTAATGCCTCAGAGACTGATGGTGCCACAAACCTTTGTGGTTATTAGAGCAAGGCTGTGTTTCAAATTTGGTTCTGTTTGCAGAGTAATTGTCCTGTGAGAAAGAACAGCCAATATGATGCAACCTACTATAGATCCAAACCTTCCTCTTCCCAGTGATGGCATTTATCTCATCACATGTTAGATATTTACAGAGTAGACATTTATAGCAGATCAAGTGAGGCCAGATTTTGGAGAAAAACATTATTCAGCATAGAATCTGATATATTTGTTTGATCTATTTAGTTCTGTCTTAGGCTGAGACAAGCCCATGTCCTGGAAGTATGTGTGTTGGAATCATAAGGCCAAAACCAATATACTGCAACAACGTATTGTGGTGACCCTGGCTCTTCAGGAAACTCACTTTTTGTCTCCTTCAAAAGATCTCTGTACAGGACAACCAGGGGATCAGGCTCAGCCAGCAAACATTTGTGAAACACAGGTCTTGACCAACCTGATCTCCTTCTATGACAAGGTGACCTTCTTAGTGGATGAGGGAAAGGTTGTGGATATTTTTTACCTGGACTCCAGTAAAGCCTTTGTCACTTGTTCCCACAGCATTCTTCTGCAGAAACTGGCTGCTTATGGCTTGGACACTGTTTACTGAGTAAAAACTGACTGGATGGCCGGGCCCAGAGAGTGGTGGTGAATGGAGTTACATCCATCTGGTGGTCTGTCACAAGTGTGTTTCCCAGGGCTCAGTACTGGGGGCATTCCTATTTGATATCTTTATCAATGATTCCGGAAGGAATGAGGTGCACCCTCAGTCACTTTGCAGATGATACCAGGTTGAGTAGATGTGTTGATCTGCTGGAGAGCAGGAAGGCTCTACAGAGTGATCTGGACAGGCTGGATTAATGGACTGAGGCCAGTGGTGTGAGGTGCAACAAAGTGAAGTGCTGGGTTCTGCACTTGGGTCACAATAACCACATGCTGGGGGCAGAGTGACTGGAAAGCTGCCCAGAGGAAAAGGACCTGAGAGTGATAGTCAACACCAGCTGAACATAAGCCAGCATGTGCCCAGGTGGCCAAGAAGGCCAGTGGCATCCTGGCTTATATCAGAAATAGTGTGGCCCGCAGGACCAGGGTAGTGATTGTTCCCCTGTGCTCACCAGTGCCTGTACTTGGCACTGGTGAGGCTACACCTCGAATCCTGTGTTTAGTTCTGGGGCCCTTATGACAAGAAAGACATTGAAGGGCTGGAGGGTGTCCAGAGAAGGGCAGGAAAGTTGGGGAGGGTCTGCAGTGCAGAGGAGCAGCTGAGGGATCTGAGGTTGTTTAGCCTGAATAAAAGGAGGCTCAGGGGCAACCTTATCATTCTCCACAACTACATGAAAGGAGGTTGTGGCCAGGTGGGGTCAGTTTCTCCTCCCAAGGAACAAGTGATAAGACAAGAGGACACAGCCTCAAGTTGCACCAGGGGACGTTTTGATTGGATATTAAGAAAAATATCTTCACTGCAAGATTTGTCAAGCACCGGCGCAGACTGCCCAGAGAAGTTGTGGAGCCACCACCGCTGGAGGTATTTCCAAGATGTGTAGATGTGTCACTTAGGGACATGGTTTAGTGGGGGACTTGGCAGTGCTGGGTTAATGGTTGGACTCAATGATCTTAGAGGTCTTTTCCAGCCTAAAAGATTCTATGATTCCGTGAAACACCTCAGCCCTGCTGGTCTTTGCCGTCTGCAGCACAATCCTCTTCCTCACAAAGCTTGTTTGTCAGCCTGGAAAGAGCCTTTTTCTGAATGAGCCAAGAACAATTACTCCAAAGCAACTGGTTACTGGCCTTCCCTTCCCACCCGTCATACAGCAGCTGTTGGTAGGATCACTGCAAGTGTAGCCACAGAATCTGCTTTAAAAGCAGCTTGGTAGCTGCTTCAGCTTTCCGAGTCAGCTGGCAGCTGGGTTGTAAAACTGAAGCCAGCCAGCAGTGAGATGCCCAATACATCTCCAGAAACCACTGTGTATTTGCAACGATTACCATAGTGACACCCCCCACTGTTTTGTCCGTGTTCTGTGATCAAATAGAATTGGTCAAGATGTTGCCATTTATACAAAACTGAGATAAAACAGTGACATAAGAGGAATAACAGGACTTTGGATGTGGATCCCACATGCCATAATTCTACTAGATTACGAATTGCTTCTATTATATATGGCCTGGGTAGAAAAGGTACCGTGATGGATAGGTTCCTTCTGGAGAAAGGACTATGATACCAGAATTATGGATGTTTCATAAAGAGTAAGTGCCTGTGTTGCAAAAATGTTGATATGGTAGCAGGTTGTGTGAGTAGAAGCAGCATAGATAATTGGTGTGTAATAGTTAAAACATTACTCAGCTTATTTGCAAGCAAAACTCCATTTTCCCTTCAGCAATCCCTGTGTAATGCATTAGGCTGCTGCTTTGTGCACTGTTTGAGCTTTTCAAGAAGGTCTCGAACTCACAGTTGTTAGCAAAGTTGGCATGTTTGAATGTGCCTGTGCTAGCTTTGAATTTATAGGAATTTCATATCAAAACTCACATTGTGATAAACGAAAACAACATTAACCCTTGATTTTTTAAGAGTAATTTCCTCTAAGGTAGGAAAGCACCATGAGATCATCTGGTTTGATCTCCTGTATAATATGGTCAATTCAGTTTTACATGGTTCACAAATATTTTCAGCATGATGATTTTAGTTAAAGAATTTAAGTCTTCAGAGGTAACAGTTGCATGCCACAGGCATAACACAGAAAGAAAAAGCTATAGTGCCAAGTATGTGTGAGGCCCCAGTGATGATGGAGAGTTTATTAAATGGGACACACCTAATTGATCACAATTAAATGAGAGTAGTATTTTCTCCCATCTTTTAACTAATTTCTTTACAATTGGACCTGAGAAATTCTTTCCAACCTTTAATCAATATAATTCTCTGCATGTAAGCCAAAAATACAAACGTAGTATCTAGGAACATTTGTCTCTGTCTGGTTAGAAGACAGACCTAGTTTGTTTGGTACCTTCTTGTCAGTTACGGCAAGTCTGTGATTATGAAAAAAACTCCAACCCTCAAACAGTCAAATAAATAAAAAATCCCAATCTCCAAACCCCCAGTCATCTCCATCTGGCCAGTTGGGAATGAGAGGGAGAGAGAATCCTTCCTGCCCAGCCTTGCTCTGAGGTTGTATTGAAACCACATCTTTTAGGAAGGTATGTGGTATCGCCTCGAAACCTCCAGCCAATAGTGAGACTCTCACTTTCACTGATAATCTTTTAGTGTTTAATTACACTGTCTGCAAGAAAATTATATCTTGTTTCAAAGTTGAATTTGTCTAACTTCAACTTCCAGCCATTCAATCTTGTTCAAGCTTTTGTCAACAAGATTGAAAGCCCTTTATTAGGTATCTTTTCCACCAGGAAATACCTATATAAACTGACAGAGTCATTCTATAAGTTACCTGAAGTTCTGTGTCTAAAAAGTACTTCTCATCTCTTGCTTTCCACAAATCTCCCCGACAGACATTTCTTTATTCTACATGCTGCATAGTGAGAAACCAACACTGTCTTCTAACAAGAGACAAGGGAAGATGAAGAAATTATCTAAGAAAGAAAGAGAAGAGGTTTGAAAGGAATTGCTTGATGAGTGATCACTGTCTGTGTATCTGGAAGAGGCATTTTCTCTTGAAAAGCAAATCTCTGCTAAACACTCAGAGCCTACCCCCGACCAGGCTATCAGCTCATTTCTGCAGTACTGATAAGCAGTGCCCTGTCCTGGACCACACCTGGCATAAACCAGCCAACCCTCAGTGAGGTCAACACTCTTTATAGCATTTGAGGATGTGGAAAATGCTTTACAAAGAGGCATATGGATGTTAAAGAACACTACCTAAAGCAGCGATAACTTGTAGCATCCTGTATGGTGCTCTGCAGAGTCACAGTGAAATCATAGAAAACCCCAACCACTTAACTTAGCAAGTCCATGTTCAACACAAAGGAACAGTAACACTTTCACTACCAATTTGCTGTCCAGAAGTAGTTTGTCACCCTCCCCCTCCCCCCCAGTTATTAATTTATATAATTAGCACTAACTTTTACATTCTGAAAGCATTAAGATAGACTTGCCAGTGTAATCACTAGATTAGGACAAAATGTGATGCAGTGCCCATCCCAGCAAGCTGTGGGTCTGTAATATTAGCTATAAATAGCTGACCAGGTCAAAGCATTTAGTGTATGGGGAGAGAGGAATCCAAAACAAGAAGGAGAGTACAACTCTTCCCTAAAGAAGAACCATGGTCAGAATCCAACATTTGCTGGTGGTGTAGTTTCTGTATATATCCTAGGGGAGTAAGTTCTCAGCAGTGGTTTATTTCAAACATCTTCATTTTTCCTCTCAGGATGAAGCAAAAGTTTTAAATTACAGCTGTAGCAATGAAGAGAGAATTCAACTGAAGCAAAAATATGAGTCATGAAAGTGTTAGCGCCTTATTTTCAGGGTAATAACTAAACAACTGCTAAATTATATTTTAAAAAATTACCAGGTATTTCACAGTGGGTTTTATCCACTTGATTTTTATTTTCTCTCTTAAGCCCCACTTTTGATTCTAGATCTGCGTGGGAAGATTGTCTCATCCATGCAGAGCTCCCAAAACTCATCAGAGCTCTGCCTGTACTGATGCTCTGCCCATGTGAGGCTGCTTACAGGACAAGAACTGAGGTTTGTTCAACAGGGACAGCCCTTCCCGGGGCCTTCAGGTGGAGTCGTGGCACTGGGTGCACCAACTCAGCATGACAGAGGAAATCATAACCCAGAAAGAAAAATAGGCTTTTTTTGAAAGTTTGTGCAGCAGAAATAAAAAATTAAAAGTGACTCATCCATGTTGATTCTGTCTAACCTTTACTTTCCCACATGTTGCTGTTTTCTTCTGTCAGCAACTTTAGTGTTCTGAAAGTGCCTTGCTGAGGAGGAGGATGATGTTGATGGGCACTATCTCCCTGAGATATGAAGTGTATGTTCGGTTACTGAGCCCCTTTGGAACATGGTGGAGGGCTCATGCTCAGTTGTCTGTTTTGCTTTTTATGTTTTCTTTAGTTGTTTTTCATTCTGGCACTGAGTGGGCAGACAAGACTCTTGAACAATCTGTAATTACATAGTGTCACAGTTGATGAGGTTACAAAGGAGTAAATATGTAGTTGGTATTAGAGAGGATATTTTTAACAATACACACTCTACATCTAATAGAGTGCATCTGTGTCCTCTGTGGGCACTTTGCCTTAGATAATATAAAAGGAGAGCAATGGGGAAGAGAGAAACATAATTATATCTGCATAGTCTTCAGCAGAATCAGTTTCTGCAAATACACACTTGACATTTCAACTCTTTCATACCAGTGCTGCTCCTATTGATGCCAGTGGCATCTTTGCCCTTGAATAGGAATAGGATTGAATTCTGACTGTTGAATCTCTTTTGACAAGAGAGGTGGAAATTTCCCAGCATGACCTGATTGCCGTAGTCAAAGAGAAGAGTTTTATTAGACAATCATGTCAGTAATTCTTGACCTGAGGTCATGACTGTGTCTCAGGGAGACACAACAACTCTCCCTTCTTTTTGTCTCACAAGGATAGACCAACAATCCAATATATTTTTCTGTTGTAACATGGGTCACAGCACAGAACAGAATAAAATAGTTTCATCAGCCCGCTTCTGCTGAGTTGTTACCTGCTGTGTTTCCACTTCTGCTGGCGAAATTTTGGCATCTTGGTGATACAGAACAGCCTGCTCTGGACAGTATCACATGTCTAAAGTCATGAAATCATATTGTATTTATACCACCCAGAGCTGAGGGAAATAACCTTTTAAAGAGTCAAGGGCCAGTTTCACTTTATGATGGCAATGTGGAAAGATTTGTTTAAAAGGCCATTGGATACTGATGCCTGATGTTCCTCGGCTGAAGTAGTCACAGGACACACTCTTGGTTATATTTATTCAGTATTTGTGCTCCAACAGCACCTACTAATGCACATATCTGGTCCAAACACACAGAATGACATTGCCTGAAAGTCCCATCATTTCGAGCTTTCAGGGGAGGTGTGGAACAACCAGACTGACTTCCATGAAACAGCAGCAGTTCACTGTTGCTCTGCCTGTGCAACCTGAGGATGTGGCTCAGGCTATTGGGAACATCCCCCACCTCTCAGCTTCAATAGTTAAGGTTTTGCAAGCACACTGATCTGGAACAAAGACATACTTCGCCCTGCACATTACGATGAAATGGCAGAACTCCCCTGTCTATGAGGATGTTATTCCCTGGCTTATAACACAGGAAAAATCACTGCTAAAAAATACCTTTGGTAAAATAAGACAAAATCGAGAAAAAGCTGTAATACACTTATTTTGCCAAAACCTGGTCATAAGTACAGACCTGCACTATTTGCTAGAGTCACTTGCTGAATTCTTGAATAAATTACTAATTATATGTTTTTGTTTTCCTTGCTTTGCTCTGTTTCTTTCTTTCTCCAATGCTGATGGCTTTCAGCACCTGACAATAACACCACCTATGCAATACAGCAAAAATGATCAAGAAATCAGGGGAGTGGTTAGGTGATCTGCCTCTTGAGCAGCCTGCTAAGAACCATCTTCTGTATGAATAAGAAAAGTCAGACACAGTGTAGGAAAAATCCATCAGAGCTTTCATGCTTTTTTCCCTCCTCTTTCCTCTAGCCACAGGAGTGGACCAAAGCAATCTCAATCCCCTGGGCCTGTTGTGCTGTGGAGGGATTATCCTTTCCTCCGGCATGAAGGGTTATTTGTGACTCCTTTTCATCCTCATCTACTCTATTTTCCCTGTCTTGAGGTTTTTCCCTCTCTCATTTAAAGTGTTGCTCGGTTTTTGGCACCAAGGTGTGCAGGACATAGCAGAGCCAGGCCTGCCCTCATCTAAAATGCAGAAAGAAAACAGTTCTTTTCCTTTTGGATTTAGCATATTTTGTGAGATCCCTGCCTAACCCTCGCCATTCTCTTTCTCTGCCTCTCCTTCTCCCTTGGTGTGCCCACTCAAACACTCCTGGCTACTCTTCCCCCTCCTTGTCATGTAAAACCTCAACATCCAGGTAATGAATGCCATCTCACCTCTTTCTCTTTTCTCTTTATGTCTGCGAGGTGAATTAACACCCTCACAATGGAAGGAGGAGATAAGAAATTCCCTATGGAAATATCACACATGCTTAAAATAATTTGGAGCAAAAATCCCTACAGGTTTACTGAAAACACCCCCCTTGACACACACAGATTTATTTATCTGCTTTACTGCATTTTGCTTACGTCAAGAGCTGGATTGCTCCTGTACAACCGCCTCGCCAGGCAGATAATTGCTACATATTCTTTTGTACTGCTGCCACCACCTCCACCATCGGGCGTTTTCCCAAACAATTGCCTGCGCAGCCTCGAAGCAATCCATCTCTCTGCCGGCACTGGGATAACAGTGCTTCGGTATTAGGGGTCTCCCAGGAGCAGGTGAGAGTCTTGCCTCTTTCCTTGAAAATCAAAGGAAGTAAACGAGGTGCACTTCTCTTTCCTTTTGCAGATCATTAGCAAAGACGTTAAACAAAACCAGGCTCGCTCTCTGACAGCTCCAGCCCCTTCTCGATGGTATCTCGTTGGCCGTCACTTCCCCACAGACACCCAGACCCGGTGCAGTGCCGTTTATCATTACCTTTTGTTTACAGCCACTCAGCCAGTTGTCACTCTGTGTGACAGTGCCTGTGTTCAAGCCAATATGAATTTATTTTCCAAGAAAGACTTCCTGAGATTAAGCTTATGCCTCACTAAGGATTCAACGAAACTGCCTTGCTGGCAAGACCTTTTCCTTCACCATCACCCATTATATTTCTGATTAAATAAATGATAGCATAACCTGACCCTTCTCTTTTTGTTATTTCCCGCTCAGGGTTACTTCCACATGCTGATGTTTATCTTTTCAGCTGAGCAATCATTAAACTCTATTGCTATGCACTTAGGAAATAACAATTTTTAGGCTTTCTTTGATTTCCTTCACCTGTTTCCAGCTCCTCAAGACTGGTTTCCTTCTCAGATCCCTGGACATGGGTCTATCAGACTCCATTGTCTGCAGGCAGCTGGAGAGCCCAGAAGTGCCAGGAGTAACCATGGACCCATTTTTTGTCCTAGGAGAAGGATGCCTCTGACAAATGTGA
>NW_020897732.1:7491086-7523158 GCF_003984885.1 Neopelma chrysocephalum | reverse complement strand
GTTCCCTTCCCTTCCCTTCCCTTCCCTTCCCTTCCCTTCCCTTCCCTTCCCTTTTCCCTACCTGCTCAGTGAAGGTGTAAGGAGAAGAGTCAGATGCAGGGGCAGCATCCTGGGGAAAGTTGGGCCACATCTTTTAGCTTTCCCCTCCCTGCACTGGTGTGGCAGCATGCAGGCAGCAGCCTCTTTGTCACAGCCATGGTCAGAGGCAGGGGGATGTGCTCACCCACTGGGTTTGCTGAGTTGTCTTCTGGACAAAGGCAAAGCTGGATGGAGACAACCTGCAGGGGCTTGTTGACCATGGTGCACTCAGAAGCATGTTCAGCAAAATAGTTTCCTACACTGTGGACGAGTAGCGACTCTCCTCTTTTCACTTTTTTCCTGTTGTTGATATATTCGATGCCAAAGTAAATGTTACATTTCTCAGTACTAATGCAGCCCCAGTACCATTCATTGCATGTGTATGCCATCCCCTAATGTCTCCTATCCCAACAGCACAAAATACATAATTACACAAGAAAGACCGGGGGATTAGGGACATGCCTTAAACAGCTTCCAGTCTGTGTACAACTTCAAAATTGTGACAGGAACCAGATGCTGGGCCCAAAAGACAGAACTGGATGGTCTATTTTATGCAAAACTGCTGGTGAACCAAGATGATTCCATGATAGTAGATATTTACTTGCAAACAAATTTTATCTCACTGGGAATAATTTTTTTTCTGATTTCAAAGGAAGTTTGTTCCTTTGGAATACTGTCAGGGTGGTATATTTGATTTTTTTTATTTGAAAGCACATTTCAGCTAGAAGTGACATGAAAATTTATTTCAAAAAAGTTTTAAACTCTTAACATCAAATGGAAAATAAATTATTTTGGTACATGAAGCATACCTGAAACAATGATTTAAAAATATTTCTCTCTTTGCTGATAACTAACAAACCAGTCTGGAATGAGACAGTTATTTCAGAGTCATTTGTAAGATAAAAATCCATTATCTATAAAGCTCAGAGTAAACAGTCTAAGTTATAAAAGTTATGCTGAAAGCATCTTATGATCTTTAGTTCATAGATGCTATGCATATATATATACACATGTGTATGAGTGTTTAAATATGTATCTGTATGAATGCATGTGTTTATTTGTAAACAACAAGGACATTGTGCCATAGTGGTTTTGCCTTCAAATGTAATAGCTCAGTATAGCTTATGGAGAGGGATGCAGTCTGCATTATTATGGATATTATTTCTTTACAGCTTTGGATCCAGTCCAAGACTTAAGCACATACTTATGTTTGAGTATATCAGCACTTGCACCGAGCTTTACTTGAAAGTTTTCTTTAAGTCTTTCCCAAAAACCTTCCATGAATACACTGTGTGGGATTTTGTTACTAACCCTTCCAATAGCCCCCCTATTCCTCATTTTCTTCCAGTCTGGAAAACACCACGTTGTGATACCTGCATATGCAGCTTAGGCTTGTGTGCTGCACTCATTGTGTGTTTGGATCTCTGCTTTCCTTTGCTTCCTTCTCAGAAGTCTGCACTTCTAAGAGCAGACAAAACAAGTAGGGCTGTAGTTTGCTATATGAGTCATGGTCCTGATGCCTTGAAGAACAATCTGATGCTGCTGTATATAAGGATGCTGAGGGCAGTAACTACACAGATCTTGAAGAAGGTGTGCTTGCCACAGTTCCAAGCCTTCTTTGATGGGCATGAATCCAGCAATCCAGCCCTGATCCTTCATCCTCAAGGTCAAATCTCAGTTTTGCCTGGCTCCTGAGTCAGATTGAGCTGCCCTTGCCTTTATATGTGGATAGTGTGTGTTGAGCAAGAGGTGCAGCAAGACCAGCACCATGTGCTCAGCACTGATTAACGTGAGTGGTGCCGGGGCGCAGGTGCCACCTCGTGCTGAAGGTGAAAGAAAAGCCAGTGAAAACAGGCAGATCAGCCTTTGGCTGCACAGAGCTCCATATCAGGTCCCCAGTGCCCAGCTCCCTGCTGATGGACAGCAGTGTGTTGTGGAGGCAGTGTAGCATAGCTTGTTTAATGCTGCATTATGTTAATGCATACCGGAGAGCCATTAACAGGGGAATCTCAGATTTAAAATACAACAAACCACACGGTGCAGTGTTTTGGAGCTTTGGAGTCATAAGCACATGATTTTTTGCCCAAAGCAAATTTCCACAGCTAAGTACCTTTTTAATCAATCTATCCACAAATATATATATATATATTTATTTTTAATAAAATTTGTTAATATTTACCAGAAACATAATGGTACTGTTATTTTTACCCAAGGTGCATTCTTTACCTATTAGATGTTACACAACCTTTCTAAAACCAAATTAAGCAAAAACATTAACATCAATCCAATGAATGCAGGTGTTATTTAAAAAAGTAGATGTTTTCAAACACTAGAGTTAATGAAAAAATATTGTTGCCTTGTCTGTCAGATTGCATTTCTTTCCTATTGAAGCTAAGTGGGTTAAATTAAGTGATTAATTAACTATGCATCTGCACAATTCAGTGGGCATTTTTGTTTTGTTTAACGTATATATTTATTTCTAATTTGGGAAGAAAAGAACCATAACAAGACAAGAGGAAGAACATCTCCCAGAATTAGGCATTCCCCACAGCACTATTGTAGTATGGTTTTTTTTGTTATCATTTCTATTGTAGTGTTGTTAATTCCTTGGGTTTATAACTCAGACATAAATATTTTCTCCATGGCAAAATTTCTCAGGGAAAATTTTGCTAGGTTTTATTTGCTGTTGTTTTTAGACTAGAAAAGCTGTAACAATGTTTAAAGCACCTTTCTCGCAGGTGTTCTGAGTTTCTTCTTGTCATGAACTGATTTTGCCTGATCTGGCATTGAGGTGCCATTTCCAAAACCATCTCTGGAGCTGCTACCTGGACCTTTGCCTGTGGTGTGCATGAGGGTGAATAAAGGCAGGTGGTGTTTGCAGCTGAGGAACTGCCCAGATGCCCAAGCCAGTCTGGAGCAAAAGCAAAAAATTGACCTTCCAAAGTGCATGTGAATGTCCATAAACCAGCTGCAAACATTCAGTGGAAAAACGGTACCCATGACTTTTCCACTTGGAGTGAAACTCTCCTTTTCAATCCCTTACATTGCTCCTCCAAAACTGCAGCTGGGTGCAGCCTTGTGCTGGATTTCTCATTGAATTTCCCCCTGCATGGCAAAACCAGAAGTGCTTTTCAGTGCTACCATTCTCCAAAACTCCTTTCCAAGATGGATTTTATCTCGACCTCTGCCAGAATCCCGGTCACTGGATGGTACAAACACTGTAAATGGACTAATGTGGGCCCAGCAAGCTCTGGGGCTGCTGCTTTGAGCTGTGCCTTTGAAAATAACGAGCTGGATTGTGAGAGCCCTTGGTCAGCAAGGCAAGAGAATAAGAACCCTGCTGCTCCCCTGCTAGATTTGCAACTCCAGCTGCTGGCAGTGGCAACTATTCAAGTGAAATTCCCTCCAGTAAGAAAGGTCTTTGGCAAGATGGAAATGTTGGGATTTTTTTCCCCTCCCCTGTAACTTTAGGGTTTTTTTGGCATGAGATGCCTTGTGTCTTAATACAAAGGTTCTTTTCTTTTTCTTTTTTTTTTTTCTTTTTTTATAAGCTGATATTTTGATTCTGCTTTAATTAAACCACTTCGGAAGCAGCATGACTCTGTTTTGGACTGAGCTGCACTGGTATAAGTCTTGTGTGGAGGCATCTCTATTTCAGAGTGACTACATCCCTTCTGACAGTCCTCCCACAGCTAGACCACCTTGCCTTGCTTCAGGCCTCCATCAGGCTGGGCATTTTTTACCTGCACAAATCTTACTGCTCCACGAGCATCCTGACCAGATGTCACAGGGCAGTTTTTGTGCCGAGAGACAACTGCTTTTGCTCCTTTGCTTTTCTGATTGCCCAACAGCCCTCTTGTTCCCTTTCCCCCTCCTCTCTTCTTCCACCCGGTTACTGACCCAGTGTGGAAGCCATGCCCCAGGCTTTCTCAAGGCTTTCTTCTGTCCCGGGAGAAGAGCAGGTCCAGTCCTCACTGGGTTAGTGCTCTGCTGTGACCTCCCAGTGTCTGGAGCAGGGCAGGTGGGAGGAAAGCACTTGTGGGGACAAGGGCCAGCACCCTACTACATCCAAGGAACATGTGTGGCATTACCACAACACAAAGGAGCTCTCTTACTACTCCCTCCACCTAAAGTTCTGCACATGATTTTGCAAAGTTTTAAGTAGGTATAAATAGTGGTTGTTAAAAGATCAGTGATTCTTTTTTTTGCTGTTGCCCTTCAAACCCACCCCCCTCCTGTCCTGCTCATATGGTGCTCCTACAGCTTTATACTTTTAGCAGCTTTGTTTCGTTCAGTGTCTAATTTTGCAAGAATTGGGCAAATATCCCACCTTTTCCACATGCTCGTGCTTTAACTTTCTCTGTCTTGCCTCTTCAACCACTCTTCTCCTTTTACCCTCTCCACAGAGCACAGTAGATATTAAAATATCGGTATTTTTCATGACATGTTTACTGGGGTAGAAAAACCATGTTCGAGAAAACTATAAGTGAACTGCCTGTTGGGTTTCTTAACTACATTTATAGTAGAGGAGGTAAATTGCCAAAATTAAACCATGATGACATGACAAAAAGCTGTAGAGATGATAAGGCAGACATTCTGAGACATCCTCTCTGGCACCTCCATTTCCAAACCCATGAGCTCATCCCCCCCAACATTTCCTGCTTGGGATGTGTGCCTCAGTCTGGAAATCACCTTTATATGGGTTATTTTTAGTACAATTCTTGGAAATTTTAGCAGTTCAGATTCAGATCTATTATTATAAAGTCTAGTTATTTGGAAGTGCACTTTTATGATCAAAAACCGTATGGGAGAGGATTTAAAGAGAGAAAAATTAGTGCTCAGTTTCAGTTCTGGACTACAGATTAATGGGCAGGCTTCTCATGGGGCTATGTTGATTCAGTGTTTCCTTCCTACCCTGGATTCAGTGTTGCCTTTCCAACTACTAGTCTGGTGTATGAGCATTGCTCTGTTTTCCAGGTTTATAGAGACTTTTAAAGCAATATCCATTTCTATTTTGCAGCCCAACATTTCAAAAAAGCATCCACTTGCAGAAAAGAAGTCCATGGAGGTTAAGAAATAATTACAAATCAACTATTAGAATTACAAATATTTTTACCCTCTGCTGTTGCTTAGTGAATTGAAAATTGAGCCCACTTGGATGAATTAAATGAATTGTGGGAAGAAAACTATTGGGAAGTGATTAGCTGGTCCCTGTGTCCTGGAAGTCCTGTAGTGCACTACTAAGGAAATTCATAGCATCCCTAAAGCCAAATGACTGAATGCTGGATCACAGGACACATTCCTAGGGCCTGACAGTTACTTTGAAAAAATCGAACACTACAATAAACATAAAAATGCTCTTAAGCTGTTTAAGAGATAAGAATGTGTTATCACTGAATGTGTTTAATAAAAATCATCTATCAAATCCATTTTCTTAGGGATGGGACTGAACTGGATAAGGAGATGTCAGGCAGAATTTGGTAATTTGCGGAGTTCTGGCTCTGTGATCCCTCTCTTATATGACAAAGTGGAAAGAAGCATTTGAATTCTAGGAAAAGAAGCAGAGCAAATGTTTCTCCTTTGAGCAAGCAAAGAGAGGAGGGAAACTGTGATCGTTCCCTGTTCTGCCTGGGCTGCAGGGCATCTACAAGCTGTTGCCTGTGCTGGGCAGACAGTGGAATTACAACCAGCACAGTTTAGTGGGCTGCTTACTGCTGCACCAGCTATGTTTAGTGGTAGGTATTTTCAGTGTCAGGGTTTTGTCTTGTAATCCACGTCACACAGCACCTGACTGTCAGATGTCTGGATACACAGTGAGGCTGGAAGGAATTAGTAGCTTGGAAGTGCTGGAGTTTTTTTTGGACATGACTATTTTGATCATATTGTCTTTATTTTCAAAATTACTTTCTGACTACACCCACAGTTCTGGGTCAGCAAAAAGCCAGACCCCATATAAAAACAATCTAATTTTTAAATTTGTTGAAATGGTAAAATCTTTAAAAATATGTCATTTCACTAATATATAATAATCCTCTGCCAACTTGCCCTGAAATAATTTAGTGAGATCTCATTTTGCTGATAACTGAGTTTTAGAACATTTGAGGTATCTTTTTTTTTAAATCTTTTTTTCATTTATGATGGCTTGTAGCTGTTTATATCCATCTAATGACTAAAAAAGCATGTCCACAATCTGTCCCTGGCTGAATTCCTCTGAATAGTTCACTTGTTCAGAGCAGTATTGGCTTAGTGTGTTGGTTCAGTGGCCAGTGTGATTTTTGAATCAATGTAACATAGGAGAGAGTTTACATCACGGCTGCCACAAAATGTAATCAACTGCCTAGCATACTTGTCTGAAGAATTATTAAAGCATAGAATGCAAAGTGGCAGAAATAGAAGTATAATTCTGGTAAAATCATCAAAGAATGCAATAACCGAGTTAGAAAATGCAGTGACAGATCTAATTAACGAACTAAATTACAATTCAGTCCAAAAATAATTGTCATTAGAAGTAAAATCACATTTCTGTCTGAAGCGTCTCAGCATGTTTGCCATAGTGATTGGTAAAACTAGAAAGAAACCCACTCTCATTATTTTTTTAATGCAATTATTACACACAAAAATCAGTCATGAAATCGAATATGCCAGTTTAGCAAACGATTCTCAGCTAAGAGCCTTCCTTCTCGCACCACAAGGTAGAGATTTAAGCTGGGGCTGCTGGCTTACAGCACTCTCCTTTTGTGCTCATCTTGGAGTCAACATTGTTTTTGAACTGACTCCTTCCTCCCAGAGACCTCTTCATATTCTGAATTAAAACAACAGACCATTTAATTTTAATATTGACCTAATTGCACATCTGAATCAGTTGGAAGCTGTCTCACAAAATGAAAATACTAATAGGACATGTGCCAACTGCAGTTTAAGTTGGGCTGCTTTTAATATAAGCTGAAGAGCTTTTGTATTAAGCTCTAACAATGGGTAATACAGCTGCTGAGCTGATTACTTAAGCAACTTCTGGATATATTCACACATCAAATTTGAATTCCAAGTATTTTGCATACTGTTTCCACCTATATAATTGTCCGCTGGCCCTTATCATTATTTATTATGCAAAACTGATTTTTTTTTTGAAGCGTGAAGAATGAAGTAATTTAGTATGCAAACAGTTAAAACTCTCATGTGGATTCCGATTTCGTATGTGTTGATAAATTCACTTACAATGACTGACAGTGTGAGATTTTTTGGGGTCATATCGGTCACTCTTTCCATGACACTGATGAAAATGATAAACTAAATGCCAGAAGTGTCCCTGGCGCATCATAGGATGAAATGTGCAAAATGTCAGTGTCTAGCCTGTGTCTATTAATAACTAAATATGATTGTGTGTAATGAGCAGAGATTTTCATGTTGATTGAAGTATGATTTCTTTTGATCTTCCAGATGTTGCTGCTTAGAAATTCATATTGCTCTTTTGCTGCTAAATGCATAATGACCTTTTAAAACCTTTTAACTGTTAAAACCCCTATTATTTTCAAAAACATAGTCAAGTTTCCATCTTTTTTTTAAATGTTGATTGGAAGTTTCTCTCTCTTCCCCTCATCACCTTCTCTTTTTGCTTTCTCTGGTTTCCTCTTCCTCTCTTTTCATACCCTTCTTTTCCTCTGATACATTTCTCTAGCAAAGTTCCTGACAACGCACGGACTCCTGTGCTCAGAGGGGCAGAAGGCATAAGATGGCTGGACCCTATTGACACTTGTGTCACTGCTACTCCCTAAACGTCCCAGACTGTTACCCAACACTGCTGGAAAATTTGTCCTGAGCAACCATTTCATGTGAATACCCAGGTCACCTCGCTTCCGAGGTAGAAAAGGAACAAAGGCAGGTGTCAGAAATGAAGAATCGTGTAGCTGACGTTGATAGCAGAGTGATTTGCTCTGAAGAAAGGAATCGTGGAGCATTGTAAGCTCTCTGCATGAATAATGCATTCGTGTCGCTCGTTTTTGGGCTTAGTCACACCCTGCCTTCCACATTTGGCCCCTTTATGGTTGCACCTGTGCATGAATGGCGAGTGTCTGAGAGCCTGCAAGAATAAAACGAGTCCTGGAGTAAAGGCAGCAGCAGCAGCAGCAGCAGCAGCAGCAGCAGCAGCGTAAACATCTCTTCATTATTCAGCTTTTTGTGCCAATCCCACGTTGGCGGGAGGCTGTCTCTGGCCTGTGTGACTCAGCCCTGTGAATGCAGGGAGCTGCTTCTGCACCCTGAAGGTGTTTCAAGCTCTTAACTGATTCACTCAGTGGCCTCTGTGTAAAGACGGCAAAGAAGGAGTCTCTGCTCCTCGTACATCTGGCAATATGAGCTTTAGGATGCTTCAAGATCTCTGAATGAGCTTCACAGTGCCCAGGTTTCTTCCTCATCACTGCACCACTCCACTGAAAGGACCTTGGGATACCACCTGGTCCAAACTCCCATTTCAAGCAGGGCCAGCACTGGCCTGAGACCTATTTTGCCCAACCCATTTGAAGTATTTTGTATAGGTCTGGAAGGAGAACTGCACCTGGCCTGTTATGTTTGGAATGGTGTATATTCAGTGGGTCAAGGGCCAAACCCTCTTTATAATCTCATTCTGAGGAAACGCAATGTCCTCAAGCAGGACTCCTGTAAATTAACACATGGACAAATCTACTTGAAACAGTTTGACCAATTCACTATAAAAGGCTTGTTCTACCTAGTTACTTCCAAACCACCTTTTGGGTCCACTGCCATCCAGCCTAGGAGTTGATTCAGCTCTTCTCATTACCTTGACGCTGGCACAGGGCCATCCTCACAGGTTTTGTGCCCTCTGAAATAGGGACAGGGCCCATGGATCTATTTTAACTGTTGTGTAATGACAGGAAAATGTATCACTTCTGCATGGGCAGCACACAGATGGAAAAAACAATAAAGACAAAGAAGCAAAGTCAAGCATCTAGCAAAAGAAATCCCATTTCACCAAGTTTTTTACACCTAGATCTGTTCCTGGCAATGTTCAATGTAAGCAAGTTATTCTGGTTTTAATTACAGATTCTGCGGAAAATATGACACAGAAAGCCAAACTCGAGAAGATCCTAGACCTTGGAGATCCAGACCAAGTCTACCATGGCACAGGTAAAGAGTGGCTGTTATGACTATGTCAGATTTTTTGTGTTTGCAGGTAAATGCTGTCCATCACATGGCATCTTTGCAAAGTCCTTGTGAAATAGCTGCATCTTTTACTGGCATCCCTGTAGTCCTGTTTGTCCCTAATGTAATAGTGACAGTCCTGGGGCCCTATTACTCTCAGCTACCTCTGGTTCCTGTGCAATGTACTGTGTCGTTCATTATATATGCTGGTCCCATCTGGTCTGACAAGCCTCCTCCATCCTCAGAAGAGATTACAAATAATAATGATGACAAAACCCGGGGAATTTTTGCTTTATTTTGAAAATGATTGTTTTGTGTTACATGACGGCTCTTCCAGCCTATCTCCAGGGTCACCTGGCAACCATTTGCTAGCCTCCTGCCATCAGATCCATATCCAGTAAGGACATCTGGAAACTCATTTGGGGTGGGAACTGCTCCCTTTCACCACCCCTGATGGCCTTCTCTGGGCAGAGGTGAGGCCACTGTGCAGGCAGTGGATTCATGACCATTACTCTGATAGAGGCTGTTTAAACATATTGTAGCAGTTTCATTTGTGTGTTGCCAAAATATTAAAAGAAAAGCTGGTACTAATACAGTATCAACCACCAACACTGCATAATTAAGCAAGCATTATTTGCGGTTGATGTTTGCCTGTTTAATAGAATTAAGGATAATTAAGAGAAAACAGTGAGGAGATATCTCTGCACAGTATAACAATCTACCAAAGCAAGTGAAACAGGGAAAGCAATGTCTCTGAGTAGTATTGCTCACCCCGTGTAGTGTTTGCTCCTTTGTTTCTTCAATGGGTCACTTAATAATAAAAATTATGTATTAGTATATGTACATACATACATACATATATGGAATAAATGAAAAAGTGACAGAGCATTGCTGGGGCATATTAAGATTTTAAAAGATCTGTGTAAAGGGCACACTGAAATTTTGAGAGAGTAGAAATATTTGCCACATCGGGCTAAGATGGACACATCCCAACTTTCATCCAGCATCCTTTCCTTTTGTTTACACCGAAATGCCCTGTGACTATTCCTGTCTGATCACATTTCCCACTCTCTTCACCCTGAAGCTCACATCTCTGAATTGGCTGGAATAGGTCCAAAGGATGTTAAGCACTGGTTTGGCCACAGGATTTTGCAACAGGAGTAAAAGTGGATGAATGCCTTGTGCCAATCCATACCTTGCTAAAAACATGTTCTTCTGGCAGCTCACCTTGGTGCTAGGCCTCCTCCCTGGCTGTGGTGTTACAGATATAAATCACCTTTCTGTAGGTGGATAACCCTTTGCTTTAAGGGTATGTTCCTTTAATCAAAATCAGTAGGGACAGCAGAGAGTGTGTGGCTAAGGATGTATTTACTTGAAACATCCAGAGCTCTGAATACATCACCAGTGCAGGCCAGAATGGCCTGGGGTACATCTGTGCTTCAGCTTTGCTCAACAAAGACAAATATATGTCCCTCAGTGCTTTGTTCTTATATAAGTTTCCATATCAGTAGAAATAATTCAATGTATCTTGGTAATTCTGTTAAGGCAGGCTCACCAGTTCCCCTACTTCAGATTCAATAGTAATTGGGTTGGTATTACCTGCAGGTATCTTTGTAAGATAATGCTGTTAATGTCACTACTCCAGAAGCTTTATCAATACATTAATTGGTGCTGGAAAGTTGACAGCCTGCCTTTATGAGTGTCTGGCTTTGAACAACCTAAAACTGGAATTATTATTTGAAATTATTTTCATTCTTGAAGGTGGTTCTTTACAGAGGGACAATAAGAAGCAGCATCCTTAGGTGGCACCCAGGTTTGATGGCACCCAGGCAATCACTATTTTTATTTGTTCCTGTAGTGAAGGGACACCCAAGGACTCTGGTGAGGATTAGGGCCTCTGTGCTCAGTACCATGTACACACAGCTTGCAATCAAATGTGGATTCATATATAAGAAAATGAAACCAGCCATTCTCTTTCAGAAAAATTGAATTCCCTTCCCAACAGGTTGATAAGTGAGGTCAGGTGGTGGTGGTTGCAGCCATGGTGTGCAGCAGAGCTTCCTTATGAGGGTCCCATATCTCTATAAGACTCCAGCAAGATGAATCCCTGCACTAACACAGAGCTTTTGGGAAAAACTCTGCTCCAAGACAGAAACTTACCCCCAGTGTTACTTTTACAGGCAGGCACAGTCAGTGGTTCCCTGCAGCAGCAGTGGGCAGCAGACTGCCTTGCTTGGACAAGGCATGTGGCAAAACACTGCCCCAGTCCCCAGCCTGGCCATTCTCTATCTGCACAGCTGCTGGCAGAGACTGTAGGAGACAAAGATTACTACTCTGGGTGTCAGCTCCCCGCTTTCCTCCTCAGCAACAACTAAAGAAGCAAGTCCAGTGCTCCTTCCCAGGCTTATCCCTTCCCCATCTCATCTGAACCTGCATCTCCTGTTCCCCACTCACAAAGCTTTCAGGTGGGTGGTCCAGTAGCTGGGTGGTCCAGTAGCCCAGAGAGAAATTAGGAAAGCAATATTCCCCCAGACTGGTGTCCCTCAGTTTTTCCTGCACTCTTTCTCTAAATGTTTTATTTGCTTTTGCAGAATTGAATGTTACCTGTCGTAAGGATCAGCCTTGAGCTGAGCACTTAAGCTCTGCTGAGAGTTGATCCCAAATTGAAGTTTTGCCTGGATTTTGCAGAGGTCTCTGAGGTCTAGTCCTCCTGGCACTGCACAAAAAGACCTGATGAGGTATCACAAAGGGGTAATGAGCACTACTGCAGAGAGGTGGTGGATGCCCCATCCCTGGTAACATTCAAGGGTAGGTTGTACAGGTCTCTGAGCAACCTGATCTAGTTGATGTCCCTGCTCATTGCAGGAGGTAGGACTAGATGAACTTTAAAGGTCCCTTCCAACCCAAACCATTCTACGATTCTATGAATTTATGAAAGTGGTCTGGATACAAATGGTCTAGTTTGCATGGCTGAAATTTTAGAGGCCTGGGCAGAAGGAAAAAGAGTTGGATGCAGCTACTTAAGTCTCTTTGCCAGTCAATGCAAAGGCATAAGCAACTATAAAGACTTGCAGAGGTTGCTCTTGTCTCCCTTATTTGTGAGGTGTAAGGAAAGAAGAGGGGAATCACTGGAAATGTTTGTTGTCTTCATGCCTTTGAAATCAGCTTCATCACCTTTTTCTTAAGGACAAGATTCTAGTCCTGGATGGTACCATTTCTTACATTGTGAACTATGTGGCAGTGGCTAGAGCACTGATTTAGGATGGTGAAAATCCAATTCTCAGCTTTCCTCTGATGGAGGTAGAAACGTTCTCTCTCATATCTCCAGAATGCCCTGATTTGCTGTATCCTGGATGAGAGGAGTCACCAGCTCTTCTTTTCAAGCCAATCCATGGTACAGCCAACTTATCAAGAGTCACATGGAAGAGACAGCAAGCAGGAGGGAACTATGGAGCAGCCAGGAGCCAGACATTCATCTGGCATGAATGAGTTTTGTCATAGCTTTCTCCTGGTTTTTATCCAATGATACTGAACTAGATAAGCAGGTATGCCCCAGCATGCTGCAGCCATAACAGCAATAGGGAAATGACTGCATCACCTTGGTGGTATCACAAGAAGCTCTGACTCACCTGGAAGCTGAAGGAGGGTGTAGGTGCCTATTGCTCTTTGTTTGGGTTGTTTTAGAATCAGTAGCCTCAACCATGCTGCCTGCACCAGCAACTGCAGCAGAGAGCCTGGGCAAGATTCAGGCTAAACCTGTGTGGATTTAGCTGTCAGCATCCAAATACGTGACTGCTGAAAAGGAGCAGTTTTGACAAACTGGACCAGTGTCTGATATTTGTAAACCAGCGTGTGTCTGTGTTCATATTTATTCACAACATTCTTCAATGTTCGAGTTCCTAGATCAGTGTGAGGATAGTTCCTCAGAAATTAATAACTGTTAGAGCTTTGTGGCTCAGTGAATTGTTTACTTCCTTACATCATTAATACTATCCTTGTAGGGAGGAGGAGTGTTGAAAATAATAAACACTATTTCCTCCATTAATATGCTGAAGGCTATGGGAGCAAAGGCAAGACGTGACTGCTGGTTACTGCAGGGTCTTGAAATATGCAGTTTCCAGATGGCGCTTCAGTCCACATTCAGGTCTTTTCTCCTCACTGTAACAAAAAGTGGTATAATTATGCAAGCCCAAGTTTGCATCTTTTCTGGCATGCTGACTGTTCTGCTCTGTGTCTGTCTGTCTGTCTCATATATTACACAGAAAACATTCTGGAATTTGCATGCTGGGTGTGGGTATCACTACCGGCTGGAAAATCACCCTTAGCACTGGTTCTCGGTGGGGTGGTGGTTCAATAGGTGGCACTATTTCCTCTTGATTTAGGACCAAACCCGAGGCCCAGCACTGTGTGTGGGGAGCAGTAAGGCCAAAGTGCCCAGTTTGAGTCTATTATCAGGGCTGGTTGCTTCTGTGCAAGATATGAACTGCATTTCTGGCCGTGGGTGAGAGGTGGGGGCCTGACCTTGGCATCGTAGTCAAAATTCTTTTCTGGGATTTTGTTCTGATTCTATGAATCTCTTTTGCACATACAGCTAGGTATTGTATTGGTTTTTTGCTTAACAGCCTAAAACCTGCTGTCTGGTATTCAGTATGTTGTAGTAACTCTCTTAAACCAGTTACTATCTAGCCCAGAGATGGCTGCATTCCTACAGTGGAAAAGAAATGTGTCCCTATACTTTTCTCCCTTCATAATGTTGAATCTTAATTAATTGCTGCTTATAAAGTGCTTTCAGATCCCCAGAGGAAAAAAAAAATTGTGTGGAAGTGCAAAGTATCGTTAATTGTTATTTTAGCACTTTAAAAGCATGAACCTGGCTCTGAAAACTAGCCACCAAAAAAAAAAAAGCACTAATTCCAAATTCTGCATGAGAAAACTCGAGGCCACAAGGGAATTTGAAAGGTTCCTAATTAGGCAGAACTCACAAGGCAGACAAAAAACTGAAAGACAAAGGTTAAACAAAAGAGGCAAGAATATATTTTCATAGGAATCCAAAACACAAGTAGAGAAATGCAATGACAGACAGATACTTGGTCAGGACCACAGGCCAGGTGCAGATCCACCCAGGGAGATGTCTGCACATTAGCATACATCACACTGGCAAATGCACTGGGCAAACCCATGCCTGAGGTAGCTCAGGCAACTTCCTTGGAGTGACACCAGGGATTTGCTTGGCCCCTTTTGTTTAGCTGATATCACAAGAGTGGAGACGAGGAATTAGACTGACAGTGATAACTGCCTGCCATGCAGTCAGGGAAGAGAGTGATCATTTGTGTGCTGTTGGCTCTGCCCTGTAGGGTCTTTGGATCTTGTGTTTTTTTCCCCCATATTATTATGCTTACTATTTTTAGAAAATCCTGGAGAGAATGAGCAAGTGGTTAAAAAAAAAAAAAGAGCAACAGCCTTGGGGCTGGATTTACAAGGATAGCTCAGGATACTAACAGCCATTTTACACTCTAAGACCAAATGTAAATTTTTAAACTCTCTCCTCTCCTCTTACAGCAAACCAAAGTTTGCACTGTTCAAGTTTGCCAGGTGCCACGGCACTGGGGTTGCACAGATAGACCTTCACCTGCGATTTGATGACTCTGAGTTGCTTGACAAATTGCTTGACTGAGTTTCACTGACAAATTTTCTCTCTTTCCAAGAGGAGCAGCTCCTGCAGCCATCCTTAGAGCCTGCTTTCCTGTGACCTCCCTGCATCCTCTCACAAAATACAGCCAAACGCTCCTCCCCACTACACACACTTTGACCAGTTCTTCTGAGAATCGCTGAGATCAAATCCCTGCTTTGTCTGTTTTGGAATAGAAACTCACAACCAGATTTCCCCTGTTTTTGGAAACTTTTTTACCAGCGGGGTACTGAGTGAGGTAGGATGTAGATGTCTTGGTCAATCCCATAAATTATTCCCAATTTAATAGGAGCCCTTTCCTTTGCATTTGCAATTCAGTATTCACGGACTAAGGGAGCCAGCCCTGCCTCTCCTCCAGTGCAGGGAAGGATCCAGTCCTCAAGGCTACAGAATCAACCCTTTACGGCTTCTTGTTCCCTGTGACTTAATGAATATTTATGTTTTTATTACAGCACGGAATAGCTTAGGTCCCATGAGCACAGCAAGCAGGGAAATGTTTGATTTGTGAGCCTGAGATAGGGAGCAGCAGTAGTTGAAATTCAGGTGCCACGGGGATTTCTGTACAGGAGGAGAGCCATGGTATCTATGTAATTTAGGTACCAAGGAGATCTGGAAAATGGCTACATAGAGCAGTAGTTAGACACCTCCAACAGCCCAGTAAATCAAGTTCCAGAGGCTCCAGCAAAGGATGCAATCCATATTCACATATTTTGATTATTCAAAAAGGTTTTCTCCTTCCCTAAAAATTAAGCACAAAGGGCCTAATTCTAGATGCTGCATGGATATAACTCTTGGTAGGTCTCACTGAAGTTGATCAGTAAAACAGCATTTCACATTTGCCTCATTTAGAATGGGATTTGTTACATACCTAACTAGATAGATGTCATCAGACTAATCCATACACCTGCATAAAAAAGTATATGTCTTGTTTTACCATTGCTGTAAGATTTCCTCTTTGGACATTCTCTGTGTGTCTAAAGGCTCCACAGTTTAAAAAAAAAAATTGAGACCTCTTTTCTTGCTAGTCTTTTACTGATGTTACCTGTGTTCAGGAGGCAACAGCCACTGTTCATTTCCCATCCATGGAAGTGTTCAAGGACAGGTTGGATGGGGCTCTGAGGAACCTCATCTGGTGAAAGATGGGCAGGGCCTGGAACTAGATGATCTTTAAGGTCCCTTCCAACTCAGACCATCTGATAATTCTATGATGATTCTATGATTTTCTTGACATAAAATTTGGCAGATAAGTGTAACATCCTTAACAGAATGCCACAAATACTGTGTGGAAGGGCACAACATCTCTCTTTTGGGCTGATATTTGCTTAGCACACACAGGTTTTTAATGTTAAATGTTCCCAAGAAGAGGTTAAGACCAGAGTCTGTTTTCCTTTGTTATCCCCCAAATGAGTCACAGCCCAGCTACTTCTTTGGATAAGGTTTCGTAAGACAGTTCAGCCTTCAGCTGAGAGTCTGGAAAAATGTAATGTCCTCACTACAGATCCTGGGATCTAACTGCTTCCCGTGCATTCACTCTGATCTTTGGACTTCGTAGCAACCAGCTTGTATCATTAAAGAGAAAAAAAGTTTAACAAGGGGGAAGAAAAGAAGCAATGAAACTTTAGTGTCCTAGCTGAGCCGATGTGAGGGAGATGATGGGGCAGCACCACCAGCCACGAGGGGATGCACGGGGGTGGGGCTGCTCTCCCAGAGCACTGAGCTGTGAGCTTGTCCTACCTGCCTGTGAAACTTCTCCCTTAGAAGTGAACAGACGTCATCCTTCTGTGAGATCCACCCCACAAGCCTTCCAGCAGAGCCTCCTATCTAGCAAGTATGCAACAGACTGCACCCCAAAGCCTTAATTAGAGCATGCTACCACTGCATGTACCACATGGCAATCTGGGATGGGAGAGACAGAGAGGACCTAAGACGTGATGCTAGCTGTGACAGGAGAAAATGGATTGCTTTTCTTCTCTGTTTCAGCCTAATTATTGTACTGAGAGTCTGTCTTCTCTGGTGTCTTGGAGATTTAGGGCTCTGTGCTGAAAGCAGGATAAGTGCCAGTAGCCAAGGAATGGGGTACTTGGTACCAGAACAACAAAAACATCTTCATGAAGGCAGTGACCTGCAGGACTCTAATTAGCTCTGGTAGCAGCAGGACCCAGCTGTGATGCTGAACACAGATCTGAAGCTTGAAGAGACTCTGGCCAGCCACAAGCAGGCTCCGTAGCTGTGCCAGAAGAGAAGGGAAGAGAGGAAACTTCTGCCACAGTGACATGAAAGAATGTTCAGAAGGTGTCTTGGGCTCCTGTGCCAGCTGGCTGAGTGGCTGCAGAGCTTACATATAAAGACCACTTTCTGGGAAATGGAAAGACATCTATGTTTAATAATAGAGCTTGTGACTCATTTTCTCTGTTTGCTACCCCAACTGCATAACCAAACAGAGTCTCCAATCTTTCCTCCTATGACCTTCAATCATCTGTTGGAAAGTCACATCACCAGGATGAAATTGAGAGGATTTATTTCAGAAATTTCACTAACTGTCATGAAGCAACTTTTTACGCTGCATTTCCCCATCTTTCCTTGAAGACCAAAGATAAGGTGGGTCACCCAAAAGGCAGATTATTCCATCACTATGACCTCACAGTACAGTCTCTGCATTTTATTGAATGCAGGAAGCTGATAACCTTTTGCTTGTCATGTTTTCACAGATCTGTGCCTCTTATCATCATATTCCTCTAGGCAATTCCTTGTCTTTTTTTCTACTTAACCTCATAGTTTTGATTTGCATAGCAAGTTGCTTATTCCTTTGCTTTTGCACATTTCTTTTGTTTAAGAAAGAATCCCATCCTAATCCCTTGAATTTACCCATGATTCTGCCATTAATCCCTCAAAAGAAAAAAAAAGGTGCACAATATATAGACTCTCCCAGAACCCAGAGAAAAGAGTACCACAAAGAACATCAGTGCTAAACACTGTTGTTTACCCATGCACTTCAAATGTATTAATAGGTTAAAAATGGAGATGAGTTTAGGTTAAACAGGCAGCTTTGTCACTTTGCAGATGACAGGCCTTTAGACTCACAAGATAAATAAGACAATTCAAGCATGGCTTTACCACTCAACATACTTCTCCTTATGTTCTTACAAAAGCTTATGCAATTCTGTATTGATGTAAAAGGCACTTTCCTGCCTGTGATTACTTATGCAATCAGTAGGAAAAAATTCATGATGAACTAGACTCTGCAGGTCAGCCTCTGATCACTCTAATTTGAATGCTGGATGAAGAAAAACTGTCACAGGCAGCCAATATCCTGAAAAGAGAAGATCTGCAGGGACACTGACAGTAGACTGGCAGTGAGTTGTCACAGTAGACTTCGCTGGTTATTTGCTGTCCTTCTGTGTATCATCTGGTCTTTTGCTCCTGAATCACAGGCTTAGGCTCCCCTGCATGCAAGACAGATGCCTAATTTGTGGCTACCAACAGGAGTCATGTCCAAGATGAACTGCTCAGACCTGTTAAACCCGAGAAACTTCTGGGCACATCTGAAAATACAACATGAATTGCCTCAGGAACACTGGTGCTCGAGGCTGTGTTGCCTGCAGATTTTTAGGTGCCACTTGATTCCATGAAGGAATGTGGAGAAATCAGTGACTTGATGTCTGGTTGACAGCTAGCAATGAGCAGAGTGCTGGGCTCTCATGAAATTCCGTCTATGCTTTTGTGTCTGGTTTGGCCCCCAGCTGAAGAAGGATAGGAAGAAACTGCAGGAGGTCTGATGGAGGGCTACCAAAATAGTATGAAGTTGAAAGTTCATGGGCTTAGGGAGTTGGACCTGTTCTGTCTTTGTGGAGAGAGGCTAAGGGACTAACTTGGAACTAAAATGACTTGATGACAGCTACAAAGACGGAAGACCCAAATCCTTCTTGGTAGTGCCAGGCACTATAAGAAGGGTAAAGACCATAAAATGAGATCTGGGATTTCAGTTTGAACATTAAGGAAACATATTTCAGCAGGAGGGCACAGCACTGTAAGAGCTCACCAGAACTGTCATGCAACCTCCATGTTTTGAGATTTGCAAGTGTCAGCTACACAAAGCCACAGACCTGGTCCCTTGTGGGTGATTGTCCAGCTGAGTAGAATGATAGAGACTAGAGATCTCCAGATGCCCCTTCCAACCCACATTTCTGTGATTCTGTGATTTAGACAATTCTGGGCATATTTTTGTAGCTGAAATGCAGTTCCAGGTTTCTCAAATGAGACTAAGTCCAGGGGACTAGAACAAAAAAGTTGAGAGCAGAAGTTTTACTCTAAAAACCAATGCACCAGAAGAATTTTATCCATGAGCTGCTGTAAGATGAAGAGCTGTGTATTTGCCATTACGTTAAATGGGCTGACTGTGAGTCTCTTACCATGGTATGAAGAGCTAGGGATAACTTCAGAAGGAACCTGCTGGAAGGAAACTCTGAATGCTGGAGTGGTGAAAAGCTGTCTCTCAGCTGACAGTAGAACAAAGCCTTTCTATGCTCTAAAATGATTCTCATAGAGACTGAGGAGCCAGTGTGTGTGCGCAGGCCCCCATCAAGCTCCGGATTAAAATGTTGGGAAGAGAGAAGGAAATACCTCGGGGAAAGAAGTCAATGTTAATTTTACTGTTACTGTGTTTGGGAGTGAGCGATACCAAAGTCTCAGGCTTGCAGTAATCCATGTAGCAATAGCCCCCTATGTAGTCTGAAACAAAGAATTCTGCTGTCAACACACACACACACACACACACACACACACACACATCCACACCGTCTTTCAAAAACCTACTAGCACCACTCATCAGTTACTTCCTATGCGATTAACACATTCCTGATGAGTGGGAAAAAGCAGCATTTCCAGCTTTCTCTGTACTACAAGTCTTTGACCGTGTGGGCTGGCAGCTGCACAGAAAGCACACAGTGCACTGCCATTTCACCTAATCCCATGTGTCAAACCAAAGAGGCAGGTTGAACTGTGGCAGGCACACAGCAGTGTGCATGGGTATGAAACCTAAAAAAGAAATAAACTCGTAGATCTCCATGGATCTATTTAAAAACAATATTTTATTCCGTTCCATGTAGCTTTTTATACAGTTCTCATCACCATAGCAACAGAGGTCCAGCTCTTCAAAGGATATTTAGGTATCCTTCAGCACCCAAATCTATCAGCTGGGTGCTATTTCAGTCACAGAAATATTATTAAGCTTCCACTCACTCCTGTGTTTATTCAAGGTGCCTGAATACAGATGTTGCCTGTAGCTAAGAAGATGCTAAGGGCTCCAGCTCAAACCAAAACAGGACATGGAGAATCTCCCCACTTGACTATCCAGTGCCTTGGAAACATCCTGGAAAGATGGTTAAGTGAGCTGTGGTTCACCCAATGGACAGCCTAGGGAAAAATATGGTCATATATACATATACACACACATTTATTTATTTATTTATTTATTTATTTATTTTTACACCTGGCAGTCTTGCCATCCTGGCAGCCTCATATGGCTTGGTGGTTAAAGCGCTGATGTGTGACAGGCAGGTTCAAATTTTACTCTAAATCATTTGAAGCAGAGAAGTACAACTCCTCTCCCACATCCTACCATAACCCTACTGCCAGTTCTCCCTGTTTGAATGAACATACTGAAGCAAAAAGATTTTCATTGCAGAACACCTTCCCCTCAGGGGAATGGTTCGAATTTTGCCTCAAATGAAGCAAAACCAGGGAACTGAGCTGGAGTTTCCTGCAGTGCAAGATTAACAATCATCTGTCATGGTTTGGTTCCATTATCTTTTTTGTAAAGGGAGATATGTGCACAGGAAGATTTTTAAAATATACATATTTCTGTGCATATAAATTGTGTACTTCTTTACATGCTTCCACTTAGATGAATAGTGTGTGTATATTTAGCAGCACTGTACAGATTTTGCATAAACAAAGGTTGTTTTGTACATTTTTCATTCCCCCTCTCTAAATACCTCAATATATGTTGTGTACAGTGATGTTTGTGCTCAGACAGTGTGCAAGGCTGTGCGTGCATGTGCTCTGTTTGATGGGGGAAGGGGATCTCCTTGACACAATACTTATTAGCATCATCAATCATTGGGGGTGTCATTTCCAAATTCCCTTTCCCTTACCTAATTTGCTAAACCTAATTCTTTATCATGCTACAAAACCCAGCGTGAGAGATAGAAGTGATAATAAGAGATGGCTTGCTCAACTGTACAACAGAGGCAATGTCAGCCTGGCATCTTCTAGAGACATTTCCCAATTTCTCTGGCTTTCCATGTAGGGTCCTCTGTGTCAGCTCAACCCAGAGCAATTAGCAGCCCATTGCATCCCTATTACACTGTGGCTTTATTTACTTCTGGCTCCTCAGTGTGCTTTTCAGTTGCTGGAGTCCCTAAGTCAAGCATCTTACTTGATCTGTCTGCCGGTACTTTCTTGGCTTATTTGCTAATGCATCCAGTTCAGAACACCTCCGAAATGCACTTCATTAAATTCAACAACCCAAGGCTATATATTTTTTTCCAAGTCTGGTACTAAATTAGCAAAAGACCTTTATCAAAATCTTGCCTTATTGAATTTGCCAGTCCTGTCCTACTTGTGCAAATAATTGCACGTCTGTAAAACTTGGAGGGAGGAAAACAACAAATCATGTGTGGAATCTAAACTACTGACTCAAAACTCCCATCCCTAATATGTACAGGGCCAGGATTTCATCCTGTATGTGCTGTCACTTCCATTCCATATGCAAGTCCTGTTCCTGTCAATGAATTTAACTCACCAGAAATCATTGATTTCCCTGGGTTTCTTCACAGGATTGTCCTACACATGGACTCCTAATGGAATTAATGGATCTGCATCCTGCCCACATAGATTACAGCACTGGATTTGGGCTCAATTATTCATGGACGTGACTTTGTTTCACCAGCAGACCTTTAAAACACACAGCTTCTTCTCTCAGTTGTTATAAACAGTGTGCCATAGAAATAAAATAGAAACATATGAAAACAGTAATAATAAGGCAGGTCAGGAGCCCTAGCAGGAAATGACCTTGAAAATTTCATGCATGTTAAGGGGAAAAAAACAAACAAGCTTTGTTTTTCATGAAACAGGGAAGGTACGTCCAGTGCGCAAGGCTTTTAACACCAACAGAAAGAGTCAGTGAAGCCTGACTCCTACATTTGATGAGAAATGAGTAAGACTCAGAATACAAAGATGTCACCAATTAGCAGCATCTCAGCTAGAAGTGTGAATATTTTTAGAAAACTGAAAGAATGCGAGACTAAACAAAGAAGAGCTTTTAATCAGATAAAGAAACAGATATTATGCGGGATGCTTTACAAAAATCCTTTGGGAATTTGGTTGCTTAATGCCAGGAGGAATGGTACTTACCTCTTTTTTTAATTTTTTTCCCTGCTTTGAACGTCTGTAATTCCCCCAGTGACAACGCAGTCCCTCGAGAGAGACCATTGGGACTCCCTGTTCAGATGCTGCCATGACGACATCAGTCTTTGTAGGAGCACAGGAAATAACATCGTGGATAAGGTGCACCATACTGAGGTTTCACTAAAACCAGAGTATTTATACGAGTCCAGAAAAACCGACAACACTGGGAAGGACCTGCTCCAAAGATGAAAAATCACATCATTAACTCAGGCCTAGAGCAGTCAGGATTTACTCAAAAATTGGGTGAGAATGTTCCTGACACAGAAGTTGCAATAACAGGAGATGTACAATGAAGGATCTACTTTGATAACTGGATTCATGGTGCTGCTCCTTACTCACCCTGCATGTCGCCCCAGGCAGGCAGGCAGCTAAGGTCATGTTACTTGAATGCCCTGTGTGCAGCAGCAAGAATTCCAACCATGAACTCAGCTATTTGCTCAGACGCCCTGAGACCCCCCAAACTGCTTTTCCTTTACAGAGGAGGTACCTGTTTGCTTAGCTTCCTGACTGAAAGCCATGTTCAAACAGCAACAGCTAAAAAAAAAAAAGGCTTAAACAATGGTATTTGAGACTGCAAAAGCTCTTCTGAGCAGGGATTGACTACTGCACTTACCCAGTGTTCCTTATTCTATTCTTGGCTGGCTTTTAGGCAGCTCTGTAAAATTTATTCTCCAAGGAAAATTTAAAATCTTTAAAGGCTAGAAAATTTCAGTATTTCTCTGTGAGAAGTATTGAACATATGAAGAACATGTGCTTGCTACAACCTTTATGGTAAATTGTGCTCTGATGTGGTCATTTCACACTGAAAGGGATCATGTCACTGCTAAATGTCCAAGGAAAGGTACCATCAGGGCTCCTTGTGCCTCATTGCATGCCTCATGAATGAATTTACCTGATTAAGTAAGTCCTCTTTTGTCAGACCTGTAAGTACCTAAAAGAATGGCTTTCAGCGTGGGGAGGCTACAAGGAATGAAGCAAGACTTCGGCACTGAAACTTCAAATTGCTGGTAAATGGTTATTTACCTTCCCAGAGCCAGAACTACAACTCTTCCCTACAGCAAGTGCTCCAAGATTCATATTATCTGAGAAGTATGAGTGGTTTTTTAGCCTTTTGTAGCAGACTTATAGGGAAAAATATCTTAAAATAAATTGCAAGTGTAAAATTAAATGTGATTAGACACAGATAGCCATTTTATCTCACGTGTCTGCCAGAGGCAAAGGAGAAAACCCTACAGGAATGACCAATTTGAGCTACTTAACTTAGCTAGATCACAGCAACCAACCGCAAAGATGGACAAAGCTCTTCCCCCAGTGACTGAGTTTCCATTCCACCAAGGCAGGTGGAAGTTGGCCAGATCTTAGTTTTTTTCAGTCTGTAGAATATTAAAGAAGTTACCATATTATTGCAAAGATACATCTTTCTTGCTTACTTTGAAATTGAAAAATATTATACTCCCTGGCAGAGAATTTTTTGACAGGTAAGTATCTTATGATTTACATTTGACTTTCATCAATCACAGTAAAAGTCAGGTAAGGCCAGTTAATACTGTGCCTGGTAAATTTTCTCAAGAAGTCTGCAAGGCTTGTTGTATTTAGATAACTGTCACAGCCTTTTGGTTGGACTGTACTAAGAAAATTTGTATTTTTGCAAATCCACCAAGTTATGCACTGAGGTGCCATTCAAGGTAGGAAGGTTATGAAGGCAGTTGTCCCAGTCCTCCTTCTGCTCAAAGGGCTGCACAATAATTTTGGCCCAGGAGCCAGCTGTAGGCTCAGTTAAAATATCAGCAATTTTCACCTTGGGGTACAGTTTAGTGAAACTCATTGTTTTTAATTTGCAGCTTTGAGAAGTGTAACCATCTATGTTTTATAGATTTTTCTTTTCCTATGAGAGAACTCATCAACTTTGATGTCTGTAACTATTGATTCTCTGTATTAAGGGATTGGTAAAACAGATTAACCACAATAGCATGTTAATTAAGACCATGTTTCAGCTTTCCAAAATTACTTTCTTTTTGCAGAAAGCTGATGAATCGACTGGCATTAAAGACTGTCCAATCCAAGGAGCCAGAAGGTATAGATCACAGGGGAAATCATCCGCATACCCAAGAGAAGGTTTGGAGACAACGCGATCCTGTTTTCACAGTGTCCTGTGTAGGTCTGTTGTATCCAAATCTTTAGTGGTGCTAACAGGATGCTTTGCATCTCCAAAGCCGTGTCAGATCTTCAGCCAGGCTTAGACAGGATTTGCTATGCATGAAAATTCCAGGACAAGGAGTCAAGACTAAGAACTAGACCTTGTCCCACAGGAAGATGTTCTGCCACACAAACCCAGCCTGTCAGACTAGGAACCTCTTCAGGTTTTCCACGTTGCCTTCAGCTAAAATAAAATTTGCCTCCCTCCATCCTCAACTTTCATCTGTCTTGTGCAGCTAGGCTTTAACCTTTGGGGCAGACCTTGTGGTGGCTTTGTGCCTGGTACAGAGGGTCCTCACCTGAGCCAGAGACATTAGGGCTGCCCTTGGGTAAATAACAGTTCTCAACTGAAAGGAAAATGCAAATGTCTTGTGTGTTGTGTTCTCCCACCTTGGTGCTCCCTGATGCCTGCTCTGCAGATTGAACCCTCTGCTTGCCTTTCACTCCAGCTTTGCTCTGCCTTTCCCAAGCCCCATTTCTGACTGCACTCTCACCGATTATTTTTTTTCAGAGGCTGTAAGCCTCAGTGTCAGCTCAGCTTGCATTAGTGTCAAAGAAGTATTTCTTGGCAGTTTACAAAAGATAAAAAGGAAAGTTGAGCATCATTTAATGTGAAATGTGCTAGAGTGCCTATGCTGAGCTTCTCTGAGAGGCCTGAGGCTCCAGCTACCTAAAAAAGCTGATAAAAGCTGCTGTCATCCAGTGGTTCAGCTCCCCTCTCTACCATGGCTCTGGCCCTGCCCTGTGTAGACAACTCACAGCACACAGGAACTTTTGCTTCTTTTTTTCTCCTCAGTCTTCTCTGGTAGCCTCTCTCTCCAAACCTCCCAAGTGGACCACAGGGCAGAGGTTGGGGGAGCAAAGTCCCTCCCACTGTACTGGGAGATCAGGTTTGTGACCACCTGAGGAACCTGAATATACATAAGGCTAAGGGATCAGATGAGATGTAACCCAGAGCCTTGAGGGGATTGGCTGATGTAGCAGCCAAGCCACTCTCCATGATATTTGAAAAGTCATGGCAGTCAGGCAAAGTCCCAGGTGACTGGAAAAAAGAAAACATTGCATCCATCTTAAAAAAGGGTAGAAAGGAGGACCCTGGGAACTACCAGCGTACTGGCCTCACCTCTGTGCCTGGGAAGATCATAGAACAGATCCTCCCAGCAGATGTTCTGCTAAGGCACGTGGAGGACAGGGAGGTGATTCTATACAACCAACACGGCCTCACCGAGGGCAAGTCCTGCCTGACCAAACAAGTGGTCTCTACGATGGGGTCACTCTGTCAGTGGACAAGGGAGGGGCTATAGGTATGGTTTCTCTGATTCCTGTAGAGTCTTTGACACGGTCCCCCAAAACATCCTGCTCTCTAAATAGGAGAGATGTGGGTTTAATGGGTGGATTGTTCAGTGGATGAGGAATTGGTTGGATGCTCACATCCAGAGGGTAATGGTCAGTGGTTCAATGTCCAAATGGAGATGGGTGACAAGTGGTGTCCCTCAGAGGTCTGTGCTGAGACCAGCGCTGTGTGATGTCTTCATCAGTGACATGGACAGTGAGACAGAGAGTGACCTCAGTGACTCTACAGATGACACCAAGCTGTGTGGTGTGCTTGACATGCCTGAGGGATGGGATGCCATCCAGAGGGACCTGGAAAAGCTCCAGAATTGGTGATGTTGAACAAGGTCAAGTGCAAGGTGCTGCACATGGATCAGGGCAAACCTCGGTATCAACACGGGCTGGGGATGAAGGGATTGAGATCAGCCCTGCAGAGAAGGACTTTGGGGTGCTGGCGGATAAAAAGCTGGACATGAGATAGCAGTGTGAACTTGCAGTCCAGATGGCCGTCTGCATCTTGAGCTGCATCAAAAGCAGCATGGCCAGCAGGTCAAAGAATGTGATTCTGCCCTTGATTCTGCTCTTGATTCTGCTCTTGTGAGACCCCACCTGGAGTACTGTGTCCAGTTCAAGGGTCCCCAGCACTGGGAAGACATGGAACTCTTACAGCAAGTCCAGAGGAAGCCACAAAAATGATCAGAGGGTTGGAGCACCTCTCCTATAAAGACAGGGTGAGATAGTTGTAGTTGTTCAGTCTGGAGAAAAGGCTTCAGGGAAACCTTAAAGCACCTTCTAGTACCTAAAGGGAGCTTATAAGAAAGATGAGGATAGACTTTTTGTTAGGGCCTGCAGTGATAGGACAAGAGGTAATGGTTTTAAACTAAAAGACGGTAGATTTTGACAAGATATAATGAAGAAATTTTTAATGATGTTAACAGGCTGCCCAGAGAGGTGGTAGATGTGCCCTATCCCTGGAAACATTTAAAGGTCAGATTGGAGAGGGCCCTTAGCAACCTGATCAAATTGAAGTTGTCCCTGCTTATTGAAGGGGGATGGGCTTTTAAAGGTTCTTTCCAATCCAAATTATTCCATGATTCAGTGATTTTTATGCAGATTAGAAGCTAGTGGTGCTATACATCCAAGTTTCACTTGCATTGAAGTGTTGGCCCTGCAACTGCCCAATGCTATTCTAAAGATGTATTTAGTCAGAAAAAAATGATGAGAGCTTGCTTTTTATGCAATTAAGTGGATTACTTTCTTAGCTGTTCTGTCTGGAGTGAGAAAAATAGGATCAATGTCCAAGGGGTGTCTCTGGTGGTAGATTGGGCTGGTCTGATCCACTCTCAGAAAGAGACAGTACCATGTGGGCTGAGAATCACCTCCAGCAGACAGAATGCCCTCTCCATTTCTCCAGTGTTATATATTGCAAGGGTATCCAGCAGACTCTTGTGCCTCTTAGCATCATTTCTTTTTTCCAAAAAGAAATATTGTCAGTGCAGCTCTTCAAGGTCGTGTACATGGTTGCACTCAGTTAATTTCATTTTAATTTGAGTGTTAAAAAATTGAGGAACATGAGCTCTACAGCTTTGAAATATTGTTTAAAAATACATCTTTACTGGGTAGATGGGAGTATGCTAAATGTGTATACCTTTTAGAAGAAGCCTCAATTTTATTATCGTTATGATTTCCCAGTTTCACCATTTTCTGGAAGAAGAGGGTTATTTCATTTAGAGATTATTTTAGCTGGTTCTATCCATTTTGCTGAACTGAATTCCTCTCCCCTCCCCAAAAAGCTTTCTTTTAATAACAGTTGTTATTTCTTTCCAAGTGCTGGGAAGAGGAGTCCAATAAACCCCTCCTTGGGTTCCTTCCAGAAATAAAAAAAAAACATTTCAGCTGTCATTCAGGCCTGCCTTTTCATTAATTCTATTTCAATGCATTTTATATGACTGTGTGACTGCCTTTGCAACAGCAAGGAATCTCAGTGGGATGGAGCAGCTTAATCGATCAGCAATCCTGGTCACCCAGAAAGAGTGTTAATTGGCCTCAGTACTTGAAGCATGTGACACTGCCTGACCTAATCATCAGAGCTGGAGAAGTCAATAAATTAGAGGAGAAATGCAGATGGATAAAATAAGGACCCAGGTCTATAAAACATGCTGTGAACATCGTTCCTGAAACCAGTAGTGCTGTATGGAAAAGCCAAGTTAAGCATTTGCTGGATAAGGCCCAGGGGAACTAAGAGCAAGAATAATTTTGTGTTTTCAGAGTTTCACTTTTTAGTCTTCCATCACATACATTTGATATGTTTCAGCAATTTGTCTGAGAGCTCCTAACTGGATCTGTGACAATTATTCATTCTCCCACTCTAACAACCAGTGGTGCAGCTTGCCTTGCCCCTGCACTCCCCGGGGATGGACTGAGGCTGGCCAAGCCAACATGATCTGGTCAGGGGACTGGCAGGGACGTGGCCAGGCTCACCTCCCTCTGAGGGAGGAGTGGTGCTCACACAAAATTTGATGTGTGGGTTAAATACTGCAGGTGAGATCTCAGCTGCCGCTGCCGCAATGGGAGCAGGTTTGCTTAGTCAAGGGGTCCAGCATTTACCTCCAACCACTGATAAGCTAATAACTTCAGGCTGCTAATTTAGACCTGTAAATTAGACCCGTGAAGAAGCTGGTGTGAACACCTCCCGTGGTTCCTACAGGACCGACCACTGCAGTGGCTGGTGAAGGAGTGTGGGTTGCCCTCGGAGGCAGGGCAGTGTCCCATCAGCCTTATTAAAAGTGTTCCCATTCCTGTGCTGCAGATGAAGGACTTCAGTCCCTGGAGCTGGCAGGGGTGATTTTCCAAGCACTGACTGCAAAGGAAGTAGCCTATGCAAGCACAGGCTGTCCTGGTGAGTATGGGAATGACTGCAGTGGTAGCATATGAGATGTAGGCTGGCAGCTGGGTCAGGCAGAAGAGTCCAGTATTCCTCTTGTGCAGTATGGCTGGGTAGGGATAGAACTCCTAACACCTCTTCTGTGGGACTAGGCAGTGTCAGGATTGGATCTGGAACAATAAATCTCTTCATCCTGCCTGCTCCAAAACGAGTACTGTAGTGAATCCCAAACCCTCTCTTAAACACTCAGAAAGAGAAGGAAATAAGCAGTAAGTGTATCTGTCAGGCAATGATTTAAAGGGAGGATGATGTAAAGGGTATCCCTGTGCTGCTTTTGTCCAGGATAGAGTTAACTTTCTTCACAGTAGCTTGTATGGGCTGTGTTTTGGATTTGTGCTGAAAACAGTGTTGATAATATAGAGATGTTTTTGCTGTTGCTGATCAGGGCTTGCACAGAGTCAATGCTGATTCTGTTCTTCTGGAGAACACCTGCCTGCCCTTGGGAAGTGGTGAATCAGTTCCTTGTTTCATTTGCTTGTGTGTGAGGGTTTTGCTTTACCTGTTAAACTGTCTTTATCTCAACCCATGAGTTTTCTCACTTTTACTCTTCCTATTCTCTCCCCATCCAGCTGGCAGGGGACTGAGCAAGCAGCTATGTGGGGCTTGGGTGTTGGCTGGGGTTAAACCAGGGCAATCCCCCACTGCCTGTTGGGGTGGATGCAATGAGGAAAACTCATGCCACCGGCTACAGATGTGAACAATGCATTGGTGAGCTTAGTGTCACTGTTCTCCTGTCCTGTTGGGACATGGTAGGTGATCCAAGAGTCTCGGGCCTGGGACAGGAAACCAGAGGACACGTCAATCCCCATGGATGGAACCATTAGGACTGAAATCCCAAGGGTCAGAATGCTTGAAATGACATCTATCACAACCTTTTGAACACCTGTTTGTGTTCTAAATTACCTTCTAGTTTTTGTCTTTCAGGCTAACAGTAGGCAAAGTGTTTGTGACTATCTCTGCAGCCATGAAGGTCCTCAAAGTCTGAGGTGATTTTTGCGATCAAATGTTTCTGGACATGATAGGTGCTATTTTTTTTCCCCTCAAAATCCAGCAGGTGACAAATGCACAGAATCCAGCCTGAACATTTATGCAAGAAAAAAAGAAAATGAAATTTCTTACTCTAACCAGAAGCTGTGGGGACTGGGCTAAAGTCTCAGTCTGGGGTAGCCAAGCCTCAGGAAAGGGTCCTTTGACCCAAAGGGTCCTGAAGAGTGTATTTTCAGTGACATTTTCTCCATTGAATTTTTTCACCAAATGTAGGGTTTTTTTTCAATAGAAATCTGTCAGTTTAGCAGCTGATTTTCAAGCCAGTTGGAAAGTGGACTTTTCCAATTAAAAAAAAAGTCCAATCTAAAATTTTTCAATTATTGGTTTAATTAGCCCCAAGAATCCTTGCAGCAGCTCAGATAGCTTGACTTTGTATTTTGCACCCTGACCCACTCTGTATGGCCACACAAGGAAGAGAGAAGAGTCAATCTCAGTTTATGCCATTATCTAGATGCACGTCCCAGTTTATATGTGACGTTAATGAAAGTATTTGTTCATGCATTTTGTTCCAGTAGGAAACCAAATTTACAGACTTCCTCTTCAGAGCTTTGTCCCTAACCATGTCCCTTTAATTAATTCAAACACATCAAAAATCACAGAAATATTTTACTGGGAGGCTATCAGATTTGCACTTTCCTACCAGTTAGAACCACCTTGTGTTGGTGGAGTCAGTGGAGGGGACTGGTGGGAGAGGTACTGCTACCAACCAGGTACAGGGACACCAGCACATGCAAAATGACTCCCAACTCTTAGCAGAGCCAATATGGTAGCGAAGGGGTGGACGTCTCCTACACCAAAAGCTATAGATGCCCAACCATGAGTAAGTGAACATGTGCCTGGTAGGAGTGCTCTGATGCTATTTTATCCAGCATAAATGTCTGGAGGTACATTTATCCATCTGTTGGCTGTCCACATAGCTGTGCTCTTAATTATTCTTTTTTTCCTCCCACCTGCTGTTGTTTATTTATGTATGGATCTATTTTATATATATATATATATATATATATATAACAGCAACGCATAGTTGTACAGATAAACATCTGTAGGCAAGATATGGTCCACAATGGGAAAACCCCCACTGTGTTGGCAGAAAAACTAACACAAATCTGCAGTCAAAGGTCACAGGCACAGTCTTATTAGTTGTCCAACAAAACGCATTTTCAAAAGTCTTAGGAAAAAATATCAGGAAGAAAGTTAGCAAGGCACTACAAACTCATTTTGTTACCCCAGAAGGTGTTCAGAGACAGTGGAGCTACTGATGTTAAGTTAAATAGGAAAGGAAAGTAGACCAGATTATAGTAGCCTGGCAGACAGGAAGGAGAAAAGACATAAGGAACAAGAGCAATAAGGTTTCCAGACCAGTCAGGTGAAAAGTGCAAACCTACCCCATCCCCTCCTGCCCATAGCTCACTTTTTCACAGAGTCAACAAAAGTGATCTGTATGACATCCTTTATCTGCTGGCCTTTCAATGGGGAAGGCAAGGTTTTTAAGTAACAATAATAAAGATTTCTATTTGTATTTTAATAGGGAAACATTTCTTTTTATCAGATTACCAGGCCTGTCATGATTCACCTCTGAGCCCTTCACTTGGCTAATGAATTTATGTCCCTCTCTCTAGGGGACGAAGATCTTGTCATTCACAAAATAATGCCATTATCAGCATATCTCATGTTGAGGTGAGGCTCAGCTTCCTTGGTGCTGGTCTCTCCTTCCTCCTGTGCTTGGTGCTGAAATTTTGGCCAAAAAATGGTGAAAAGAAGGCTGGACTGTGGGCCAGGAGGTGATTCTGCATCTCTGGTCTGGACAGGGTACTAACCCAATATGGCTGTAACATCCTGCAGGTGGCTTCAAACTTTGTAAAAACAAGTTGCCTTCCATCCCCATCTATTCCTGAGCCATTTCACACCATGCCAGGGCAGCTTCTCAGCTCTGGTTCAAGATCCCAGATGTACTGCCCACCACCTGCACTCTCATCATGAGTATCTAGCAAATTAAAGTTTGAAGATGGCATAAGAGCAAACCTCTGTCACAGCACGTGGGATAAGCCCCAAGAGCTGGAACACTATCTGGTATTGGTTTCATAGTCTCCAGCTAAACAAAAAAAGCAGAAGTCTTTTTTTTGTGTGTGTCTAACTTCAAAATGCCAGTTATTCATAATCCTC